>NW_005054347.1:1168990-1169445 GCF_000277835.1 Geospiza fortis
AAAGAGAAACTCTCTGTGGGATGGGTCTGAGTAGCATTCCTGGTGCTGGATGTCTGGCTGTATTCACAGTGTATTGGGTTTGGGGGTTGTTTTTTTGGATAATGTCCTTCAAAAACAATGACTTCATATCCAAAATCTGATATAATGGTGATTTTTCATAAAATCAAAAAACCTTTTTTTTTTCCCCTGAGCAATTTCTAATACAACAGTCAAGTAAAATCTGCTGTGCACAGACCATGTAGAAAAGTATAGAAATGAATCCTGCAGAATTCCTTAGAGGATTTGCTTAGCTTTCCTTTCCTAATCAAACTCTTTTTCAATTGTAGTAAATATTTTAATCAAATATTTATTTTATAGGCAAGTTTTGCCACACTTTAAAAAGTATACAAAGTCAAGTTGATAGAGCTTTGTGCCCTGCTTCATTTGCACTAACACTTATTTGGACTCCTCAGGCC
>NW_005054347.1:1169455-1242954 GCF_000277835.1 Geospiza fortis
TTTCAGCCACCTTTTGCAGGAAGTGGTAGAAACATCTACAGAACTCTGCTGAATTTTGCCAGTAGCAGTAGATACCAAAGATTCTGTCTTTTTAAAAGCTTACCTGCTTAGGGAAAAGGAGGCAATTAGGTGGGTTATTAAAATGCAATTTATGAATAGAGGCACTCAGTAAGTATGCATGTGAAGGTGATTAAATTGAAGTGAGAACAACAGTTTGACTGGAATGCAGCAAACTCTGCTTCAGGCATTTTTAACATTTTTGTATGCACAGAAGTGAGGAGTTGAAATGGATCATTCTGAGACACCATAAAGTTGCCTATGCTACTATGAGACAGAATTTTCTATACTGTGATAGCTTTTGTTCCTTGAACAGTTGCAGTCTGAAAGCAAGTACAAGAATGTCACAGAATTGTCTGTAAATGTGTGTTGTATATTTATTTTTTATTTAAAGTTAGTAACCTTTTCATTTTCCCCTGGAGGCCTTCAAGCTCTGTTTGGAATGTGGCCTCTGGGAGCCAGCCATGTCACCTTCAGTCACAAACCATTTGTGTTCTGCAGGCCAAGTGTGCTTTGCAGTATGGATGCTTCCTCCAAGGTGCACAGGTGATCTTTCTGATGGAATCCAGTAGACAAACCAGGTGGCAGTTTCCTGATGCTTCTTTGCATGGGAACCTTTTGAGCAGAATTGAATTTCAGCATTGTGTGACTCTGCATGGATAGGTCTGTGAACTAAGCATGCCCATGCCTGCAAAACTCAGCGTATTCATGTCTGCACCCTGTGCTGTGGAACTGCACTGGCAGGTCCTGCAATGGGGTTTTAAGATATTGTTTAGAACACTCGTAAAAATAGACATTGGTCATTTCAGTTTTTCAGCTCTCTTTCAGGATCACATCATAAAATGCATCATTATTACTGAATGAAGAAAAAGTAGGTCCCCAGTAGGGTTGTACTCACATCCAGGTGCTCTCCTGTCCCTTGGAGTGCCTGTGACCAGGCCCAAAGGCTGACACAATGTGTGACCAAGCTGTGCTTCTCTTACAGACTGAAAAGTGAGGTTCCTACAAAAAATGAGTGGAGAAAGAAACCTGGGGGGTGGAACATAATCAGCATTTCTTGGTCTATGCCAGCAGAGTATTTTCATGTTTAATGACTGTTCTGATGAAATGCTGTTCTCTTGGCATAAGCCAATACCAGAGACTGTTCACAGGTATCCTTACAAACATCATTAGTGATGCTGTGTCTCTTCTAGAGAGTGCACGGGTTTTTTCTTTCGGTTGGTTTTTTCTCCTGAAAGCTGGTATCTGTTATTGATTACAGAAAAGCAAATGCAGTCTGGGTCTAATTCTCTTGCTGAGTGCCTGCACACTGAGCCCATTTCAGTCTTGTTTCAGAGTCAGGGATTTTTATTCTCAGCTACCACATCCACGGAAGTAAATGGAATTTGTGGTCCAGTCTGCTCTCTGAGGGGCATCATTGCATGCTGGAGCAGGGCTGAGTTGCAATAAATCAGTGATTTGCAAAGGGGCCAAGGCCAGGTTCAGCTGTGAATTTATCCTGGGTGGAGAGGATTTGTGCAGTGATAAGGACAGAGAGGTCTTGCACTGTACTCCTGTGAGAGGGACTGGAAGACCAGCTGAGGCAGGGCAGAAGTCGGCAATCTGGCAATCCTGTCAGCATGTCACTAAGGGGTTTTTCCATGTTACAGAACCACTGCTTTCTCTTCTCTGATGGATTCTGAGAAGGAAAGAATAAAAAGGAAGTTTCTGATCTGAAAGCTTCCCTAATTAACATTTCAGTATAGCTGAGGAAGTGAGATGCTGCTAGTTTCTGGTAAATAGTGAAGATTTCATCCATCTTTGTATTGTGAAGTCAAAAGCTTTTATGTGGTCAGGATTATTTGGACTTGATAAACCAGATGAAGTGGAAGGCAATCCACAAAGTGAGAATGGTGCATTTCAGAGAGTCTGTGGTATCTGGAGAGAAGACAGCCTCTGTTTATGGTGCAGTGTGCGACGAGGGTGGGGACAAGAAAGATCAGTGTCCTCATGTACAGATCTTCAGCTCTGTTACAGAGCTCTGTGTGACCTGGTAGAATTTTATCATGCTTCCAGACTAATTAACCTTTGGATTGAGACAAGCATAAGATATTTCACCCAAGAGACTAATTTATCCATAAAGTTATGAACTGCAGAAAAAAGCAGTGTATATAATGAAAGTGTCTTCTCAACCATGTGAAGATCAAATTCAGGCTGCAGCCAAGAGGAAAGTTGGGGCTCAGTACCAATAGTTGTCCTGCAGAAGTTTCTGCTCAGTATTCCACAAATGAATCACACATGCCACAAAAATTCTTTTTAACTATCACTTCAGCACTTCTGTACCATAATGAGTGTAATAGTTTTTTGCATTTCTTAAGTGGTGAAAGGCGAATTAAAAAAACTGGAGAAAGTTTCTCATAGAAGATTATATGACTTGAATTTATTTCTGCTTTCCCTCTTTCTGTGAACTTTTAAAAATAAAAAGCTTTCAGGAAATGTATCTTGAAAGTGTCTGTGTTTTGTAATGAAAACTTGCATAGGCTGCATAACATAGTCTGAAATAAGCATTTCTTAGAACTCATTTCATTTGCAAGTTAAGACTGAGTTACTTTTTCTCTCCTAATGAGGATTTCTGCCTGATTTAGTGATCAAATTGATAATATATAATGTTTCCATTCAATGATGTATATCTATTAATGTTTGATTGTGCCATGTTTTCTTCCCCATGCAGATTATAGATTTAACTTTTTTGCCTTTCTTTCTTTTCAGGTCTATGTGAGAATAACACCGAAGCCTTGGCCAGTACTGAGCTGGTTTGGTTGCTTTGGCCAACAGGCTTAATAGATATGCAAATTGTACTTGCCTAAATTATTTTGGTGATGTTGTTTATAACAATCCCTTGAACAAAACAAGCCCCACAAGAAGCAAACTGTTTGGACAGTGTAACAGCATTTTTCACATTGCTGTTGACATGGCTTTGGTGACAGCTCAGCAGAGACCAGGCCACCAGGCTGTGGTTTATTTAGGAGATTCATGGCATGTCATACCAGTCCCTGTGACAAAACTGATTAATCTGGAATAGCAAACAGATTTCCTTTCTTGGTGTGACTTACTGGAATAATGCTTTTATATTAAATATCTGACTAGGCCCACTGGCTCTGCATGCTGTTGAGTATTTGAGGCTCAGTCCTTGATATCCAGCCTCAATATAATGGTACTTATTTCCTTTGTTAAGTGCTTTGACATTTACTAGCAAAGAGTGTCACTAAAAATTAGATCATGTTTGATTTTCATTAAGTTACTTTTTCTGTACTAGTTTTCCTGTTCAGGTTAAGTTTGTAGCTGAAAATATTGTGGCTCAAATTGTGATGATTTTAGGGTCCCCTTACCTCCCTTGGTCTTTATAATGCACATGGAATGGCAGATAGGATCTCTGGGGTCATCAGTGTATCATTGCAATGTATATTTATATTTTGTGCAGTTCCTTTACATGCCCTTTTCTGGAGTGGTCCCTGTATTTATATTTTTTTATATCTATAGAAGGCTTTCTACACTTGCTGTTGTTGCTGATTTCTTCAGTCTGCTCCTTCTCTGCAGCATCATTTGCAGTGGAGGGATGAGGAAGAGCTTTTCAGTGTTTCATGTAATACACATCTACACATGTACAGCCAGTAAAAAAATAATAATGGTGTTGTGGGGATGTTCCAATTTTCTCCAACACAAATGGGCAGTCCCTCTGAATATCAGTAACCACTTTCAGTTTTGGCCTTGTGTGCAGCCAGGATGCAATGGGGAAGCATATCCTCATAGGCTATAAATCTGTTCACTTCTTTTGCCCTTGTGTTAAAATATAAACCTAATCTAAGATCTTGCCTTAAACAAAGCCACACCAAATGTTTCCCTTCAGAATTTCCTTTGTTTTGCTATGAACAGACACTCACCATGCTCTATGTTTGGATCATAATAGGCTCCAACTGACCTGACAGCCAAAGTTAACTCAGCAAAGTCCTAAAACTTTATACCTTGCCACATATGAATTACTCCATTTATCTTCCCTGTACTTCAGGAAGCAGCCAGTGTCCTAAAAGTTACTCATGTCATCTTAACACCTGTCTGGGTTGTATAAAGAAACTGGCAGATTTAAATAGCACTAGAGATGTCCTAAAGAAGACAAACCTGTTCTCAGAAATAAAATTACTAAGATGACTTTCTGTGTCTGCTAAAAAGGGTGCAGTCTTGCTCTCCATCTGCGCTGGATGCTTTGGCATTGCTGTCAGTAAAATGAGAATTTAGTTCCTATGTTCGATCTCCCATGGAGAGTATGGCAAGGCTGGAACTGGGCTTTAGTGTACAAGGTGATGTGCACTGGATACATTTTTGCATATTTTTTATCTATCTATTTATTTAAATGCAGTCTAGCTCCTGTGCCCTGCATCTAGGAATGGCCTATGGTAGCTACCACGGGAATAGCACAGAAAAATAGAGGAGAATATATTGTGACATTTTTCCTGTGGAAGTCTGCTTGTACCCTTAAGATGATGCTGTATCCTCTTAGCCTTATTTTCCTATGTTCAGAAAGGTTCCATAGGGTGAGGATTTTTCTTTTTTTTTTTTCTGTGTTTACTGTAACTTCTTTGGAAGTCTTTTGCAAACCTAGTTGTCGAATTCCAAGTTGATCCATCACTTGGATCTCTTTGTCCCCTTGCTTCAGGGAACCTTGAAGAACACTGAACAGATTTGCAAGGCAGGGGTTTGCTTACAAAAGCTGCATTACATCCTAGCCAGTCTGTCTTCTTTATGACTCCTGATTTTGTTCTCACAGGTTTCCATCTGTTTGTCTGGATTGCTGGGGTTGTCTGTAATTTTCCTGTCTGTTTTGTTTTCCTGACAACTCCTGGTCAGAGCACTCCATAGCAGATAGGGACACTGTGATCTCTGTGCAGCTTCTCTGGTGTGGCCTGGCCTTCAATGCCAGGCAGGACAAAGGGAGTGTCCCCTCCTCCTGGCAGTGCAGTGCAGCCCTGTGCTCTCCACTGGCCCCCTGGAGGGGGCTCAGCACCCAGGGGATTCTGGTTCAGGGCCTGGTTCCACTCTGCCTTTGCCCTGGAGTCTCTTCCACAGCTGGCCCAGGTGAAATCTCCAGCTTTGCTTCTGCTGTGATGCTGAATCTCCACCCACATGGTGGTCAAAGGGCATCATTTGACATTTCATGTTTTGGTGTAATTTTCAGTATGAAAAACATTTAACAGTCTAGTGGTTTTAAGGGTATTTAGCATAAGCAGTGCCATTTGACACTGATTTTATAAAAGAGTCTTTGAATTTTATATTGTTCTGCTTCAGCACAGAGAAATTTCACACCACCTTAGACATTTGCCCTTTCCTATTTCCTAGAGTTTTTTAAAAGAATATTTCCTAGTTTTTTATTAAACAACATTGTCCTTAATTTTTTTTTCTTACAAAATCATATGTTTTTTATATGCAAGATGTGTCTTTGCAGCAGGCAGCTGGAAGTTCAAAGGGCTCAGTATGAACTGGTAGTCCAGGGAAGACAGAAGTATTGGTACCTCTAAGGTTTCTGTACTTCCTTTTGTTTTGCCGTACCTTTTGCTGCCTTACAAGTACTCTTTGTTCAACTGGTTTTTTTTTTAACCTCTAAGCTATGTTTTAAATTGAATTAGAAATTGTGTCTCCTTGCATCAGATTAAATAATTAACTTTCATTACAGAAATTATTATCAGCATTTTTTGAAGAGTTTTTGTGGCACTTATGTTCAGCTTACAGAATACTGCAAAGAAATCTGTGCATGACAGCCACTGCTATTGAGCCAGGACATTCCTCTCTGTCAGCTCCAGCCTGAGTTTGATCTTCATATTCCAGGGGAATAAATCTAGATGGCACAAGGCACATTTCACTCCTTACTGTTTAGATTCCCCTCACCCCATTGCCCAGTGCTTTTCCAGCTATTTTTATCTTACTGTTACCTTGCAACCTTAGAGGTATTTTGGGTAAAAATCACTTAGTTTCCTTTGAAATCTGCCTGGAAAATGCAGCAGGGAAGCAGCTCCAGAAGGATTTTATTAGTTTCCTGCCCTGTGTGAATGCACATGGCAGTACCACTGTGTGTTCTGCTGGATGGAACCAGGATTGCCAGTCAGCAGCCCCCAATCTCTCCCAAATCTTGTTCCAAGGCTGTAACTTGGTCTTAATTTCTTAACCTCAGTTTCCTTATGAAGAATAAAGTCTTAACTTTGTGAGGTCTGTAGCACTTTGGGTGGAAGGTTTCTCCATGTACGTCACAGTTTTGCTTTGTACCATGGTGCTGTCAGCATTGAGCCAACAGAACACAAAGCAGCTGTGGTAATTTTTGTTCTTGGTTGCAGAGATGTTTTATCATTCTCAATTCCAGTTGCACATATCATGGTGTAAGAGCTACAGTTCTTCAAGATGAAAAATACCTCCTGACAAAGGCAAGTGTAAAAGCCTAAAGGTATGTAAGGAGTTCAGAACTAAACTAACATAGATCTTGGAATTGCTGCTATCTGTAAACACTGTTTTGCAACAGCTTTTAATATGTGAAATGATGCGCTGCAGATCATGAATCAATCAAATTATAGTGAAGAGTGTGAGATGACAGCATAAAGCAGAGAATGGCAGCAATGCCTAGTTTGTACTACTTATCCCTAGGCTGACAGAATTTTCTGTCATAAATCTGTTTGGTTTATAACTAGGCCATAAAACCTTACATCAGGCTGAAATGCAGCAGGATTCTGTAGTTCAAAAATTTTGCATTTATAAATACATCAGTGATTTGTTAATTAAAATTGCAGTGCTTTAACAGTTATTTTCATTTCTTCTGCATTCTTATAACTTGTGCTTTTTGGACTCAATTTATGTTCCGTGTAAATCTGTGTGATCTATTTAAAACTTGCTGTCTCCTTGGCTTCATCAAATTCCTTTTTATATATACAGGTGTGACTTAGAAAATACTCCTTCGTAATTTTTGTAATTAGATGGGGGACCTTGCTGAAACTTCACAGGAGGTTGATGAGACTAAAGTGAGTTTGGGTTTGTTTTGTTTAAAATATGTGTATGAGGGTAGAAAGAACACAGAGCTATTAACAGAAACTGAATAAGGAATGAGTTACAATGCTTAGCTTGGCTCTCTTAGGAGATTTAGTGTCCTTACAGTTTATTCCATGTTTCTTCATATTGTTAATGCTTCCCCATATCTACTTGACACTGAGCAGTATTGGAGACAGTCTGGCAATGCTCTGTGTTTCTACAGAATACTAGAAGTAGACCAGTGTACTCTAAATTATCTGATTTTAACAATAACATAGCTAAACATATAGCATACACATTCTGCAGCCATTGACTGATGGAAAAACTAAGAGCTCTAGTTTAAAATGAAAAGATCTTTTTATTATTGTATCAGTAATAAAACAGGGACAGAAGCATCAGAGGACCTACTGTGATCTGTACCATGTCTTGCAGTCACATTAGAAACAATCTGTAAATCAGTTTGACAGGTTTCATCAATTGGGGCAATATATGCTGCATACACACCCAGTACACATGTTGAAAGGGATGTTCAAACTGCCATTAGTTCAAAACCCATTCTGTTTTTTATAGAATGCTGTGAAATCAAGTGGAAGGAATAAAACACCATCAGTGAAAGAAGGACAGGTAAACACCAGCTGTCAAGAGAAAGGTAACATGCACTTGGCATTCAGTTTTTAAGCTGAGTGGTGTGTACCAGGAAGAACACCAAAATAAAGCTTTTAAGGCAAAATACATTATAGATTCTTACTTTTTGATAGTGGGCAGGACTGCAGCAGGACAGTGGCTCTTGGAGACTTGCGCTTCAGGTTCAGGCAGTGTTACAGAGGTGACACCAGTTGGCCCCTGCAGGACAGTTCACTTTGTCCCCAGAGAATCAGGGTATCTGTGGGGCAGCTGCAGCTATTGCTATCCAGTTTTGGAAAGAGGAAGACCGTGGGGTTATAAGGGGGTTTAAATGAGAGTGTTTGGTCCAGTTCTGTGTCTCGCCTCTGAGGTTCACCTTCTTGGATTTAGGTGTTTAAAGGTAGTATCTTTGTTCTAGCTTTTGCACTTGTCTAATGAGAGACACCTTTCATCACCTGAGATATGTTTCATGCAATAGTTACTGATTACTTCAAAAAAATTTGAGATTTGATATTTGTGAAGCAAAAGGAAAAGTAATACTGTAACTGAAATCTTCTTTATTCACAAGCCACATGTAACCCAGTAATTCCCACTGTGAGGTTCCATACACAGCATGAGCATTGTCCTTCCCCTTTGTCTTGCAGGGACTCACCATGCACATACAGGGACTTCATGGAAAAAAAAAGCAGAGTTTAACTTTGCTCCTCTCAGGAGGACAATTTTGTACTCATGGAACACTTTTCACATCCCAGCTTCAGTGTGATCCAGAATCTCTGAGATCAGTGATGATCCTGGGAGAGTGGAAAGCAGAGATTTTTGCAGGTGCAGTGCTGTGATCTCTCTGGCTCCTATGACTGGTATTGTAATACTGGTAGTTTACCTTCTTCATTCCAGAAATTTGGTCACATTGTGCTGAGCAGCTGTGGCCTGGTTCGTAGTCTGTTGCCTCAGGAGGGTTGGCAGCCTCTTGCAGGAGTACAAGAGGCAAAATAGAACACAACCCCTCCAGCCTTAGCTTGTCTTCGCTGAGAAGCTGCTGCCATGGCCAGTGAGGGGTTTGGTTTTTTGTGGATAAATTTTGTTTGCCCTCCTTCCTCCCACCCCTATTTAAAAAACAGCAGCTCGATAGCACAGCAGCAAATGCACATTAATATCAAACAGAATTTTCACTACCATTTTCGTATTAACATAAGATGTTAGAATGTAAAGTGAGCTGGATCTGCACATGGGACCACTCTTGCTGTTAAAGGCTTTAGGCTGGAACAGAGCCCAAAATTCTTAGAAGAAATCCAACATTTCTTGATCAAATATTAATTACATGCCATATAGAATTATATATTTCAAACAAGTTTTATAAATAAAAAGCTAGGCCTTTCAAACCATCAGCAATATTAATTTTGGATTTAAAAGATTATGAAAGATAACCACATAACTGTGAATTAGAAAAATACTGGCCTAGGTTGCATAAAAACCTCCATTAAATAAATACGGAAAGTTTTCACTATGAAAATTCAGTGGCATCGTACTTAAAAAAGCCATAATGAGTTAACAGTCCCTTAATGACACTCAGGTTGTGTTTCACGAATCACAAACACACACAGGACGTCAGATGGCCCCAAAAGGTGACAGACTGGGTTCATACAGTTTAACAGCAAGTACTGGGGGTGTGTGCTGCTCCTCCATGCCGTTCCTGCCTGCTGCTGCGGGTGCCAGCTGCACACCCTGGGACCCTTCTCCTCAGGCTGCTGTGCTGGCCCAAAGCCCCAGAGGCTGCTGCTGCGGGAGGTGCCGTGGCTGGGTTTGTGTGTCCGTGTGTCCGTGCCTCAGGCCAGCGGGCTGGCCTCGGGCTGGGCTCCAGGGAGCTGCTGTGGCTCCCAGTCGGGCTGGAAGAAGCGGATGTCGAATGTCCGAGCCCAGTTCTCGAAGACGCGCTTCTCGGTGAGGAAGCGGTGGTGGCTGCCCTTGCGGCCCCGCTCGTGGGAAATGTACATTGTGCACTCGTCTGGGCCCAGAGGCTCGTAGTAGTGATAAGGTACTGAAAGATGATTAGGATCCCTGTGGAAAAAAGAAAATAGATGGAAGCCCAAGATGTTCTTTCTTGTTGATTGAAAAGATGCTATCTTTAATGAACTGATGGGCTCAAATCCATTTTTTCTCCCAGTTAAACTATGTAGCTGTTTTTTTCTTGCATATCTAATACATCAGAATGGGGCAAAGGTGTTTTCTTTGCTTTTTCTTTTGCTCTCCTTTAATCCTCTTCCTCTCAGCTAAATGAAGGACAGCAGTAGCTCAGAAACAAGGGAGAGTGCTGCAGGGCTGTGTTACTACTACGAAATTTGAAGTAAACTGCTTAAAAGAGATTTAAATCTAGATTGTGATTTGTTAAAGGTCTCACAGAGGTATTTCCTGAACTGGGAAGAAAGAGAAGATGACAGACGGAGGTGGTTATCTGTGTCACGTCAGCTCAGCTGAGCGTTCCCAGCATGCTGCGCGAGGTTCTGAGAGCACAGCTTCAGTGAGCGTCTGCACGCCAGGTCAGTGCTACAGGCTGCTGGTGCTGGCATTTTAATCAAACATCTGATGCACGAATGAGTTCTTTATTTTACAACAGCAGCTTTCATGTATCTAAGCTAAAAATTAAACCAGTTCACACATAGTATCCATCTGACCTTGTGAACCCATTCACATTTCCCAGTGGGAGATGAGTGACTCGTGGTGACACACTGGATATGCCAAACACCAATTAGATACTTAGGATAAAGTTCATTTTAGCAGTTCTGACCTCAGTGTTTCCATGTAACATTCTGTAAATGGCACATCTGCATTATAATAAGCCAGAGCAATTCATTCTCCTTTTGTTGTAATCTCTACCTGTACCCATGATGGCTTTTTACTTAGGGCACAGGCATTTTGCACTGACAGGAACTCACTCTCTCTGTGTCATAAATACTAAGAGAGCAAGCTGTCCCAGACAGAATTACCCAATTGTATTCCTCTCTCCCTGATTGCTACCAGCTGTTTTGCTGGGGCAGAAAATTTTCCAATATCAGCATTTAGTGAAGCCTTGGAGCTGCTCTGTGTTATAGTCTGAGCTGAACAGGACCCCAGCACAGAGCAAGAAATCTGATACAGACTCAGGGCTGTCAGCTCTAATATACAGTTGATTATTTTCATTTTGAAGAGCTAATATTTAAGGTCACTTTCAATTGAATGCATCCACAATCTGTCAGTAGTCTGTGCTGGTCATTATTTTTACTGTGTAATTCTGTCACCTACGCAATTTTCTAATTTTTCTTATTTTGCCATTATCCATATTGTATATGCAGAGTAATGTATGATATTGCTGCTGCTTTCCATTTGTGCCTCAGATTAACGTTTTAATTCGATCAGTCTGCCTTCCTTGTAACACAACATGGTGATCAATCTTACAAGACCAGAACAACAATAAAATTACATTTCTAGAATAAGATGGATTCTAAACTTATTAAATATATTCTCACTGGAATACATAAGAGTGAAACAAAATCCTTCATCACCTCACCTACAGAAAATGTATTTGTAATCTAAAGCTGCCCTTCATGTAGAAATTTATTATTTCTAAACTACAACTATTAGAACTCAATCTTAAATTAATTTTTCACTTTTTTGATACATTGGACCTCTTATTGTTGCTTAAATGAATAATTTGTATGGTTACTATAAATCTAATAGGATACATTGTCATGTGATGTGTTTTTGTTAAGAACTACTAAACAAATAGGCCTCTGCCTCTCATTCAGACTGCTCCTCCTTCTTGCACTAAAGCTGGATTTTATTCTTAGGTCCTCAACCTGAATTGCTTGGTATAAATTTACTGCTTTAAAGTCAGGATTAGTAAAGTTGACATCATATGTCCAACAGACTTGGGAAAAATGCAGCCCCAGTTAACGGGCAAAGTGACCTCTCATGCTGCAGGTCCCTCCAGGCAAGGTGGTTTTGAAGCCAGGGATTCCACATTGCACACCAGTGTGTCCTAAGTGGATGTCCTTAGCTCCTGGCAGGCTGTACCAGGTCACTGCATCCTGTGCACCATGCCACCAGGAACAACCTGGCGCACAGGGCCGGGCAGGTGAGTGAGGCAGGAGCTCAGTGCAGGCAGCCTGTGGGGCTCAGGCCTTGTGTGCAGCTCTGCTGGCTGAGCTGGGGCTGAGATCAGGGCAGGAATGGGGGCTGCTGGCTACAGACCTCTCTAGGACTATTCTGCAGCTGACTGAGGTTTTAAAGCTGAATTCCAAAAGCTGTCTTTTAGATTTGGAACTCTGAGGGGAATTTACATAATAGAGGACCTTCTCATTTTATGGGAGTTCTGGATTCCCCCAGATTGCATGCTGGTAAGCTTTGGATTTGAATTCTGGCTTGAGTACACCATAACCCAAATTAACTGTGCCGTGTTATCTTCTAACTCTGCAATTAGCTTGTGTCATCAGCAAATGAAATGCATGAGTAATTTCTATAAGGAAATTGCTTGCCACCTCATTTATTAACATTAAAACAGATGCTGTTTTATCACTGACTGATACTGGACATTAATCAGTATTTTGTCAGACTCTGCATGCATATTAATAGCACAGCTGGGAGGAATCTCTGGAAGTTCCTCTCTAAGATATCCTGTGCTTCCTGCCAGCACAGCACCCGTGGAAGTGCCTGTACCCCTCTCAGTCAGCTACTGTTTGCCACTTGAGTGCACATTTTCCCACAGATGCTATCCACCTACAGCAAAAGCTGGAGGTACAACACAAAAGAAAAAAGGAAGGGAAACCAGGCCACCCCATACCACATTCTGGTCAGCCTCTTTCCTTAGAAATGAAGAGCCATACTAAATCAACCCTCTAAAACTATAGGTACTGACACACTTAGTAAAATAATTCATATTTTGATGTGTGAGTAAAGTGTCATTTATATGTTGAGTGATGAGCAAGGTGGTGTGCCAGGACCATGAAGATTTCTAGATAATCTTTTGCCTTCTATTCCCAGGATCTCCTTTCCCTGACCTCCATAATTAGTCCTGTCTTCCAAACCATGTATGCATTTTGTTATTAAGCTAATGAGATGAGACATATGGACCAAAGAGCAGGAGTAGCTCACATACAGCTTACAGCTTCTCATAAGCTCCAGGAAATGTAACCAGCAACAACTGCTGCTTTGCATTTGATTTAAAAGAACTGAAAGTGGAGAGAGAGAGAGAGGTAAGAAAACACTAAAGTATTTCAAATACCAATTTTCAGGTGAATTATCGTGAAAAATGACCTGGCAGTCAAATGAGGATTCTTACAGGAAAATTATCTGGTTCAATAACTGGAACGAAAATTATTCATATTAGTTAAAATAAGGCTCAGAATTAAGTTTTAAGTTTCTGGGAGTTCCATAAGGCCCATGAAGAGGAGAAGAGTTAAAGAGGGTTCATCTCACTAACCTCCTGAGTTTTCCTTATGTACAGGAGTACCCTGAGACCTGCAGGGAACCAGCCTTTCTGTCCCTGCTGTCCATAATGCCACAGACGGGGCTGGAATTCTTACAAACTCACTAAGGCTTGTTTTGTCCTTCCCAGCCCAGCTGCTGAGCACCCACAAAGGGAAGCAGCAGCCCTGCAGTGCCTTCAGGAACTGTTGTGGTATCTGGGCACCACTTGCAGGCTGCTGCTGAAGGGAGGCAAGAGGAGAATCCAGCATGTCCCAGTTGAGGAGTGAGTGCTGTGCATGCAGGGCTGCCAAAGGGAGTTCTGAGAGGGAAGTGCTTCCCATCTGGAAAGGCTTGGACTGGATCCCTGGGCACTGGAAAAAATACAGCAAGATGGCTTGTCTGTCTTGGGACAAAAGAGTGAGGGGTGTGCAAACTGCAACATTCAGAAATGTTTGCAATGTGCATGGAAGCACAAGCTTTCATCTTATTACAGAATGCACAAGACAGCATGAGAGCAATATCAAGCCATCAACCCTTACTACAGCATAAATCTGTAGCAAGCAAAGGGGCTTGAAATAACTTATAGCTGTGCTGTAAAGTACTAGAAATTTATAATAATTAGGATACCAAGTCCAGTTCGGCTATGAAACTCAGTGTCCAGTGAAAGTAAATAGAAATGAATCTAAAACACCTTGTTGCAAGTAATAGGGACAAATCTTTTAGTCTCTGCTCCAGACTCCTTCACTAACTATTTTTCCTGCATGCGTGCAAAGCAATTTGGTTAATGATCTTAAGCTAATAATTTGTAGCAGAATCAACAGCATGAGATTCTTGGTACCTTTGAGGTGTCCTTCACGTTACAAATGTGACACTAATTTAGTTCCATGACAGTGATCACCACACTCATTACTTATTCCACAAATTAATACTTAAAAATGAATGGGTATCTATCTGCTGAAGTTATAAATTTGGTGATACTAATTCTGAACAGAAATAAGATTTCTTGGTGGTTTTTTTCAATCTTAATGATTAGTTGCACAGCAAGTAGGATACCCACACACACACATTTCAGTTGTTTTGTTGGGACTTTTTGTTTTGATTTTTTTTATTTTAATAGTAGATTCTTATTCTGCCTGACTGAAAACCAGGAAATATGGCTTACAATTACAGAATATTTCTTTCTGCTATTCTGTTCTGTTGTCTTATATCTTTGAAAGAAAGCACTGGTTTAACTTCTCAATGAGTGGGTGAAGAGCCAGCTAAGAAAGTTAACTATATTTATGGCAAGAAACTCCTTTCACAGATCTTCATGGACAGCTTCTTCCAGGCATGGCAACTAGAGTTTTCCCCTTCATCCCCTGGGGGATCAAGCTGAAGTAGACATTTCATATTACTTTGATTAAGAAATGACCTTTTCCCTTTTTACAACCAGGTGTGTGTACCTTTACGTTAAGAGTTTTTTATGCAGGCTGTAAGAACAATTACATCTTTCACTGACAGGACTGCTCTACAGCCTTTCTTGTGTTATAATTTAAGTCCACTTGATTTCAGTGTATTGATTCTATGAAAGCTTTTCATATGCTCTCAGTGACATTTTTAGTTTCTCTCAAAACAGTTTGTTTGGGTTTAGCTGGCTTTTACAAATATGTATCTAAACTATTCTGACTTTGTCTGAAAAGTCAGGATTACATATTATTTTGCAGTAAAATGCTGTCTTCTGTATTTTTAGATAATCAGTTTAAGAATTATTTCCATGTGCCATGGGAATACAGCCACTTCTGGAGTAAGACAGAAAGCCACTTACAGAAACTGAAGTAGTATGTGTTGGCCAACTGAGATGACAGAGGAACGAGATGCTGTGCTGGGGAAGGTAGTTGTTGTCTGGCATATCTGATCTAGTTTGCAATTTTCCTTGGAGAATTCATGATGAAGTCTGGCAGTACATCACAGCATTTATCATCAGTATTTTGTTATAATTTGTAGAAATTCTCACAAAGTGGAGTTTAGTGTTGACATTTTATGTTGTGATTTCTTCAGGGATTTCTACAACGTGCCCAAGACAAATGCAGATTCCTGAACAATCCTTGTAAGTGCTCAGAGGAAAGTCAAAGCAGTCCCATTCTTGGAGACTGACCCAGCACTGCAGCCTTGCCCTCCCTGCCCCTGAAAGGCATCTGGAATTACCCAATGAACCAGACTTGAGACAGATCATGACATTTGCAATGGAAAATTGAAGCAAGTACTTCTTGGTGAGAGGGGTTTGTGAGCAGGTGATGAAATGCTGCACTGAGGCCTCGTTCCAGACTGGCTCCAGCTCTTCCTGGGTTACCCAGCAGGACAAATGGGATCAGCACCAGCTGTGGGCAGGAACCACTCAGTGCTGGGCTACTGCTGGGTGGGCAGGTGAGACATGTCAGCATCAAGATTGCTGATGTAACGCAAATTTGTCTGTGTTCATACTGGTATCTTGTGGCTAATGTAATTTTGGTCTAGCACTGGAAGTTCTGAAGCCTCTCCCTGTGTCACTGATCCACAGTGGGAAAAGCTTAACCACGAGCTGCAGTCTGGGTCCTGAGCATGGCTGGAGGCAGAAGGGAGCTGGAAAAGGGCACAGGCTGTTTTTTGTACAGCAGCTTCCAGTGGCACAGTTGTGCTGCCTCTGCCTCCTGTGCCCTGCCCCTGCCACGCCCAAAACAGGATCACAGGACTGATTCTCTGGGGCCAAATTCACGGGACAGGTTTCCTGGGCACCATTTAGGAAGCTGCAGGAATGGCATTCATGTGACAGAGGTACAATAATGTTAATTTGAGTTGCACAGAAAGTTCAATTTAGAAACTAGTCACTGAGAAAACACTGTTCCTCTATTAATTTGGGGGGAACTCGAAAAACAAATTAAAAGTAATGTTTTCCCGTACTTCTTTCTTCAGATTAATTTCATGCCAATTATTGCATTACTTTTAGCTGATAAATATTCAGAGACTAAAAGAAAGCAACAAGATGGATTAATTCTCCCACAGTACAAACAAATTTTTAAAATATTTTATATAACATAATTAAATGCTGTTTGTTGTTTTCAGAATGAGATCATGGGACATCTCATTAATTGCTTTAAGAGGACTGAAGACTTGTTTCAGAGGAAAAAGATTAAAAGATTCAGATATTTATCTGTAACATTAACTTTGTTGGCTAATAATGGTTCTAAAATAAATCCTACCTGCAGAAATCCGGTGGCACCATGCCATAAACATTTATCCTGTCACAGAGCTCTAATGCGATAGTCATTGTGAACCAGCCCGTGCTAAGCCAAGTGTTGGATATCTTCCTGAAAGCAAAAACATAATTAAGTTCTAAGCTGGCAAATAATTCTCGAGATTTATTTATTTATTTATTTATTCATTCATTCATTCTGAAGCCATTTCTCGGCATTTTCTTCATTCTTGTAAAAGGCTTTGAAAACTGGGCAACCAAGACTCCTTTGCTCATCCATCTTTTAATGATTTTTCTGGTGCCTCCTGTCAGTGGAGTAATCTGGGCAGGAACTTTCCTTGCTGTAAATAATTTTAGGCACAGCAACATTAATATTTAGCTGATCTTTTGACTTGGTTTCTAGAAGCTCCCAGCCTGGGAACTCTTCATCCTAGGAACCACCCCAGATGCCATCCCTGCCCGAGGGGAGCCTGACAATGGGAATGACAGCGCTGGCAGGGAGCCCTTAAGGCAGCACCTCTCCTGCCTTCACTGCAGGCTGGGACATGGCTTTAAAAGAAGCTCAACTGATCCCAGTATTAATTAGGCAAAGTAGGAGACACCAGCCTGTAACTACTCACTGATGTAAGGGATTTAAAAGTTGTGTTTAAATTTTGCTGTATCACAGGTTCTTATCTGCAAAGGTTCACTCAAAGGTGTCCTTTCAAATGCTATTAAAGAATAAGACAGGAATTCTCGCTAATGGCTCCTCACCCAGCTAGGAAAGTCCCACAGGAAGAAGTTGAGGCTTGTGTTATCTGCAGCCTAAAGAGTCCTCAGATCCCTGCTGACAGCCTGTCACAGTGACAGGCTCTCCCTTCATCTCCTACTAAAGCTGAGGCACCAGGGGAGCAAGTGCAGGCTCTGGGAAGGCCTGGGCACTCTACCTGAATATATTAATGTAGGACCTACATTAATCCCATTCCCCCACACCTGTATCTGTCAGATACCTGTGAAACTTGGTCACAGCCCCCCAAAAAAGCACAGCAGAAAACATGAGGTTCTCTTCAGAGAAGTCACCAGGGAATCCCAGGACCTGGCCCAAGTTCCAAGGCCATGTTTTACAGTTTACCCAGTGATAGCAGGATGTGGAACACTCTTGGAAGCAGGGACCTGAGGCCACGAAAGCCACTGCAAGCAAGTGCCAACAATCACTAACATCTAATTCAGCTGACAGGAGCCACCACACAGCTTCCAAGCAAATGCTAAACAAGCTGGTTCCAAGTAGGTCACCTACAGGGCAGTAGGAGGAGATGTTTTGAGCACTGTCAGATTGAGGAATGCCTTGTACCAAGGTTTCCCATTTCCTCAGGGAATCAGACTACTACAAGGGGAAAAAAAAAAAGCGGTGGTGTGTGTGCCAGCTGCTTAAAAGACACTTCCAAACATAAGGGAATTCTTTGACTAAATATGCCTGGAGGATGCTGAGGAGCCCAGGTAATTTGTCCTGTCCTTAGTGGATCACCTGGTAACTTTTAAACTCCCAAAACACACGTTTTTACTGCTCCTGACACACAGACTTTCAAGCTAAGCTAGCATTTGGAGAATGACACGTTATAAGCATCTCATTATTTCTAATTATGGGGCCTTAGTTATTTTCTGACTGTGCACTGAAGCTTGGAGGGGGTGGTGCAGTTTGTCACAATGTCAGAGCTGGGTCATAAGCTCAGTGGAGGCCTTCAGGCACAGCAAAAATATAAAACAGTGAGAATTTTTGGCTCAAAATTATTAGGAAAAAGAATGGTAGGGAAAAGCCTAAAATTTTGCTTCTCTGCCACCTGAGAGTTTCTGAGCTCTGAATCACTAGATAATTCAGGAATATGTTCAGGCTAAGAGTGCTTTGGAGCTTGCACAAGTCCACTGTTCCAGGTGCCCAACACTTACATTCCAAAACCAAGGGAGCAATTGCAGCCAGACACGACCAAAGCTTTGCACAGGGCAGGACACCCAGCTAGGCTCTCTGCTTTATTTTCTAGGTTAGCTTTCTTTCTGCTTACACACACTTAGGCTGTCATTTAGTGTTCTCCAAAAACAGGAAAACAACTGAATATAACTAAACTGGCTTAGAAGCTGAAAATTCAAATAAAGATTCAAAAATTCCTTCAAGTACCACTCTGCCCTCTTTAAATACCATGTCTGTAGGACAGCAACACAGAAACAGGGTTACAGTGTCTTGCATTTCCTAAAAGATCTGAGCAAGAGTCCAACAAAAGAATACTATTTTTATAACTAATCAGCAGTAATGAGAGAATATGAAGAACTGTCATGTGCTTATTAGGGGAAATTATCAGATATTCTTTTATATGATGAACTAAAACACTGTGCTGATAATTCTGTAGTGCACACTAAATTACAATTAAAGGCCTTTCTGCTCCACCAGAATCTCATTTATAATCTCTTTGGAAATACTCTTCCTGCAGTTATTTAATTTATGCTGCTTTTATCTAATTACTATAATATTGGTTCTGAATCGTATTTTCTTAATGTACCCTTATTCAATTATAAAGTTATTTTCAAGTACAGTTACTTTATAATGCCAAATATATTGCTCTGCAGCCTTTGTCTTTCACCATGCTATTTAACTGGCAACGTTTTCTGAAGGTTTTTCTTAATTTCAAAATAATTTTTTCCAAAAAGCACAATCATCCAATTACCTTTCTTCTCATCATTTTCAAGATGGAAATTAATAGTCTGATTCTTGCAACCTTGCAGTCATGCTTCTCTCTCCCTCCTTTATTTTTTTGTAGGCACTAATGTCAAGAGCTCAGCAGAAATCCCATGGGGAACAGCAGCATTCTGGGCTATACAATGTTCTGCTCCTGCCCCCACAGGTACCTGAAGTTTTTCCCTTACAAATTATTTCCTATCCATGTTTCTTTTCATTTTCCCTTTCTTCTGTGCAGCTTATTCATTTATTTTCATCTCCTGTTTTAATCTTCTTAGCCCTTCAAGTATGCTGTCTGTGCCCTCTAAAGGAGTGGTTCATTCAGAGCAGAGCCTGCAGTTTATTAGAATCAACAGGGCCTGTTCCTCAGGCTGACTTTTGTTGGCATCTGAGTGCCCTTGATTCACTCTGAGAGTTCCGGGTGCCCATGACTGAGTTCACTCTAAACTTGTTACAATGTCATTAATGGCTCAAATGCCTTGAGAATATTTCAGGACGTGAGCCTGGTGCCTGTGCAGAAAAAGAAATGCTTTCATCACATTCACTACAGGCCTCTGGCTCTGGATGGGTGATGCAGAACCAGAAAGAGCAGCTTGCCTGAAATTGCACAGCATGTGTCAAAAAAAGAACAGGATCCTGGCAGTGTCAGGGAAGGAAGGGGACCCTGGCTCCCCATGGCAGAACAGAAGTTCTGAGAGTGAAGCAGGAAGGGAAGCTGTTCCTCAGAACTGGGAACAGCATGTGATCACCAAAAGCATAGTCCATAGGAAAGGAGGTGGCAGTGCGCATTCCTTGTGTCCAGGGCCTCCCCCTGGGGCTCATGGTGGCCAGGTTACAGTGCAGTTACAGCTTTGTTGACTTTCATGCCTTTGTAAATACTGAGCACACAGATAACCCTCTGCACATTTCTTGAAGGGCTCAAATGCTTAATTCACCTCTCACTTTGCTTTCCTCTGGAAAAGACAAACACATCACAACTGGCAGGCTATCTCCCCTTGTTATCCTTCCTTCTTGTTCTGGCAGAGACCTAAATACACCAGTTGGAAGATGAAGAGAAGAACCTTTAATGTTACAAAACTGACCAAGTTACTCTGTGCTCTGGTTTGAGCCCGAGTCAGCCACAAACTCAGATCACTATAACTGAACAGAGTTCTGCGAGCAAACCATGTGGGGTGTGATAAAGGCAGCAAATGCCAAGCAAACATTGCCTTCAGCTAAGAGGGTACAACAGTTTCCTCTAACACTGGTTCTGCCTTTCTCATGTAGCCCAGAAAATGAGATCTGTGCTCGAGTCCATGACAGGATCGATCCCTGTTCAAGCTTTGGTGTGAGTGTTTTGCATTTGTAAGGTAGAACATCTGACTGTGAGTTACTGCACAATAAACCTACCTCTTCATTTGTATCTAAGTGGGGACCCTGTGCCATTTTTTACAGCAGCATATTTAATAAGTAAAAAACCAGAACTTCATTAAAAATAAATGTCTTTCGTTCTGGGAAGTCTTTAGTTTGAATGCCCATTTTCAATATTATATGTGAAAATACTCAAGTACTGCAGTGGGTCACTTACTACAAATTTGATTTGAAGATCAGCCTACAAGTCTCATAAGCAGTCTCATAAAGATGTAACTATCATAATAACTTTCCATTTTCCAGTTGCAAATGTAAGATGAACTGTTCTGAAGCACCTAATGTATGACTAATGTTTATTTGTTTTACAAGAAGCTTTACAGCTGCAATGTTCCAAAAATGCTTAAATTCAATAAACAGCTATTATAATTCACTGAATGGTGGCATTTCCTCTATAAGAAAACATAACCTATCCATTCTAATTTTTCAGAGTCAGTGAAAAAAACTTTAATGTATATTACCCCAAAGTGAGATGTAAACAGTTCCTGCCTCCTTGACTCCATAAACATTACATGCAGACTCTGGTATTCTAGGCTGATGAGGCAGTGCATACAAATCATTTTGATGCGTATTTTTTACTTATGTTATCAGTGATGTTATTTGGCATGTCATGCCACATTACAACTCACGAGGCAGAGGATTTAATGGGCAGGATTGTCCCTCTGAGCAGATCTGAAATTGGTATATATAAACTGCATTATTTTACTACTCTGTGACATCCCCTAGATGTACCCATGTAAGTTCTCACCTGTCTTTTCCAGTCTCCCGTTTAAAAAGGTCATCAAACTGAAGCATCTTGTGGCGAGAAATCATATACACTTTTAACTGAGGCAGTATCTGGTTCATCAGCTGCAGGTTATTGTACACCAAGCCTTTGCCATCCCTCCTCATGTAGCTGCTCGGGCCCCAGAAGATGAACACAGCCCCGTGGCTCATGTTTAAGAGTTCGTTGCGGTTGCGGAGGATCCTCTGGATGCTGGAGTGCGCGATGACTCGCAGGCTGGTTTTGTTGCCCACGTCGTTGCCGTAGCCGCGCGTGGGCGCGTCGTTCATGCGGATCACGCACTCGCTCTCGTCGATCCTGCGGCCCTGCCGGCTCCCAGGGAGCTGCCCGGAGCTGGTGACCAGCGCGCAGCTCCTGCAGTGCATCTTCAGCGGCTGCAAAGACACACAGTCAGCTGCAGACATCTTCCCTGTCCCTACACAGCTGTGCTTTACACGTTCATGCCGTATTTCACAGCAAAAACCTCAGAGCAATGTGCAGAAATCTCTCCCTGCAGTCTGCCCCAAGTAGCTGGGGACCCGTTACCTGTCCGTGTTTGGGGGGAATACGGGGTAGATGTACAGCCCTTAGAGTTCCTCTGTGGAGCTAAGCCCATTGTGTAAATCCTCCTTTCCACTGCTGCTTCATAAACACAAGTAACAACAGCCTCTCTACTCTTCCCAACTGCTTAGGATTGTACTTCATACACTTGCTATAACAGCTATAATTACAGTATTTTTTTTTCAGGAAATAATAAATTCTAAGTCTTCGTAAGTTCATATATGAGTAGCTGTTCAACCCTGGGGTCAGGACATTTTGCTACAGGAAGAGATTGATACCCTGGCCCAATGCTTCCTTGCTATTTGCAAGTTGTGCCACAACAACTGTGGTGCTCTCGTACCTCCTTTATGGTTCAACAGTCAGAACTGGTCAGTAATGTCTGTGAGTATTCTACATGACAGTGAGTTAGTGCACTGAACTTTTGCTACCTTGTCAGGTCATGTTTGAAAGTTACTCAGTAAAATGGAATGGGAGGTGCCTGTTCAGTGAGTGCTGACCTAATGGAAGCAGAAGAGTAAAACGAGCTTTCATGAAAATGAAAATGCATGATAAATCATGTTCCTGAAGTATGCCACCACCACAGGTATCAATTATAGAGGAGTATGTCACGATCTACTGCTCAGCATGAGAACTAAAAGGTGCAAGGGTTAACAGTATTCCCAAAGTGCTCCTTTCTAACAAGAATGCAATAAACTGTGAGGTAAATCAAGACTGTTTGAGGGTGTGCCTTGGTACCCCTCCAGGAAATAGTATCTCGCACTTGGTGTGCATCTTAGTGTCTTTGAAAAACAACAAACAATGACAACAAAGCAAACAAACAACAATGCCCACCCACGCCCTGAAAAAAAACCCAAACCAGCCTAACAAAAAACAAAGACATCAGATAAACCCCTGGCACAGAGACTGAACTGCAGTTGCTTGATCATTCTGATCTACTCATATACAGGAATCCAATGACTACATCAGTCTGCAGTGAGGCACAGCTTAAAACTCTAAAGCTGAAAAGGATGTATGATGTAGGTTTGACACAATCTCAGGCCCCTGTTTGAAAATGCTTTGGCCCTGAGTACTTGATGAGAGTGTTTTACTGTAATAACTCAGTTTTTATTTTCAAGGTATTAAGTGGTTACAGTTACAATCTGAGATTCTTTTTTTCTGTGAGACTAGCTCATGAACGCTTAATGCTTTTTAATTAAAGCAAAAATAAGAAAAAGTATACAATCTGCACAGTGATTCTACCAGTAAGCCTTGTATTTCCATCTCCCCCAATAAACAAAGTCCCTTTCACATCTGTGGACTATAATCCAGAGGTAATGGTATGGGTGAAAATGTTCATGCCTTTGTAAGCCAAGGTTCCTAATGTAGTATTTACATGCATTTTCCTTTTAAGTTTCATCTGCCACTTTGATGAATTGCCTAGTGAAAGGCTCTAAGGTGAACTAGCTGCTCCACCACCATGCTTGGGAAAGCAAGACAAGGTGCTAATGAGGTTAAAGGAAATGTAGTCAGCACCAATGTTAACTCACACATGTCTGAATATCCACATAGCAAGGCATTTTCACCTAAACAATCTCTGCTGGTTTGTGGCCTACTGAGCTACAACTTCCTTGCTTCTTTTAAAAAAGCCTGCCACAGAATCCATCAATTGTACGGAAATAAGGGAGCAGAGCTGTGGAAACTTGGGGAGGGGTCTGAGGCGACCTAATGAACACTAACATCCCCCAGAACATCTGTCCCAGATCTTGTTTGAAATATGTTCCTTCTGGGAAAAAGTCTTTAGACTGGTACAGTCAGGTATTGCCCAGCCACTTCCTGAATGATGCATGGGGGCTGAGCCCTTGTAGCTGCTCTAGGCAAGTCATTTTCAGTTGCCTCACTCAGATTCCTTCAGCTGAAGTCTACAAAACTCTCACCTAAAAATTATCAGAGGAATTCACAGGGAACAGCCACAACATTCTCACACCAGCTGTTTATAATGCTTTGACAACAGTGAGAGCAAGGAGGGGGAAAATGCCATTGGCTGTAATATCATCTCACTGGGAGGCAGCAGTGGCACCAGAAATGTCATCTACTTAAGCAATAATAATGGAAGCACAAGGCAGTTCTTTGGGATTGATGACCAGCTGGAAAAAGTTGATGGCCTGAGAATAACCAGGGGCCATTAAGCCAGAAGAACATTAACTCCACAGAAAACGCTGTTACAGTAATTATTACAGTGATATTTTGGGAAAAAAAAAGGCAAAGTGAAAAGAAAGCAAACCCCATGAAATATGAGTTATATTTCAGGAGCCTTGCTTCAAAAGGGAGAGGGTGAGAGGTAGGCGAGTTTTATAGCATCCTGTTAATTACTCTGAAGTGTAACATATCATGCATGTAAAAGCTGCTGACATTGAACTACCCAATAATAAACGTAATAAGCAGCCACAGTTCATGTGTACCTGAACTCCATGGACAGCACCTCTGCGACAGGGCAGAGCACATGGCTACTGCTACAACACAGGTCAGGCACTTGGGCACCACACGAGCCAAGTACTGTCCAAAAAATTGCCCAAATCACCTCTCAGTTCCAGTCATCTCAAGACACACATGGAGAGAGGGAGAACAGAGGTTACAGTACAAGTTCAGTGTAGAGCCCCAGGAGATGGAGAATCAGCTGGTGCTTTTCAAGGAGAGATGGGCTATCCCAAGGGAATGAAGGCAGCAGGGGAACTCTGTCATGGGATAAACCCTGCAACAGCACCTTTGTTCCCCTGAGGAAGCACAGCTACAAGTATTCCCACAGGCCAAACTGACTCCTGGCAACTCCCACTCCCAGAGATTAGCCCAGAAGTGCTGCTGCTCTATCACAAATGCCTGATTTGGTTAATGAAACAAAAAACAAAGCCATGGTTGTTTCTGTATTTTCCAATTTGAGGCAATTTGCTCTGTTATTGACTTTAAAATCTACATTGTCCAATGATCGAAAAATGTTATTTTCAGACACTTTAATGCTCAAATGCTCAAGAAGAATAAATTGAAAAATGTTCTTCCTGATACAAAATAAGTTATTCTCAGATATAATTATTTTCTTTGTGATGAAATCAATTAAAATTTTTTGCTTATAGAAGTCTCTTGATTTTAAAGCCAAGATTTAGATAAGAAGACAACTCTCTCCAGTAAAATCACGGACACTGTAAAACACACTTTTTCTTATACTTAGTACTTAATGACCTACTTTCAAGACCCCTGGGTTCAAATCGCTCCATTGTCAATAGCGTAAAAATTTCTGTTCTATAAATAAAAGCCAGAGTATTTTATCTTGGCAATGATGACTTGGCCACAACAACAAAACCAAATCAAACCAAACAGGCAGACCCACCTCCCCACATAAACCCAAACCAAAACAACAAGAAACAACCAGCAAACAACTCAGTGCTCACTAGTGAGTTCAGCAGAAAAAGACCACCTGTCAGTTCATGAACACCTGTATTCCTCATGGATACATGTGGAAATATCAGATGACTTCAAAGTGTATTGGGAGAAAAAAGATACCATTAAAGGTTAAAGAATCTCCAAAATTGTTTTGGATGGATGATCTTTAACTAGGCACTTGAGACAAAGTGCAAAATGTTTCTCTCGCACTGCAACACCTCTATTGTCGGCCAGCTCTCTCATGCCAGAGCTGGGACTGGGGGCTACAGAGCTGCTCCTCTCTGTAGGAACCAGCCACTGAACTGCACTACTGAACCAACAGCCTCTCTGCAACAGCTCCCAAACTGACTGCACAAGTAAAAGCACTGGTACAAAGAAGACCGATGTACAGGAAAGCAAATCTGTTCCCATATTCAACTGAATTAATTCAGTTGAATTCAGTATGCTGATGGTTGAAAAAGCCCACATAAACCCTGTAAGAGCCTGTCTTACTGGTTCAGGAGAAAGCAACCTTATTCCAGAGCAGCCTTGCTTTCTCTTTTTGTTACAAAACAGGTATTTCTTTGGGAGGAGTTTCATGTTACCTCAATATTTGCATTATATGTTCCTTGCCTTGTGCACACAACTTAATCAACATTTCCTACATGATACTAATGAACCCTGAGTTCACACCATGTTCAATGCCATTTGTTACTTATGGCTTGCTCTTGATTGCAGCACCATCAGCCACCAGCAAAATCACTAAATATTTAAGGCTTTGCCAGAGATACAATATTTTGTCCTGGCAGCTTCAATTTTTTTTACTTTCTTGTAGCTTTGAGCAGCTCTTTGGTTTCTCACAAGCTGAGGGCTTGGAACCACTGCTCTACCAGGCTGGCTGCTCCTTCCCAGTGCTCCTCTCCTGAGACTTGGAGGACAATGTCCTGTCACAGCTATATCCCAAGCTCTGCAGGAGCTCCAGCCACGGCCAGCCCACTGCTGGCACGTCACAAACAGCTGAATGCTCCAGCTCTGGTGAGCCCCTGACATTCTGCACTGCCTCGACTGTAAAGCTGCTCATGCCATTATGTCATCCCCCATGACAAGCTACATGTATTGTTTTTATCAGTGTGCCTCCTTCTTTAGTATTTTCCCTATAAGACTGCAAACTCTAAGGCCAAATCTCTTTTTCTTTGAGAGATTCCCAACAACCGCCTTAAAGTAGAATAGAAACCCTGAGGCTTCACATTTGCCAAGTAACTTGTGTTCTGTAAGCCAATGCAGCAAGCTGTGGGGCTCAAGCTGTCTCATTACTGAAGCACAGCTGTGCACTTCAGAAGTGATTTCCACAATGCAAGGACCCTGGGAGACATGATCCTGTGAAAATAATGCAGGTTCCCTGATTATTTTTGGTTTGTAATATCTTGATGGAACAGTACTTTCATAATACTACGAAAGGAATAAAAAATTAAAAAGCAGACAAACAATAAACAAAAAACCAAAATAAAACAAACTAAAAAAACAAGCAAACAAAAAAACCCAACAAAATAAACCCAACCACATACAAGCTGAAAGAGTTTGCTATTTTTCAAGTCCCATCTATGAAATGATGCTATCAAGGCAGTCTTCTCTGAACAGTAGAAGTCACTCAGATGCATATTGGAATATTGTAGGTAACACTTCTGTTTATAAAAAGCTGGAGTAAAAAACCCAAATTTAAACACCAAAAGCATGAGAAGAGTTTTCAAGTTCAACTTGCTGAGGTAAATGCCCTTTTAAAGTCTCTGTGTTTTGATTTTGTGGTGCCAAGTTTGAATCTAAAAGATTATTTTGCTTTGACTATGACATTTTCACATGTGTATTCATAGAGGGAGTGCACCTTGATTTCTACACTCTGCATGCCAGCTCAGACTAACCCCTCAAGTTTCATAAATTTTGATTCTTTAGCCATTATGATAGATAAGAGCATCTTATGTGGGTACAGAATGATGTCAAAGAGGGGAAAAATCCTCTGAGCAAATACATTTATAATTATTGCTGAAGTACACTTTTGCAACATTAGAGAATTTACCATGAAAACAAACTGCATTATCCACTGAACTAAAAGCACTGACTGCCTTCAAAACTATATCCCAGTGACTGATATCACACAAATAAACAGAAAGGGTTAGGAGATACCTCTTGCCCAACATTGCTAATCATTATGCAAATCCGAATAACAAGCATTTGCAGTGCAACTTTGCAATTCAAAAAAGGTCTGGCAAGTCTGCTCATAGAGATAAATGCATGTCTGTATAAAAAGATAAAAGATAAAACAATTGAATTTCTTATTACTTCTCTTTGTTTCTTGGGCTGTGGAGCTTGAATATGCAAATATTGTGGAAACATTAGCATTGTCATTTCCCATTGACTCCTCTGAGATAGTTATATAACTGGACTCTGCCTTCAGATACTGGATAAGACACTGAAATAGCCAAACTCTAGCACATGCACTCCTCACACTAGGGATCACAGCACCTTATGTTGTATTCTGCCAGGGAATTGATAATTCTTTTTTTTCCATGATACCCTACTAAGGGGCATCTGCAAAACCTGTAGGAAAAATATAATAATCCTATTTTGAAACGGTCCTTAAATCTAATTAAATTTCAGAACATGCAGCTATATTATGAAGAGGGAAAAAACCCAACAAATGCACTCCACAAAGCTTTCAGTGGAGCAATTTCCTTAGAAAAAGTCCCGTTAAGCCCATTAGTCAATGAAGAGTCTTCTGCTTGTGTGAAGTGTTTTCCGGCACATTAACTCCTTTTCAGGGACTGCCTGCTAGTCAAAGCTTCCATTAGAGTAATTAAAATATGGCTTCTCTCACTGGAAAGAAAAGGCATGAGTTTGGTTACAGGACATTGACCACCTACAGGAACTGAGCCCTTTCTAGTTACATGAAATCCACGAGCAGGAGCAGCAGCACAGATGAACAACGGGGTTACTTTTGGTATATGGGGCACATTTCTCTTCTTATTTTAGAAGCATGATTACCAGGTGCTGATGTTTTCCCCTAAGCCACCTGAAGTGAATATCAGGTGCAACCTTGCAAATTGTCAGCACATATAAAGCTAAGATTTAGAGAGTAGTTTCCATCCTGAAACCTATAAATGTGTCCCATGAGGAAGATTAGTATCAATCATAGGCTTATTGGAGAGGGAGATAGGATACAATGATAACCTGAAGCTATCAACTAGAGTAATGGTCTCAGAAGAAAAAGCAATCGGAGAAAGAAAAGAATATCCTCAGTGAAAGGCAGAACTGGAAAATCAGGCAAGAATGTATCATGTTGATGAACATGAACTGTTATACAAGAGAGAGTATCATATGAACAATACACAGGCTCTAAAGAAATGGTTATTGCCTAATGTTTATCTTAAAAGGAGTGCAAATAGACATCCATATTACATCAAACTGCTTTACTTTTGTTCTGCAGCTAAAGTACTTGCACTGTAATGAAACAGAGCCACAGGCATGGTGTCTTAACTATGCAAATTGTTATCACTGAAGTGTCAGAAAAACAGAAATTATAACGATCTTTGGGAAAAATATTGGACAGTTTGGATTTTTGCTTCAGAATGTTTTCACATCAACTTCTCTGCTTTGCTTTGGTATGTTTTGGCAGTTCTTTCCAGTTTAAATACTTCATGTGAGTATACCCTCATATGCTCTCTCTGCACCTGTCATGGCTATGATGCAGAATATTTTTTGAGCTTCAAGCTTCACAGGGTCCCTTTTTTAATCTAACCCAGCTTTAAAGCCAAGCATCACTGATCTTTAAAGTTTGTGCCTAAGTTTTCAAATTCAAGCACTTTTCTCTTTCTGTGGCACTATCTGTTTCATCCAAATGCATCTCAACTCTCACTACAAGTATTATCTCTACAAGGCAATAATGTGATGGGCATTGCAAGGACAAAGCAAGCCTTTCCAATGGTATCCAGTTTTAACAGAACTCAGCACAGCATGCAGAGTCCCTAGAACAGGCCAATGAAATACAAGACCAAATCTCTTATTAGAAAGTCACTGCCCCCACAGAGAATTTTTCTAAAATGTATTTTGTCTTGTATTTCTCTACCTGGTTGAAGTAGAGTGAAATAAAAAATAATGCTCCTTATTCTTTTGAAAGGGCTTTGTTCAAAAATTTTATTCAAATGTCTTTCCTTCAAAATCTGTCAAAAATGTTCAGCCTCGTGGTCTTTTCATTCTCATGTGGTAGCTCCATGTAATCTTCATCAGCTTGTTTTATGTAAACCAGGCTGCTCTATATCCTCTTACTTCTGTCCCTCTGACTTAACAGCACACCAGAAACTAGGAAACAGAATTAAAGAAAGCAGATTTATAGCTCTTCCCCCCACAGAAGATACTGAATCTGAATTTAAAATGTTCTTCTGAGGATGTATCAGATTCTACAATACACAAAGTTGTACCACCTCCACAGCAGGATCCCAAGGCAGCCTCCACAATCACTGGCATATTGACACCAAAGACAGATGCTGGAAACAGGTACTGGCAGCTGAAGTGGCCAAAACATCCATTTAACTTGGGAGTGACAGGTTGAAGAAACACACTGCAAATTTCTCCCATGCACATATGTAAAAAAGAAGAAGAGAGAAAGTTTGTGCTAAAGTATTTGTATATTTCGTTTTGTACAAAAACCAGATGCAAAGAAAACATCTTGAAGACAGGCATATAAACATTTGTGTATCTGCAACTATGTATCACTACAGTTTTAACTGATTTTGGACAACTGCATTTGAAAAATAAACATTTTAAATGAGGCGTCAGTTCTTTCAGTTTTGGGGGGTTTTCAAGCATTCAAAATATGTCTCTCCAACTGTTCACTATTACCACAGTCCTGACCAGGCGATAAAAATAAACACATTTATCCAATCAGGATGTTTGTATTGAGTTTATTTGTCTGCATGCAGGTTAATGTGAAATTAAATACTTTGTAGATGGAAATATTTAGCACTGAAGTGAACCTGCCAGTGAGGGTTAATTAGACAATCAAGGACAAGAGCTGGCAGACAAGAGTCTGCCAACATGGCATTGCTGCTCCAAAGAGGTGCTCTTCAGTTTACAACAGAATGTTCTGTGTGGGTGAAAAGGATGAGGTTAACTGGAATCTCTGGAGGAATCACTGAAAAAGGCTGGCTGGAGAGAAAGGAAGGTCTCCCCCAGAGAAAGGTACCCTGGGCTGCAGAGCAAATGAGACGAAGGAGCCCTTAAAAAACAGAGCCAGGGAAGAGCTGATAGCAAGCCAGCTAATTACAGGGCAAGAGCAGGGGCTGACCTTGCTAGAAGTAAAGTCTATTTCAGATCTGTGTATTTCACAGATGTTTAGGGCACTGGCTTGTGGCTGCGGCACACAACTGCTTTTATTTATGCTTTACCCCAAGCATGATTCCCAAGCACTTAGTTAACACTCTTCAGTAATAGTCCTTGCTGAAAGGTGTAACTGATCTGAAACTGCCAAAATGACAAAACTTAAAATCACAGCTACCTGATGCATTTGGTCAAGGAATATGAAGTGTAGGAAGGTGTGCCAGAGAGAATGCAGGAGGTTGGTTTAAAACAGATACTACAGAAATCAAGAAAAAAGGAATCACCTCTTAGTGAACAGCAGCAGAAACAATACCTTCCTCCAAAGAGGTGCAATGTGGAGTCCCAGAGTCACAGGGGATTTCTGAGTGCTTTATACACTTTATCTGCTTTTTATTTTACATTATTAGTCCTAAATTGTACTCCTTGGATGTGATGTGTGTGTCATTTAAGTGCATTTTACCTGACAGTGGCATTGAACAATTCCTCCTCAGTTCTTCCTGGGTTGGGGAATGGAATGTATTTCACAGGATCACTCCCTGGATCCATTTCACAATCAGAACAGGAGGCAAAGAGAAGTCAAAAGAAGGCAGGAACAAAAAGAAAAGATAGGTGGATGCACATACCCAGCACTGCTGTCTTTAGTAACACTGAATGCACATAAAATTCAGCCCACATTGCTACGATAAGATGGGTAACAGTGGTAGTGGTGATAGAAGAATGACAAGGAGAACACGGCAGCACAACCAAGAAGTTCTACATTGCAGATACTTTTACAAAGTACCTCTCAGTCTTTCATTGTTTAAAAGTCACCATTACTGATGCCTTGACATCTAACTGATAACCTGTCAGCAGGAAGTTTTAAATTCTGTAACCAATGTTTGCTTTTCAGGGCTCTGTACCACACCTGGCTGCAGCCCAGGATTCTTCTTTCAGGTGAATGAACTTCTGTCAGTTTCCTCAGAGCAATAGGCATATTCTAAAGCAGTTTTTCTGCACTGGACATGAAAGTTCATCTTCCTATGTCCCAAACAATGCTCACCCATCTGAACATCACATTTTTACAAACTCAGACCTTCTCTAGAGCCACAATTTCAACTGTCAGAACAGAGGGCAGGATATTGTCTTCTTGTAAGGGACAAACACTGGAGTGTCCATAGTTTTTTGTATGGGAATCTGCTGCCCACATCCCACAGTCCTGGTGCTTCTCACTCCTGGCACTCCCTCGGAGCCCTGAGTTGTGCCCACCTTGCTGTGCACGCCCTGTGCAGGTGAAGGTGCCAGCCCCCAGCCTGGAGCAGCCTCAGCAGGGCTCTGGGCAGTGTCCCTGTGCCTGCACTGGCACCACCGAGCCCCCAGAACCTACTGGAGGCCACCCCAGCCCTGACACTGATCTCACCCAGCTGGCACACAGGGACAAACAGGGCTGACACACTGTGACCAACACATCTGCACAGGACAGGGCACAGGGGGACAATCTGCCAGGAGATGGCACGAGAGCATAATCCTGGCTCAGCCACAGGCACCGGGAGCCCAGGAGAGCCCAAAGCACTGACGAGGGACAGCCACTGAGGGCAACCTGACATCCTGAAAACCAGGGTGGACAAAGGGGGTATTTCACCTTGGGCACGGCAGTGCCTGCACTGTGTCAGCCCTGCCCATTGCCCAGATTTGCACAACTGAGGAGAAAAACAGCATCCTCCCAGGAGAAAGCCCCGCTCCTGTCAGCACAGCACCGCACAGCCGGGAGGAGCCTGTCCTGGAAACCCACATTGGAAGAAATGCAGCCAAACTCCACTGATGTGTCAGCACTTAATTACAGCTGGAGTGAGGTTCAAATCCTTCCCTTTCTGTCCTGTGTTCTGCTTCCAGAAACACTCACTCAGAAAAAACTAACAGTGCAGGATTTCTACCCCTCAAAAATAATAATCACGCTACAGCCCTACTATTATAATTAAACAGAAATTAATTACATTTTAGAGAAGGGGACAGGTTCCAAAGGCTTAGCTGGTTTCCTTTTTAATTACAATGTAATATTGTGAACACAGCAAAAATCTTCTTTTTAACATGCTAAATGTGCTGGGGGTTATGTTTGCTTTAACAGACTGCAAAGGATGCTACATTTGCATTTAATTAAAAAATAAGTTATTAAAACAGTTTACTTTGGTTCATTGTATATTTATTTAGCATGTGGATGGTTTCAAATCAGAAATAAGATTTTTTTTTTCAATTAGGCGTCAACAGACACCTGGGAGAGCAACTAAAACCAATGTATTTTCAAAAGAAAGCTTCTTAATGCAAAAACATTTCGCCTGTCACAACTAGATTATTTTTGACCATTCACCTTTTCCAAAGGAATCAATCTCTATCCCAGAAGCTAAACAGGATGTTACCTTTGTGACAGGAACAAAGTAACACAACCCCAGAAACTGGAACACGTGCAGAATCCCCACACCAAGCGTGAGCTACCCTCCAGCCCAGAGCGATCTGAAGAAACAACTCCTGGGGGTAGATGGCATTGTCCCTTCCAGCTGTGGAAGGGCATTGGTGGCTGTGGGAATGCAGGCTGGGCCTGCCAAACCTGGCAGAGCATTTGGGAGAAAGAAATTCTCATTTTCAGCTCCTGAGCAGCCTTACATGGGAATCAGGCAAAGATTTTGGCAGATACAAAAAAACAAATGTAGGCATCCAGTTCACTTGAAATTCAAATGAGGAACAGCAAAGCTCATTTATGTGCTTTCAGGGTTAGTCAGCAACTAAGCAAAGATTTTTTTTTAACTGAAACTTTACATTTAGGTTTAGAAGTAGAGTTTTAACTGGGTTAAGTCCTGCTTTACACACCAAAGCTATTCACAGGATCTATCTCTGGGTTTCCGTATTAAATAAAAGTCTTAGGGAACCATTTCTGCATAGCCACATATCTGATTCATCACTCCTTGGAAGGCTACAATACATCTGTCATGGAACCCTGCTAATTACTAGTAAATCACCAAAGTTGGAAGTGTCAGAACCATATCCAAAAAGAGTTAAAGTGAAAAGCTGAATATTCAAAGAGCTCTGGGGTGAAATTGTGTCACTTTACAGATGAACCTGTAATCTATGTGAAAATAAATGATGTATAATGATTACAAAATTTGAAATCAAATCTTCACATGGGGACAAATTCAATAAGGTTAGGTGATTATAGGACTATGCAGCAGCATCAGTTATGGAGCCAGAAATAGTTTCATGTCCCTCAGAGGCTACAAAAACTCTGCGTTGCTTTATTCACCAGCATCAGAGGGCATTCACTTTCATCTAATAGTCTGGGGGGGTCTCATCTGGAGGGAAAAAAAATAATGGAAGGCATGAGTCCAAGAAATGACTGGCAATGATCCTAACTTATCATCCAAACTACCATTTGCTCTGCCAATTGATGGGAAATGAAGTGTGATCAATTCCAGTCCACTGTACATTGTTCCCACTGACTGACCTGCCAACTCTTTGATTGAATAATTAGCTAAGATATCAATATCTGCCATTTTGCACAATGCTCACAAGACAAAACCCTTAAGTTCTCAGAAAATGGACAATCACCACATTATCTGTAACTTTACATTTTCTTTCACATTTGTGACTAAGCCTTGATATTGCCAAAATACGGAATAAAAACGTAACAGTACATGAGAAGTATTAGAATCCAGGAGCATGAAATCTAGAGGTCATTGTAACCCCTGAAGGAATACAACATACATTTTTAATCTTACAGATGAATAATAAGCCATACCAAAAAGGATTAGATCTGTGCTCCTATTTACAACAGTTCACTGTAAGTAGCAACCTATTTTCCACTCTCATACCAGGGCAAGAAGCGTTAACTCAGGTGCTGGGTGGTGACTGACAGCAACGCTGACATTTTAATAGCAGCTACTGTTTAAGAGCACTATCACCATCTTGTGCTTCTTAAATAAAGATTTAATCTACTTTTGATGCAGCAGAGCTCTGCAGACCTGGCAATCTGCTGTTAGGGCACATGGAAAGGTTTCTTTACTCCCATCACCCAGTCCCACACCGGGTGTGTAACAAGCTGTTCCAAAGCCATAAATTAGGCTCAGCAAGGCACTGCCTGACATTATACTTTACATTACAGTCCCAAGCCTGAAGTGCTAGCAAACAGGGACACTGCACTTACTGTTCTATTTCAGACATAAATGGTGTTAACTTCAAACACAAATCAGTTATTCAGTGCAAAAATGATACATGACTTGTAAATTGGACCCTTTATAAGTATTTTGGCATTTCTAACTTTAGTTCACACACATGGATGTAATTCCCAAGTATCCAGATCTCATAGCCGTATATAAAGACACCACTTCTCCCAAAACCATTCTGTTGAGGCTTTGAGTGTGCCCACCACTTTTCCCCCTAATTCTCATATTTATTCCCCTCCTACATACCAATGAAGAGCAAAACCAGATAGGGAAATGTACAAACTGAAATTGCAAACGCATCACCTAAAATGAAGGAAAGGGCTAGTGGCTTACAAGGCAGGAATGAAGAAACCATGTGAAAGGGAAAATCACAGAATTACAAAATCAGTTAGGCTGGATAAGACCTATCTTACTCCACCTCATGGATGACTAATTCCTTTCCATGCTATGTTGTAACAAATCCTAGCCCTTGCTATTTAAGAACAGCAAAGTCCCAATAAAGACACGTGCTGCTGCTCAGTGCTCACTTTAATGCGCATAAACAGAAGACATTTTGGTTTGACAGGTAGTGGCATCTCAACCCAAAGAAAGCAGATTCACCTTTCCTTCTGGGCTGACAGCAGGTTAAGAGCATAATGCCATAACTTGGTACCAACAAAAGGCTTCCTCTGCACCCTGTCCTAGGTCTTTGTTTTTCAATTGGCAGAAAATCTCATACCCAGTGCCATCCTAGTGCTGGCAGTTTGTCTGACTGATCACCCTGAATTGCTTCAACAGTGACCACCTAAGAAGTACAGGCTATGCAAGTTCTGTGCAGGCAACTCTTACTGTGGAAATGTACAGATGTATTTACTATTTGCTGATTAATATAGTCTGAGGCAACCTGGTTCTGTGCATTTCACATGTCGAAACACCTCCCTTGTATGTTCTGAATGATGCCTTTTAATTCTATTTGAAGACCCATTATCCAATATTATCTCACAATATTTAACAACGTGTTCATCCCTCCTGAATAAAAGACTGGAATGACCAACCCCAAGCCCACAGGCAGACAAAATCTTAACAGACAAACTTCATCAGAAATAACTGCATCCTTCCTGTATTACTCATGGCAGTTGGCCAGCCTCTTTTCATGAAAAAAAAGCAACACCCAACAACAAAACAAAATCTACTACAAAAAAACTCACAAAAAAACCCCAAACTCAAAATAAAATAATAAATAAAAAAAACATTATCTGTGGTTTTTTTACAGGGCTTAGCTCTGGTGAGTAGTAATTAAGCACCGTGAGTACCACAGAAAAAAAATGCCTCTCCTTTCTCCCTACTAGCAAGACTAGCAGCATGTGGGATAAAAACATAAAATATTCTACTCTTTCCAAATTAGCCCAAAGCACAAACTAATACCAGTATTCTCTTTGTTCTTCTCACCCAGAGCAAATCCTACATGAAGTCTGAGAAAGACAGGTGCAACTTGAGCAAATTAGCTCCAGGAATCAAACAGCTTATCCAAGAAGAGGTAGGATATCTAGACTTTCACATTTGTGGAATTGGTTAGTAGGCATCAGTGATAATGACAGTATGATGGACTGACAAGACTTTACTCTCCTCCAAGACTGGAAAATTCTGATTCCGCCTGGCAATAAATGTGAATTATTTACAGAGTAAAGATTTGGTAGCTACCATGCAGTCTGCTGCACATGGGTGTATGGAATCCTTCATACCATAATTTTGCACTATACATGCACGGATAAAATGAACAGAACTGAAGTAGAATACTTCTATATTGAAAAATATTTCCCATGTTAACCATTCATCTTAATACCATGCCTCTTCTTATCTGATTCTTTTACTGAGTATTGGCAGGGTTTTTTATTCAGCTAAGACTCACTTAAGAAGGAAAATATGCAGTCGTTTAGCAGGTCAGGTCAAAATGGATAAAGAAGCCTCAGGACTGCCTAACATGCCAACACGCCCTACAAAACAACATTTACTAAACAGATTTTCACAAGCAGCAGTTTCTATTTAGTAAAGTGGTAAATGCTATCTCGCAATATCTGAGAGAATTAAACATTCTCTGTGAAAATTAGCCATCCAGCATCACAGGAGGTTCCCCTTTATCCAGCATCAGTTAAATTCTGCTGTCTTCTAGGAAGGAGATTAAATTTCTCCTTTAAAACTCTGTTTCCAACTCTCTAATGCACTTTGGCAAGCTTTCAAAGGCAGGCTGGCACCAACGAAATCTCTTTCCAATCCAGGCCACTTTCTTTGCACCCAGCTTCCCTACTCACTATTTTTTCTGTGTTTTTTCTTTCTTTCACAGTTGCTCACTCCCCAATACACTGGTTTTTTCCTAGGCTAAAATCTCTATGCCATGCACATGCCATTGCAGTGATACAACTAAAATGAAGACGTTAAATTAAGAATGCATTTGAAACATTCTGAAATTAATTTTGAAATATGAAGGAAGCAGATGAAAAACTGACAACATGAACGTGAATTTTAAGATGTAATAGAAATCAACTGTGCTTTCTGTAATGGCTTAAATAATTTTTTCTATTTCTTTTGTACTTGCTATATGACTTAAACCTAGCAATTACAGCGCTTCTGGACCTTGGCACACAACCTTCCTTCTAGCAACTACACCAGGCTTTTCTTGACTCAGGCATCACCAACTGAGAAGAACTGCTGCATATTGTAGTCTTTGATGATTTTTGTAGTATCTTTGATACTGCTGGACAGTCCCTCTAGGATGAGATCCTGGTGTTCTCCAGCTCAAATCCTAAGCTATGATGAACCATGATCATGAGTTGCTGGAGCAAAGATATGCCATGAGCAGACACCATGGATTTCATCCACGTAACTTCACTTTGGCATTAAAAAAAGAGCATCTTCTAAAAAGCTCTTCCCTGGTGAGCAGAAAATATACAATATTTTAATTTATTATCAACAGGCCCATTATTACACTGAAACTGACTCAATTTAAAGAACTTTCAACCCCTAAAGGGTTTCAAGCAATTCCCAGTAAATTTCCATGTCTAGATATGTCAATAAATTCAGCCTCTTAAGCAGCAAGAATAATCCACCATGGGAATTACACTGCATTTACCATATGTATGCAAATAAATTTGACTAACAAAAATATCAGTTTAAATACAAAAAGTCAGATACTATTTGTATTTATCACTATTAAGTATAATTTCACCCATTTTCTTTGTTTTGTACCAGAAAAACTGCAAAGGGGTGATTCCTTCACAGCCAGTAATCCTGCTGAGCTTCAGCTTTTACCCTGGTTTCTTCATGAAATCTGTTCCAGCTGCCAAGTGTGACAGGTATGCAGCAATATATGCTTGGTGATGAGCACTTGTGACAGCATTTAGGCTGACCCAGTTTTCAAGGCAGTTCATATATCTTAGTGGGAAAAAAAAATCCATATCAATGAAAAGGATAGGAATGCTATTAACACATAATATTGTCTCTACTGACCCCTCCCAAAGAGAGAGAACCTTCCTCGGTAGTCAGCCCTTCCCATTCTTAGGCAATTTTTATTCTAGAGATATGTCATTGTTACAGCAAAACAAGTATATTAGGTTTGGAAAAAGCAATCTTAGCAGAGATTCAGCTATACAGTAAAGGAAATGCTTTTTACAAAGCAAGCTGCATCACCCCCTCAATCATGCCAAATTCTGCCAGATTTACATTACAAATCATTCTACATTACAGTCTCCTCTAAAACAACTGTGCCTGGCTGTGATCACATCTTTTCTCCTCTCTCAGCATCTACCTGGCTCCTGACCATAGGTCTGGGGTCTGATGTCCTCCCATCACCATCAACAGTAGCACAGAAATAGTTATTCCCATTATTGACATCCTACAGAAGGCAACAACCTCCACTGCCATTTGGACAAGGCACTGCCCTCAAAAGCTCTAGAATTTCCAACTGCTTTAGCCTTTCTTTGTGGTAAACAAGCAACTACAACCAGTCCTTCCACTGACCAACTACAAAATCAGGCTGACCAATAATGCTTTGAAAGCTTCCTATGTCCTCTTCTCTGCTTAGCTGTCACATGAGAACAGCCTCGCTCGATTACTACTAAATAAGAACTTCATCTTACTATCTGAAGTTCTGCTTAAGTGGTTTTTACAAGAATAATGGTAGTTTATTGCTTTTGAGCCAAGAAATTCTCAGGAAAAAAAAAATCCCCCCTTCCCCTCTCTTCCACATCAGATTCATTTAATTAAATGGCTGTATCTCTTACAGCCTAGTTTTTCCCCATATCTCTTAGAGCCTAACTCAATATTTGGATGCCAGGTGCTTTCTCTCTTACATTGTAGAGTGTAATCAGGATTTGAAACTCTCTGCCAGTTGGCCACTTGGTTGATGAGGAGTAAGGCAGAAAATGCATCTTAAGTTCAATACTCCTTTCCATTACTTAATGCAGAAATAAGCCAAAGAGTGAATAAGGAGAAGAGATGGTGAACAGAGATTGCACAACATGCTTGCCTGATGGCTCAAGAAGCTCATCAACACCTGAGGGCTTTCAGGAGCTCTCTGTGAGATGGTCATTGGTGAAGAGGCAGACAGAGGAGTGGCTGAACCCAGCTCTTCCCAGCACTCAGCTCACATTCCCCCTTGCTCAGGTCTCTGTGCCTACAGGCACAGCTTCAACCAGAAGTACAGAGCAGCCTGACCCCTACATGAGTTTGTAGCTTAAAGATTTGGGTTGCATCCTTGAGAAAGAATTGTAAATCACATCTGACCAAGGAAGAATGAAGGGTTTGCCTCCTGCACTGTAGGTAAGCACACTAACCAGCAGGCCACTCTCCATGGCAGAGCAGAGGACCTTCTTGTTTAACTGAGGGCTCAGAGGATTTTTGCAAAGTTTACCTTGAACATCAATTTTTGAAAAAAGGGCAGAGGAACTTATTTCAGGATCAGCATTAGGACAGTGTGAAGGAAGGTGTTTCCTCAGAGCTATGAATAAGCATAAAGATAGATATTGTTTTCTATCATCTCTTGGTTTGTATTTAAGTTTTTTGGGGTTTTTTCCCCCCAGATAACTATATTCTCTTTTATACCTACGCTAATGTACATGTATCTACTTAATACTACATAAACTAAGCAGATTTCGTATTTTATGTCCATACACAGTTACACCTCTAAGGCTTAGACAGTATCAGTTTAAATACTTCAAATATATTACTGTTTTACCCACTTTCACAGACTTTTCTGAGTGTTGTAGGAGGAGATGTTATTTCCTGCAATACAAGTCCAGTGCAAAGCATGACTCTACTTATGTAATATGCTTTTGTCTTCCTTTTGTGCATCTTTATCTTCATCATTAATTTTGTACCACCACATAAATCCCAGTGTTTATCTCCTGTAAGAATACGAAACACTGTATTGCCTTCACACTAACAGGGAAGCAGAAACACTATACCTTTCTTCCTGAAGACAGATTTTAATGCATTCTTTACAGAAAAGTGCCCTCCTTATTGATACAAACAACATCTGAGAGGCATCAAAGTTGCAGTAATAGTCAGGCTGCTAATGCGAATCACAAACGCTTTTTCAGCACAAGTGAACTGGGATCTTACTGCCCTAAACACTGATACATAAATACAGTTATTTGACATAATGCAATTTCAGAGCAAAATCACATCAGTGCATTGACCTAATACCAAGTTCTGTATGACAGTCTCATATTCTTGGCTGATTACTTAGAAAATCAAGCCTAAACCACCCTGTGCAAGTAAAAAATATCAAACCTATAGAAAATAAGACCTTATTGGACAGATGCACTCTGAGATTCTAATTCTGCTTCAATTCCTGTTTAGCAGAAGTTCATTAAACTCCTACATCATGAGTCTGACCTAGAAAAGTAAATAAGTACTCTGCTATTCCCTCTAGAGCCCTGAGTTACTAATAAGGAATTATAAATCTCCAGCCACTTTGTCAAGCAGCCAAATACATCCCAAGTGAAACACAACTGCAACGTTCATAAAAATGAGACCAACTGAAATGCAAGACTAAAAATGTGATTTTGTTTTATAGACCATGAACTAATATCCCATTGTTTCCACTTTTGTGAACTACAAATATGAACAAGCAGGCATGCAGTAAATGCAACTAACTTCACCCATCTAACTTCACCAAGTCTTCACTGGGCCTTGTTTGTCTCCTCCTTGAGCATAAAGTTCCTGCACTTAAATAGGACTGTTCCTCATAAATGTTTAAGCTTTTATGAAGACAGATTGGCAGTTTAGATGTGAAGAGACTAAGGAGCAAATAATCATAAAAAATTCTCACATTCCTCAGCCAAAGTCACCACGCAAGCCAGAAATGGGTCTGTAATGGGATCACAGTTCCCTGGATCAACTTCCAGCGCTAAACCCCACAGAGTATCATGGGCATTGCTCCAGTAAAATTATAAGCAGATACATTACTAGAAATTTATGAATAATCACATTGAAGCAAAGCCACAGCCTTTTCTGTATTAAGGGTGAAACCTGAGCTCTGCTGGAAAACCTGGCTCACTGATAACAGCCTTCTTGGCTTCAGTGGGTCTAGGACTTCCCCTTTTATTCTAAATGTTTTCTGAAAATCTGCCTTGGATTTGTTGATTCATCTGTTGGATGACCTCAGTCATACTACCCAGGCCATGTTAAATATAGTAGCTTGAATTGTCATTACCTACAGCAATTAAGCCTATAATTAGATCCCCTTCAATGTCTTTTTGACTTGCAAATGTATCTCTCTGACCTTCCTGGTGCTGTTTTACATTTGACCCTAGAATTTCTTTGGTTGCTTTCCTAATACAGTAGCTCCAAAATTGACTTTGAACTCTCTGGCCAAAAAGCTGAGCCCTGGTTTTAATAGCATAGTGAGAATTGTTTCTAATCACGTTTCCTCTCTCTAGCTACAAAAGACTTACGGTTGATTTACAAATCATCCTGCTGCTGCTTATCCCACTGCTTTTGCAGCTGTCCATCAGCAAACAGCTTTGCAGAACGTTCTGTATGCTGCTGAAACTTCAAAATTTGCAACTGTACACATAAACATTGGTTTTGGTAAGAATTTGTCTATACTGGTAACACTGGTAAGCTCGACCTTTCACCTTGCAAGGCTCACTCCATTTGTCATGAGGAAACCCTCCCAACAAGACCATAAAAGTCCTAAAAGCCTATCTGCTCCCAGAGATGAAGATGGTATGTCTGGTTCACAACAGTCATGTTCTGGCCATGACTAAACCTTCCCAAGTCAAACACTGCACATTTGGCTGCTGCCTTCTGAGGGCAGAATGGTCTGTACAATGCACATTCTGTGCGTACACCACAGAACAGTTTGGGACTCTGTGGCATGAAAATAAGTTATAACATGGCTTCTCAATTTGAATTATACCTGATGTATTTGTCATGCTGATTTTTAATTCTCTACCCACCTCTAAAGCTGAGATGGCACCATTAATTACATAGCTGGAACACCGTACCTGTATAAAAATGTGAATGAAATTGCTAAATTAAGATTGCCTCCAAGAAACTGTTGCTTAGACTCATTAGCAATATAATAGTGCAGTAATTGAAATGCATGCAAGAAGGTGTTTATTCAACTGGCCAAGAAATCTGACAGTTACTAAAGGCAATCTTAATCTATACAAAGAGAGGGTTAATTAAAAATATGCAAATAGTTCATGTTCTTGTGTTTCAAACTAGGAGGTACCTAGTGTCCCATTCAAATAGATAATGAGAAGACAATACATCCTCTGGAAGATCACAATGAGATGTGAAACACATTGTACAAAAGGTGTTAAAAATCATGTGTTGAAATACAACATACCAGGAAAACGGAAATTAAAATCTTGTGTACTGGTTCAATCTGCATCCCTTTTAGCATCCCACAGGGAAAATAAACATGTTTTGTAACTACTGACACCTTCACATCAAATTCAGAGACCAAGTCACTGAGGGGGTTTTCCAGCCTCACACAGAGTTTCAAAGACAGCGTGTCACAGGCTTTCCAGCTCTGACAGAAAAAGACAGACATGGCTTTGGGCTGTGACTGAGACAATGTTGGACTGTTATGTGGTTAAAAACAGCTAAAATTCCACCAATTTTTCAGTAAACTGAAGAGTAATGCTAGAAACTGGACAGTCTGTGACTCTACTTCGGGCAATTTAATATCTCCTATCTTTTATTTTCTTTCTCTCTCTATTCCATAAAATGCCAATAAATCCTCTTTTTCTTTAATCTAAGCTTAATTGGGTTTTTGGCTGTTATCTGGGGAAATTACTTTTTCACATTCCTGAGGGAAACAGAACAGTGTCCTCAGGAGAGCTAACACGTCAGCCTGGTGGTCAAGGTCAGGGGAAAAAACTGTTATCTTCTTTTAAGGAATTGCCTCAAAGGGGTCAGTCATGTCACTATGAACAGAGAAAGGGCTAAATTACTTGAGGATACAATGCACCATCAGGGACCTAGATACACATAATAGCCTACTGGTACTGAGAGGTAGGATTATACACAAACATGTTAGGAATAAGATGGATATCTTAAAAAAACACTTCAAAAGCAATGTGCTCAATGAAATACAGTGCATGTGCAGAAGTCATATCATTTAAATATAAAAGTGTAATTAAAGTGGTACAATTGTCCTAATGTGGATGGAGACTTAGAGGTAGAAAGGTGTTTCATGATAAGCAAGTCTTAGAAAGCAAAGGTGTTTGTTTCATGATAAGCAAGTCTTAGAAAGCAAGAATAAAGGACATCTCTGGGATAAGATATCTTGACACTATACATCTGTGCCCATGGCAGAAGACAACTATTTCCATTAGGGATGTGAACATAATGGAATGAAAAGTGCATGTAGACCAGTCCCAACAAAAGAGAGCACACTTTGACAGAAAAGGACAAAATGGGGTTCTTGATTAAAAATGCATTTGAAAAAAGCAGTTGTCTTTTGTTTGTACATCAAAGGCATGCCATCATGAACACAAAGGGAACTCTGCATCTCAGTGATGTCCTCCTCAGAGTTTCCACAAACAGGCTTTCCATTAACAGTTCTCCACATTGTGTAATTATAGCAAACAGAAATACACCCACCTTCACAAGGTGCTTTCAATGGAGTTATCACTTTGCAACACTGAGCCTAGCATTTTCATTATTTTTGCTGTATTGTATCACTGTGCCGCTTTGAATATTTATTCAAAGCATCTGTGTTCCAAATATTTCCATTTTCAGAATATAATTTAATGTATAGACAGAGCAGCAGACTGTCTGCTTCCCGACAGGGCTGATAAGAACCAAAATGTTTACAAGGCAAAGCTGTCTGAGAAGCAAAGCAACAGACCTCTGCAGGACAGCTGCTCAGACAGGAGTATCTGTTGGAAAAACTGAAATGACTCACACTGACAGAACCATCCTACCTGCTAACCACACATGTTCCTCTGAAATACCAACACAACTCATGAGTACAACCAAAGCTATTTTTATTGTGAAAATACTACACTTTCCCCTACTGGGGTTAGATGTAGATACAGTACAGATAAATTCCAGGCACCAACCTGCTTGTAACGTTTTGCTGTGGCACCAACTCTATTCCATGAGGTTTTTCTCCTCTTAGCTTGGTGTGCTGGGTTGAACATACATAATGTCGTACTTTGCCTGGATGTCCTCACCAACTCTGTGTGGCATGGAAACTCACGTCATAGTTTGTGTTGTTTGTCCCTAGCATTGAGCACTCTTACCTCCAGTTGCATTCTTTGGCAATGCCTCCTGCAATCCTAACTTGCACCCACGATCTATTAAATCCCTACCCAGGATCAAGTTGCTCCCATGGGACAACTGTACAAGTGATTCAAAAAAATACCTCAATATTCCTAATTCTACTGTGGCTGCTTTGTGAGAGGGCTTGGAAGGGAATAAACAGCCCTGAAACAAACTGCTTTATGAATTATTCTGATGCAAATTCATACTCTAAAGCACTTCTCTTGTGCTAGAAGAAATGAATATAAACAACTGAGAATATATTTTTATATTTGGATTTACAGGGGTCATTATAAAAGAGTGATTAACTCCAACAAACCTCCACAAAAATACTGATTTATAGAGTTAGGTGAGAATCACAGTAGTGATTGACAGCCAACCAATACATTCACCTAACACAGAGTCACAGTCAATAAATGTTAAATTCCATTATTCCTATTTCATGATGTGGATTTTAAAATATTTACACCTAGATCTTTAAAACAGATAGACACAGAAATCTGTTAGAAATAAATGCAAATTTTCATCAAACTACTTCTGAAGAAGTGACCCTCTGGATTTCTCAGGGTGTTATCATCACAGTTAATGTATTCACATAGGAAAGAAATTGGCTCAGTCACACAATCTATCAGCTGAGACTTGCTGCACCCTCCTCAGTGAAGAAAATAATCTCATATTAGAATTTTGTACATTTTCAAACTGTTTCAAGAATTAATATTGTTCTGCACAGCTTGATCCCTTCCCATAGTGCTGGCTAATATGCTGATATCACTGTAAAATCAAGGTCCTAAACCCATGAAATAGTGAATTCTGTTAAAACTAGAAGGTGCTGATCCTACCACGCTACCGTGGCACCCGTGCGCCAGTGAGGTCCAACGGCTCCCTGGGATGCAGAAGGAGGGGGCTCTCCATGGAGCTGGCAGGGCTCAGCCCCAGCTTTCCAGCCAGGGAATGGAACAGCTGGGGCAGCCCCAGCCCTGGGCACGGACAGCTCCCTGGGGACAGGGATGTGCTGAGGCCAGGCCAGGATGTCACCCTGAGGCTGGGCCTGGCTGAGCAGGGCTGGGACACAGCTGAAGGCTGGCACTACTGCAGGGTTGGTGTCACTGTCACTGGGCCTCAGGCTGGGCTCAAATGGGGCTCCTGGGCCACAGGAGTGCTGGGAACAGCTGTTCACACCCTCCTCCAAAGCAAAAGCAGAACTGCTGTGTGACCCTACAAAAAGTGTCTGCAGGTTTTGAGGAGAACACGCATGAAGAAGACAATGTGTGGGGAAAGGTCCTGTCATGAAGGAAAGGCTGGGCAGGAAAGCCCTTGAAACTGTTTGTGCTGCAGCATGACCACAGCAACACCAGTTTCATATCCAATGATCTGAAATTAGGCATCAGATAAAGGACACATAGGTCAAATAGTATTTGCAATATTTAGAGGTACCAGCCAAACATTTAGATGGCATTGCCTGTCAGACCTCAGTACAATGATCCCATGATGGCAGGGCTACACCAAGCCACACTAACCAAGTGGCATCATTTACTATTTTACTAGGCTAAAGTATGTCAGGATAAGACAGCAGGCTGTGATCTTTCTCCCATATGTATAATTTTGATGATTTTCACAAAATGCCAAATTATAAATCTAGTGTAATCATTTTATAAGAAATGAGATCTTTCCAGTTAAGAGGCTTAAACTTGAGATACCGAGCTCAACACAAGAAGTATTCCACTAACAGCAATTTATGGCAGTTTGTGTCTGTCCAACTAATATAGATTTAATTGCCAGTAACCCTCCTTTACTTCTGAAAACAACTCAAGACCAGTCTTTCAAAAAAGACACTACATAATTCATTTTGGAGGATTTTTTTTTCATCTCTTCCTAATGCAGTTTTAAATTTACATGTTCAATAACACAAGCAACACTTCAGCTCTAAGAGCCAGAACCAGTCTTGACCCTCATTTTATCTTAGCTGGAGATAATTACTTGATACTAATGCAGAGTGCCAAAGACATTCTGGAATTTCACTGAATTATTATTAGACAGATTTTGGATCAAGTCACTCAGTATAACACTACCTCAGTTTATTTTGTAGTATTCTTGCTTGTTTGCAAATGAAAGCCACAAACCTTGACTTTCAAATAAACCCACAGACTTCAGGACCAATCCCATAATCTATGTGAGTAATCACATCAATTGGTTTGTACAAATCCTTCTCCAATAGAAGGTTTCCCCGAACCACGTTGAGTGCATTTTCTACACACCAAATGCATGAACAGTATATTCCACACAGGGTATGGTATGTACACAGCACGCAATCGCTGCTTTTTGTGTGGCTGTCAGGCGAGCACAGTGTCAGACTGTGGCAAGCAATACCTTGAAATTCAGTTGTATCTCTGTGGATGACTGGTTAATTTTATGGAGTCTAGACAGAAGTTTGAAAATTAACATGCATAAATTTGAATCAATCATTCCTCTGCATTTAGCAGTCACTGCACTACTGATATCTATGGAAAAATGACCAGAGCTGTCTGGAATATCAATAAGAAACTCCCCAGCCTGTCAGCAAATACTGAAGTATTTACATAATCACAATTCTAATGTTTGCAAGGATGTAGGCTCTCTCTAATGAGGCGACCATGCCCTTAGCAGCTATTAGCATTAAGTAATGGTCAGGCACGGTGCAAAATCTCCATGGTTCAGCCTTGGTACACAGAGCACTGTTATGTGTCACATGAGCAAAGACCTGCTAGATTTTCACTAATCAGTTCTGAGAGAGCCAAAGGCTCAGTGATTGTTTCATCAACTCAGGTTTATTCCAAGTATAGCTCATCAGATTACAAGTCTGACAGACACTGAAGTACCTCAGTGTTGCACAGCTGATGAGCAGTGTCACAACAGCAAACCCAAATGAGGCTGAATCTCTCTTTCAAAACTTATTTTACATATTAAACTTCTCCTTCAGAACATACTTCAAGAATTTGATGTATCATCCCAAAATTCTTTAATATTTATATGCCACTAAAATGCATACTCCAAAAACTCCTTCTCTCACTGTGTGCCTGAAGTGATACCTCTACAGATGCTGAAGTAGTATGAAAAATATGGCCTTTTGTGTTCTTAATGGATCACAACCAAATACAAGGACACAAGATGGCTGATCTGAGAAAGCAACAGGCATAGAGACATTAACTGAAAAAGGCACCTGATATATGAGGTAATCCCCACAGTAGATGTTTCACATGCATCAGACAGTTGCTTTGATATCAGTGCTCTAAAGAAGTATTTCAACCTTCCTCTGCAGCCTAGTAAGCAGTTCATAATCTCATCTAGTATATTTTTATACACTGTAGAACATTTTATTCTATCTACCCCACCCAGCCTAATCAGAAGTGACACACACAGGCATGCCTCCTCACACTCATACTGAGAACCTGTGTTCTACTACCAAAACAAATCCCTCTGGGTTACAGGAGTTCAGAGCCTTCAGGACATTCTGCAATACTGAAGGAACCTTCCACTGCAGAGGCACAAACAATCAGCGTAGACATTTGTAGGTAGTTCAGTTACTTATTTCATCTTCTGATGCTTTCTTTTTCACATTTTCCCTCCTAGTTTTTGATACAGTTACATAATTTAAGTTACCATGTAACTGTATCAATATGAGATAATCAGTTCCTACAATACTTTTATCACAAAAATTTCTCAGAATTCAGACACAAATATACTGTAACAATTTATGCTTTACCTTGCAACTTCTTGCCTTACCTACTGTCGTCTTTCATCTGACTTAGCCCTCAAATTCTTTAGGTCTGGCAATTGATCTATTTATTACATGTTTATAAATTTCCCAGCACATGGAGGCTTGGTTCCCCACTTGTGCCTTAAAATAAATACACAGTAACAGAAGAGGTTCTCCACTGCAATTCCCCAGGGACCCTTCCCCACCAATATCCCAGTACTCACTTCTTTCCAGCTCTCTGGCCAAAGTAACACTAATTTGTTCCACTCACAGCAATCTACAACTACAGAAAGGGCAGTTCAGCCCAGCTTGACCCATGTGACCAGATGTAATAAGTAGAATTTAACCATCCTTGGGAAAAAAAAATCATTCTATAATCTGTACTTTGAAGGATTCATGGAGTGTATGCTGATTTACACAAAGTATCAATTGACCTCTGTTCCAAAAACCACTGTCCTTTATTCTGATCCTTCTCAAAAACACTTTTCCCATAACTGCACAAAAACTCATGCATTTTTATATCCCAGGGTACAACATGAAACTGAAAATGGGGTGAGGGTTCAACTTTTGTGTGGGCCATGCACTTAAGAGCTGGACTTGATGATCCTTTTGGGTTCCTTCCAACTCAGAATATCCTGTGATCTGGAAATAAAGATTAAATATTTGACTAAACATTCCCTCCCTCCTGCTCCCCCCCACCCCATCAAAGGGTTTATGAAGCATCAGAAAGTCATAGTCAGTTAGGTATTAAACAGGCATTAAATCAATTCTGAAGTCCTTTTTCCTGAAGTAATCCATACTGAACAAAAAAAAATTGAATAAAATCTTCACCCTAGTAAATAATTCATGATAAACACAATCTTTGGAATTTGAACACATAATTAAATGCTGTCATCATTAAACATTTATCAAGTTGAAAATATGGAACATTTGAAAACACCCAATTTGTTAGTACAGAGAAATGTGACTTGCCCTGATTATTCACTGAAGCCCTGACATACTGTAACACTGAACTTGAATTACTGCATCAGATGCTTGCTCATAACAGAACATTACAGGCTACAAAATAAGTTTTGGATTTTCAGGAGTTTATTTTCATTTAAGAATCTGAAATTATACAGTGAAGGCACTAGGAGTCAAGGAGAACTGTTTGGAAGGAGCTAGGTGAGTCCTGGCCTTGAAATATTTACAGATGTAGGTAAATATTCAGTTACATATATTTAATGGTCAAACTTAAAACATTGTAACACAACTGTGAAAGGCAATGAATGATTTGCACAATGAATTCTTAATGACACATCTGTACCTCTCAAACTAATACCCCACCACAATCATTGCTAACCAATTCCTCTTGAAGAAAAGCAAAATACTGATGATGGTCACATTTTGAATACAGATTCTCTTCACAGAAAATACTCCAAAAACACTTCTGTTTTGAAAATTGTTCATTTAAAAAAACAAGCAAAACCTAAGCTTCCTGGGAATTTTCCTCTCAATACCAGGGTTACTTGGTTTTCCTAAAATGATTTTTGTTAAAGAAAAATTACAAATATAAAAAATATGCCCTATGAAATATAAAATCTGGTTTTGAAATATCAAAAAAATTTAAAAAACCCACAGAAAAACCCTTGAAATGCTTTTAAAATGCTTTTGCTTTCTTGTAGGTCACCCCTACAAGAAGCCAGATATACTGATATCAAAGTCAGTTTTAAGGCTGATCCCTTTATATACAGAACAGTATGGGAGAATTATGAAAGAAAATCATCCTCCCACTATTATTATAACATGGCTCACAGGTAAACACAAAGTGTATAAACCATATGCAACACATTCAGATCAATTCCACTCACTAAAAAACAACTGAAGAAACATTCCTGCCATGCAAGTTATTTGACATTAAATCAATAATTAAAATAAATTTAATTTCACTTGGGATTCCACTTATCTTAGAGCAAAACAAGTAAATAAATCCTATTTGTTTTCATGTTTGTGCTTTCTTTGATCCTCCAAACATGGAAATCTACTGCATATTAAAGTAATTTTGTACACTCAATATCAATAATTTCTCCACAAACTAGAGTCAACAAACCTCAGCCTCATTTTAGGACAACTCACCGCAATGCTCAAAGGGATTACGTCTCTCCCATAGGTTATTTAAGAATGTCCATTAAAAAACTGCAGAAGTGCAGGCTATTAATTTATCCATTAAATAGATAAAATAATTTCTTATATTCTGGACTATTCCTATAGTCCAAAATACAACAAATATACTATATTTGTTATATAGTATAACAAATCCTATATGTTGTAGGATTCCTTTACTTCCTATACTATTCCTATATAATTTGTTGTATTCTGGACTATTCCTGACACTTCATTAGGATCTTAAAAGGCAAATTTTGTTCTCTCAGCAATCACCTACAAAGGAAAAACAAATGTTTATAATTGTCAAAGCATATCTACCACTGTAGTCAAACAAGCTATCCAGAAAAGCTACTGATACATAATAACCAAGAATATTTACAGCTGACTGTAAATATTAACTGACCATATAGGTTAGCTTTAAATAAGCAACTAATATGAAGATTTGGGCACATGGCATCAAATTTAGCTTTATTTGTATTACAGTGTCGTTTGTAATTAAAAATAGATTTGTTCAATGCTTAATTTTAAACCCCTTCCTTTTTAGGATTAAGAGTTTCTATGACAAAATAAATGCACCTGCAGAAACACAATTTAAAGACAGATCTGTGTAATTAAATAGGATTGAGAAATTCTGCCCAGCTCCAGGCTGGATGCCTGACTAGATTTACTCCAGGGAGGCCTGGCTTTTTTGAGCTCTGAGTTTCGGGTAATTTGACTGTGGTCACGGAGGAGCTACAGTCCTCCAAATCTCCATCTGTGCCTGGACAGGAAAGCTGTCCTCAGGAGCTGGAATACAGATGTGATGTCTGGCATTAGCCAGAGCTATGGGGCTCAAACCTAATTCCTGTTTAAAGACATAGAAGTCTTAGGTGGAATCAAGCTGAGGTATTGATTCTTATTACATGTAATAGGCAAACAAGCATCATAAGCCCCGATTAGTGCCACAAGCCTCCAAGGTGTACTTAGCACAAAGATACAACTGAAGGCTGGGAAAACTGAAAGGCAGAAGTAAAACAAAACATGAAACAAGATTACCTAAGCAAGCAGGAAGTACAAAGTAGAAAGAAAAAAAAAAGACAAGGCTAAAGGCAAGAAAATGTTAAATTTCATGAAGAGTAGTGTTCATAGAGTAGACAAAATCCAGAAGTCTCAAAGAGAGTACTAGAAAATATAATGGATACTGACATGAGATAATTTTTAAAGAGAATTTCTTCAGTAAGTGGGAACAGAGTTCACGGTCCTTTAAACATACCTCCTCAGAGAGGATCAGAAAAAAAAAGCATTCATCAGCTTTCTTCTGGACATCAAAACCTGGCTAAAAAAGGACAGTGATCAAAAGCTCATTCCACCTACCAGACAACCAAACCAGATAACACAGCACGAGGTGCTTACAGGAGGAAAACCACCCGAGGGAGGGGGCTGGAGCACGAACTCCACACAGGATGAACTCTACTGAGGACAAACCCCAAACAGGATGACTACAGCGTGAACTGCAGACAAGCACCTGGCAGGATGAAAAGCACAGAGGGCTGTGGCTGCTGCCACTGCTGCTGCTCTGACTTTCAAACTACTTCTCCAGGGAAGAAATTCAATCACGGTCTTCTACAACACAAAACCAACAGTAGGTAAATGAGCTATTAGAGGTAATGAAACTACACTTGTTGATTAAAAAGCGCTTGAATTATACTGTTCCCCAGATCTGTGCAAAGAACCAGACCCTGTATCACACTTCTGTCTTAAAATAGAAGAACTATATTAACACAGAGAACTGTGTTAGCAAGAACTGTGTTAACACAGAGACACACCAACTTTTCAGACACACTTGCAAAACACCAATGAAATCCTGCAGAGAACACAAAAGAACACGGAAAAGGACTTTTCTTACACCCAAAGTGAAAGACCTGACTTACAGAGGAAAGCATATGAACTGTGTTAGTTCCAGCCTCAAGCAGACAGTAGGAATCATTTGACCAACAGTGCAAAGTGTTCCAAAGAATGAATGATACTACATCGTGCTCAGAGCAGTTGAACTTAAACTGGAATCTTAAAAATAATTTTTTAAATACCCATAGAATTTTTCTCCAAAAAGAAGGAAAGCTACAAAACACAAAACACTTTTTTATTATTTCAAAAAGCTAGAGTTTGTGCTAATCACTATATAGGATGGGAGACAGGTGTTTAATCATTTCAGCTTAAAAGGTGCAAGTAGATGGTGCATGAACAAGTCAAGTTTTCAATTCAAGAGTTAAGATTCATGACATAAGTTCCTCTGTATTTCAGTTCTTCTCATATTCCAGGAACCAAAAGAGTTTCCAGTGTGCACATTACAATAATCAATTATATTATCTCATTTCATATATCTAAATGTATGTGTGTACATGTATATATATATATATACACACACACACATGTATACGGACTTGGCAGTGCTGGGTTAACAGTGGGACTTGAAGATCTTAGAGGAATTTTCCAACCTAAATTATTCTACAATTCTATCACCCTGCATATACCTCTGCAGTATAAATGGAGAGTATAATGGTATAATTCTACCACAGGTACCAGTCCATTACAGCTCAAGCTAGAGCAACTCAGTCCTTTAGCACCCTTTGGTTTTAGGACTGCAGAGCTACAGTACAACCTCTCATGTCCATCACATACACTACTACACAAAACACTGATACAATTACAACTACACCACCAGCTCAACAGCCTATATGCTAGCAGGACTATGGCTTTCAATTCTACAGAACTGGAAGTACTTGGGAAACAAAGCAAAAGGAAATGTATCTCCCAGCTTCCTTGAGACAATAGACTGTGTGTCTCCAAGTAAAGAATATTTTTTCCCTGAATAACAATAGAATGACAGAATATATTTCAGTGTTTATTACTTAAAACACCCCACAGAAGTCAGTGATGAATTTAGTACTGACTCCAGGACATCAGCATCTAATGCAAGACATTTTCATTTAATAAATTCTAATCAAGTACAAGATCAAAGTTCTGGCTACATACTTGGAATGCCTAATGTTGTGTTCACCACATCAGGCTACCTGACATTCAGGATGAAAACCAAGATAACCCTAAGGAAGTACTAGTCATTAAGATTCCAAAAGACACAGCCAAGGATGCACTACTGAAGGATGTGTTTGAGTGGATAGTTTGAAAAAGCACTGAATTTCAGAGAATCCCCTCCCAGGAGGTGGAAGAAAAGGCCAGAATATTGGCAATAAACACTGAGCAGCTCTAAACAACCAAAACATTATAGTAAGTGAGCACAATGAATAGTCACATATCTATTTCTTACTGATTTCAATGGGATTCAGTGTACCATATCTGATAAATTATACTGCACAGCTAGTAAAATACATACAAAAATCACATGAATATTAATGGCCATTTCTCTTTAACTCATAATGCTATAAATAGTACTTTGTATTTTATATTGATTTTAGAGCACTTACGTCCCATTAGAATCAATGAGGAGTGAAAATACAATTACTGAAAATAATTTGCATTAAGATAAATATGATTGACCTTTTAGCCTTTTTCCATGTTTTCAACAAAACAGCCTGAGAACCAAATTTAAGTTGATAATTACATTTAAGAATAGCACAAAGGACTTGTGACATGCAGAAGCATAGGATGGACCTACAAACAAGGAGAAAATTCCTCAGGTGAATGACAAATACATGGAAGTTCATCTCATGACTATTTTCTTACCACTTGCTTCTTGTCTGTCTCCTATCAAACTTTTTTATCTAAATCAAACACTGAAATCATCAGCAATTTTCTTACCAGAAACTGGAATTTAGATTCTATAGCATATGCTTAATCTTCTAACACAAACGACACAATTATATCAAAATATCAAATAAATTAATTTCAGTCAAATTTAAAGGCATGAATAAAATAATAACACTACTTAATAAACATGTCTATGAAGATTCTGTAATTGCCAAGAATAACAAAACACACCTGAGAATAATCATAAACAAAACCAAAGTTGCTAGCTTGTCTCATTCAGGGTGTTAAGAAAAACAAGAAAAAGAATATTGACAGAAAGGTAAATTACAAATAGTAAAATACATCAACAGACCATTCTGTAGTTCTTCACAAACATACTAATGTAAATGCTAAGTTTTTTCATGCAGGCCATGAGCATATTAACTTCAGAATCAAAGACTCCCTTGTCTTCCAAAATATTAATACTGAACTCATATAAGTGTATTTTTACTGCAAAGGAAACATTTTCCTTACAATTCTTAAAAACTACATCATGTATCTTCTACCTCCTGCTTTTTTAAAGCACACAAGTGCTATGGGGTGTTTTTTATAAACTAATGAGATTAGAGATTTACATTATCACTATCTACCAGTAAAAGTGAAAATGTGTCTCACTGGACTTCAGAGCAGAGGGTTTCAAGTATTATACATCTTAACAGTGTATTTCATTTGAATGTACAGCAACAAACTGCATTGAGGTGAGAAAACAACACACAGCAAAAAGAACTTTTTAAAAAAAAATCACACTGAGATGATGTATGAAGTATAATTGGGAATTTTGAAAGTACTGTTCTCCAACACAGGATTTAACCTTTACTGAAAGAAGACCAAGGAGCAAGTTTCTCTGACTTTACAACAAATGTTACACTATGTTCCACTTTAGCACTGGTGTCTCAAAATTACTTTGAGGTAAACACAGCTACAATGTAACTAAAAGCTGATTTATATTGCCATCATTGGGCTTCAAAGCACAAACCATTCCTTTCGTTAAACCAAATCCACCATCTATCACAATTTCACTACAGGTGAATTACAAATCCCATGTGTATCCCACTCCATCCACTCACGCAGTTTTACTGCAAATAAGAAGATGGACCATTCTCAAAGACAGATCTGGACTGGCACAACTGATGCATCTTTCCACAAGCCTTACCCATGAGAGAATATTGAATCTGGTGTCCCCTTGCTCCTATCTTCAAAAGTGGTGATTTCATGGATGTCACTGGATAAAATACCAAAGAATGCATGCTACTTTCACAGTTAAATATGCTGCACAAGGTAAAATAAAGATTAACATCACTGAATCATTCCACAAAAAAGTACAAGTCAGCTGCTTGGAAAATACAGGTTGTGATGCCCTGTGAACAGTTTTCCAAGGATTATGATGCTTCACCTGGTGCCAGACCTAAACAGTTTAGTTATGCAACTTTGTAGGACAATTGTTTAACTTGGAAGTGGAAACATCTGTGGTGGGTTGACCCTGGCTGCACACCAAGTGCACACCAAAGCTGCTCCATCATTTCCCTCCTCAGCAGAAAAGGGAAGAGAAAATAGAACAAAAGGCTCCTGGGCTGAGGTAAAGACAGGGAGAGATTGAGCACCAATTACCTTCTCGGGCAAAAAGGACTTGACTTGGGGAAATTAGCTTAATTTGCTGTCAATCAAATCAGAGCAGGATAATGGGAAATAAAGCTAAATCTTAAAACACCCTCACTCATCCCTGCTTCCCAGGTTAACTTTATTCAGGATTTTCTCTACCTCCTCTTCCCCAGTGGCACAAGAACTAACACCTCATCATGCGGAGCCTGAATTTTCTTGGCTGGGGACATCCACTCTGAAATCTGAGGCACATCCAGACACAGAGAGATTCACTTGAAGGGCTGGGGTTTTAATCTAAAGATTCCAAAATAGGACTAGCTAGCCTGGTTCTATTTTACACTAAGCATGTTTCATACTTGTAAAATATTATATACTAGTGTTCAAGTGGGCAGATATTGTGAAGTGTCAAAAAATGGCTTCAAACTAACCTCTTCCTGAGCCATTAGTACAGACAGCAGGAAACAGTACAGAATTGAACCACTTTGTTCACCATTGCAAATGATATTACCAAAAGGAGAGAATAAATTTAGAGATGGCATGGAGCTGCTCTAACTCTCAATAAGGAACAAAGTAACGGCCCAGTTCCAGAAATACTTTGCTATTTTAATTTCTCTTTCAGTCTCAGTTACAGGACAAAACCCAAAGTCATTTACAATGTAGTAATATTTACAAACAGGATTCATATTTAAAATAGTAAATCTTGTAAAAAAAAAAAAAGCATACGAAAGTGTACAAAAGCACTGTAGTTTTGTACTTATAAACAGTTTCTGTACCCATATCTCCAGTTTCAAGTCATGTGACAAATCCTTCAATCTCATCAGCTAAATGTTATTTTGTTTGTCTTCCTAGGCTTTTTAATACATACAAGAGCTTTTCTTCATTTCCTCAGACTTAGAACAACATATTTAAAAGGCCTTCAGGACTCACATTAACATCTAACCAGCAGCAAACTATGTCATTTTATTTTATCTCTCTTAGCTCACTGATTACAAAGTTCCATTAACTGAAAGACAGCACCGGTTCACAAAGATAAATCAAGAAAGCTCCGTGGTTTATGCAAGAAGTCCTGCCTTTCAGGGAACTGCTGGGACTTGAGCTCAGTGCTAGTTTCGAGAAGGGAAGACAAAGATTCAGTGTCGCTCATCACAGAACCACAGAATTGTTAAGGTTGGAAAAGACCAATAAGGGTCCAACCATTAACTCAGCACTGTCATCTTCAATGCTGAACCATGTCCCTGAGCAGCACATTTACATGCGTTTTGAACACTTCCAGGGATGGTGACTCCACCACTTCCCCAGGCAGTTTATTCCAATGCTTGACCATCCTTTCAGCAAAGAAATTTATTACTTGGAAGAAGAGACCAACTTTCACCTGCCTACAACCTTCTTTCAGAAGCAGTAGTGTCCACCGAGCCTCCTTTTCTCCAGAATTAACAACTCAGCTCCCTCAGCTGCCCTAGACTGCAGCCTCACACTCTTTTTCCTAATCTGTAAGAACCTGACAGAGTTGGCCTGACCCTTGCCCTTCCTGTCTTCAGATTTTATTGATCTATAGACTGCAACAGTTCACAGCAGAATCAGAAAATGCCTTTGTACCAGCATGGGAGAGGTGATCAGCAGCTCATGCTCAACATCCTGCAGTCTGTACCCACAGCACCAGCAGCCTCTGCTAATAACAATTGATTGGGCTGCAGACCTGGGCACTAATCCTGCTTCCACTGATTTCCAGGGGAGAATTCCACAGAGGTTTAGCAGAAGCAAGGCTGGGTTCTTTGAATGATGATATTTCATTCATAGCATTTCCTGACCTTGTGTGTCTCTCACCAGCTCTGCAAAGAGCATGGGGGAATGGCCCCAGTTACCCAGGGTTAGGCTTTTGTTCTCCCAAGAAATACAAAGGGGAAAAAAGTTGCAAGAACGTCTGTCAAAATAAGAGTGTTAGGAGATACACAACAAGAAGTGATGGATTATAAAAAAGATTAAAAAAAGTTATTTGAGTCTGCTTTGCCTGACAGAGTCTCAACATCACTTGATGGATGATTTGCCAGGGTTCACCATTTGTGAGTAATGTATTCACCTTAAGCTATAACACTGTGGAACACTGTGTATCTCAGTGTCTAATCAGAATGGCCTGGTCTGAACAATCTCACTCTGAAAAGGGTGTACAGCAGGTTTTATTGCAGGTTTGTTATCCATGGTAACATGATTCACTACTCGCAGTTCTCTTCTCAAACTTTCCTAGTTTAAATGAGAAGAATAGAACTGTGTTATCTTTATTTTCATGCTTTGGAAGGGAAGAGAAAAATATTTATTCCTAATCCATAGAAAGCAAAGAAAACTGAGGTCATTTAATCTTTAGCTGCATAATGTTAAGCCTGAAAGAAGACCTGAATTTTTTTCAAAGGTCATACTTTACAAATCCTGTATTTCTGTACCCAGTTGCTCATATCTCACTACTGCTATATATAAAATAATTGAAACCTTTTGTAACTGCACTCTTGTATTTATAATTTCTGTACCTGTTCTGCAGACTTTGCAAATTTTAGGTAAAGAAAACTGAGGACTATCTAAAGACCAAGCATACAGGGGATGCCCTTACTGTCTACAGAATTTAAAGAGACCCACTGTTTTAATTTACTAGATCAGACACAGTCACAACCCAAGTGATTCTGCCACAACTCAGTGTCCAAGGAAACTCTGGATCAGCACTCCTGGAGAGGTTAAGGACTCAGTTGGCAGTTTAAACACTACTTCTATCTTTGTGCTTAAAGATGATCTTAACAGGTAAATGGCAGGATTCTTTCCTCCTCTTCCCAAACTACTCTTGTTTCATAGTGTGACAGACTTCATACGCCAAAACTATCAGTCAATTACTGGCTACATTTATATTCAAGTATCTTTTAAATCATCCTATTTGTTGGTCATCTTCTGGAGCCAGGAAAGGATTTTATTTTTGCTTTAAACTAAAATGAGATGGAACTATTTGAATATGCAAAAAGAAGTCTGAAATGTGTTATCATGATTCTTTCCCCCATCAATGAAATTCACATATTTTATTTTTAAACATAATATATTTTTGATAAAATGTCATATAATAAATACCAAATGCATGATACAGTAGCACATAAAATACACATCAAATATTTCAAAGCATAATAAATTAATGTAAAATAAGTAGTTGGTGCCAGCATGATGAATAGAGTGTTTCCCTAAGACCTGAGGGTGCCTATTTTATGCTGCTCAATGCCTGTGTGTGCATGCCTCATTGAAGTTTATTAGAGCCCAAAACACTGATGTGCAGCCTTGCTTTGCACATCAACTCTTATGCCTAAAGAGTTAACCAGCCCTAAGCCACCAGAGCTGCTGCAGAGTGGAACACCAAGTGTATGTGGCTCAATACACTTTAAAAATCAAGGCATTACTCTAAGTGCCCGGGTACTAATTTAGAATGAGATGTCAGTGTGTCAGACACAGCTGATGACACTTTGACCAAAGATGAAAGCCAAAACCTGAAGTGTGGTCTACAAAAGCCTGCGTCAGCCACCACCCAAATCTGCATTTAAGGAGCTGCTCTTTCTGTGTGTCTGCCAGGTAAATCTGGCAACCTCGCAGGAAATCCAGCGCTGCCACCTATGATGAAGCTGGAGCAGTTAACCAGATTAATAAAACAGATCAGAAAGTTCTTTGGAAATCTCCAAAGAGTTGTGAGCTCCAACTCAAAAGATGTGCTTTAACAGCTCCTGGAGAAGGAACTCAAATGCTCTACACACCATTTCCAAGATCTGCAACTGAAATCCACAATTTGTGCTGTCTTTTTTTACCTGTTACCTGGACTGAACCATCCTCCACCATGGCTCTGTAAAAGCAGAAGGGCTGGACTGAAAGCACACTTTAGTGGTTTCCTGATGGGTGGCTCTGGACAGCAGAGCAGGTATCTCAAATCCATTTCAGGTGCACCACTCTCCCAATCCATTGCATACAACTTCAGTGCTACATAGAATGAGGTCTGAAATTTAACCTGCAAGCCATGCATGAAAGTCAGGTATCTCAAAGGGATTGCTTGTGTGCCTGTCCCAAGGCTTAATCCCCTCAGTTTTAAATACTCCAGAGCTTCCCAAACTCATACATTAAATTCCTCTACGGACACTCAAGATCAAAACTATGGTTTGAACTTCTTCGTTCCAATATCCTCCTATGTCATAAGGAATTAATACTCCTGTACTTGATGGCAGAAGTCTCCATGTAATGCTTCTAATGGCACTTGGAGATCCTCAGAAGCAAGGTGATATGTAAGCAAAAAGCATTATTGTTTAATAATTTGATGGAAAAAATCCCTTGTTTCAGAAAAATGGGAAGGTTATATGTCCATAAAATGCAAAAACAGCCACTTGAAACTATACTTGAAGGAGTACCTAAAAAATTGTATGTCTTGGGGGCTTCTTTTCCTATTGCTAAAAAAAAATACAGCCTGATTAGAAAAGCACAATTTAGGCACCTATCACACTCAAAAGCTGCTTTGCAGTATATTTTACCTACTGCTTCAACATACAATCTGTGTCACTTCATTGATGAATATTTGCACAAATTGCACTGGTTGGCTATTATCATACAATTATTTAAAAATTCCTCTTCACAAATTTTAGCAAGAACAATATTAATTAAGTGGTATAGACATTCACAGTGAAACACAAACCTCTGATGCCTATAGCACAATATTATGATTCCTTACAACCAGTTTTGTACCCTTTTAGGGCTAAAATGTTAATGTCAATCTTTCACAATAAATTTAACTTTGCCTCCCAGCTTCACCCTCTTTTTCATACAGTTTTGTTTCAAGTGTTGTCAAGTCTAAATATGCAGCTATTATAGGACATTTCCTATTTTGGGACTTAATGTTGTAATTTGTAATGTAAGAATAATTACTGAGGTAACAATAAAGCATGGACATACTGTAGATAATTCAGGGGTTTTAACTAGGAAATGTAGGTTCTCAAAATTATCCTCTGTCCTCCTTTCAGTGAGCTGTCACCCTGTGCATATCTTACTTTCATGAATTTAATATTTTGAACACTGCCAACTTTGTCTTCATATTTCACAATATTTCATAAACATAAAGCAAATATGATGCTGCTAAGTAAGAGCTTGAAATACAATCTTCTTATAGAAATATGTATGTCTAAACCAGCTTCCCATTTTATTGATTGCTCTGTGCAAAAACATGAAAGCATAAATACTAGGAGTTGATTCGTTTTAATTTCTTTGCACTTAGCCATGGCCTCAGTCTAAAGAAGGATCTAACCAGTCTGACAGTTAAAGATTAACAGTCCTGCCAGACCAACAGGCTTGACAAAGGAGCTTAACTTAATCCTTAAGGCAGTATAAGATATCTTATGTGTATTACTGCATAGGAGCACAACTTTAATAAACACAGTGTAATGTAATTTTCAGTAGTTTTACTGATGTCAAGTATGGGATATGAAGCAAAAAATAATTTGACAGATCTATTTGTTTTCCAAGGGTAACTATTTTTTAGAGATTAATTCTGTTTTGAATTTCAGTCTCAGTGCTTTGCAAGGGTATACAAAAAAGCATTTAAAAAAAAAAGAGAAAAAGAGACAAGCAGATGCAACCTCATCATTCACAATCATGAGGGACTCAATTTCAGCTAAACTGGCTTACACACTGGTCTGTTACAGCTCGTTTTACCTCTGATCTCAGTCACAAGGTTTTCATCCACTTGCTGTGAACAATGCACTCAATTTTAAGAAGTTTTGAGAACTTAAATAACTATTAGGTCCTTGGAGTTAGTATAACATGGATGAGATCACCTCTTGCACCTTCAAAAAGAATTAATCTTCTTTTCTTATTTGCTACAGACCGTGAAAATTAACCAACATACCCAAAAGTTCAAATGTTAGGACATTAATTTTCATGTTAAAACCATTTTTTCCACATTATGCACTACAAATATGCTATGTCATCTTCATAACATGCTGAAAAATGTACCTAGAAAGTGGCATAATTAAAAAATACCATTTCTGAGAACTATTAATAAAGGTGATGCATCATATCATCACTCAATTTGTTCTGTACGAGTCTGTCTGAGAGCACTGATCAAAGAACAGTGGCTCAGTCTCTGTTTAGCATACACTCTAATTCCAGGTGCTCCTAGTGCAGCTGCCTCACTGTGCTCCTTAGCAATACAAAACCTCAAAGACAGGTCTGCAGGTCATGTGAGGTGCCTCAAATCTCAATTTGATCTGAAGATACATGCTGTCACAGTTTATATGATGTCTGTGTATGGGATATATTGCTCTTCCATCCTGGCAGCACTGACAGCACTGAAAGGCTGAGAGCCACCCACACCTTCTACTGCAGCCCAGGATGCTGCACACCCAGGGTCTCTCGTGAGAGCAGGAACATGATCCCTACACTTACAGGTGGGTAACAAGCTGTGCCAGTTTCAAATCAGCACAGCTGGGAGTGAAAGGTGATTCTAAAGCCTCATTTCACTTTCCATCTCAAAATGTCCACAGGCATAATTAAAGATCCCTGAAAGCTGTTTTGTATTACATAAACTGCTACAGATCAAAAGGGTTCACTGTGCTGGAAGAAATCAGACACATTAACAGCAAAGATACCCTCCTGGCCCTGATATCCCTCCTCCACATGTACCAGCTGCACAAAGTACCTCAATTATGCCCTTAAACCATCAGGGACACATCAACACTACCCCTGAGAAAGAATATTCAGCATATCTGTAACTAGGTTCATTGCTTCTTTGCACTGCTACTGAGACATAAAGCAGATACAGCAAAAGTCAAAAATGCAGCTCTAGTTTTGATTCTACTTGTAAAAACCAGAGCTTTTGGCTATTCATAAAAATTAAATCAAAATGAAATCCATTAATATGATAATTACACATGGAAAGAATAACATTAGGGCTCAAAGGCAAACCAGTCTCTTGTTAGTGAAGAAGACATTACTAAATATCCTATCAGCAACAATTCTTCACTGGCCAAAATTAAGATACAGTTGTCAATATTTCCAAAGCAATATATACATGGTAAGAATATCAGAAAAGACAAAGGAAAACACAAACATTACAAATTAAATAACCTGTACATACAGAAATAGCCATGTTACAAGCAAGAAAAACCACATAGCTTCATGCTCAAACATGATTTTGTAAAGCAAAGAAATTAAAATCTTTTCTTCAGCAAGTATCTGCCCAGTGAAAACAGCAGATTTTGTTCTAAGCGGTGACTCAGATGCTCTGTGAACCAAATTTAGTGCCTCATTTCAAACTTTGAAAACCTGATCCACAACATCATCTATCATATTAGGCTGCAGTACAAGAAAATAATTACGAAAAATAGTCTTTTTTGTTAAGTGTACTAAACATGTGGCAAACTAATGACCAGAACTTAAGTGACAAGAGTACTCTCAGTTATATTCTCCAGTCATATAAGGCAAAAAATTCCTGGCAGTGTGGCAGAGGCTGAAAACAAGCAGAGTTGGGAAGCCATCAGGACATGGACCAGCAGTTTTTTTCTGGGAGATGCAGGCAAATACTGACCATGCTCCACACAGCCAACCACACTCCAGCACTGCCCAGGAGTTGAGTGCAGCACTCACAGAAGCTCCATGTGAGACCTACAAAGCCACACCAACCAGTATGCTGAGCCCAGGACAATAAACCCTGCCTTTCAGTCAAGCTTATTAGTTCTGGCTTAGCAACAGGCAAACTGCAGTGGCTCTGCTGCCAGAGCAGAGCCTGTGCATCTCCAACCAGCTCAAAGGGAGGGCAGAGTGTGCTCCTGTCTGCTGGCAAAATCCCATCCTGACATATGCTTAGACATCATGTCAGCTGGCACTGGGCAAACCCTCACTGAAGGGCTGGGTATTATGTACAGTCCCATTCACGGCCGAGGGAGTTCTCAGGGATAATGTGAGCAGTATTATAACAAAGTGTCTCATTCTTCCTCAGGCTCATGAATCACTATTAAAAACAGAAAGAAATCTGGAGCAGTGTTACAAAGAGAATACGTAAGGGGGTGAAAAAACTGAAATATCAGTGACTTTGTTATAGGCATTTTGTTTGTAAAATGTATTTAAGATAGTTAGCAATAATATCAACAATGACCATTTTATGGAATATAAACTCTAAGAAAGAAATTACCTAAATACAACATTTAATGTTTTATCATTTTTTTTTTAACAGGAGTTCACCTGCAATTATCCAGGCACAGGCAGATGAGCTGAGCAAGGACAGGCAGTGCTAACTCTGCAATGCTTCAGCAGCTGCATTCAGAACACTGGCTGTATTTTGAGGTTTTATGTTTCTATTTTAGAGTCAACCAATACGCTGAGATGTGTAAAACTAACCCTTTTCCAGTAGCATTAGGACTAAAATGGACAGCAATCAAATTTAGGAGCACACGTGACATTATTTTAATCTCCATGGATGAAATGAGGCCAAGTGTCAGAAGGACTGACCCAAAGATGTCACACTGAGAGCTCTAAGAAAGCAGGGAAGGGATAGCACAGGTTGTACAGCAGCACATACTCTGTGAGCCTCTGAGCTCTGCACTAAGACTGATGATAAAGCTGGGACAGCACTGCTTCCATATACTCGGCCAAAAGCTTTCTCATAAGGACCATGTACAAGTCTTGGAAACCACGTTTTGTAACCATGCCTTTGCTGTGGCCAAAGGTTCAGTCTCTCCAAATACAAGGTGTACATAATTTGAATGGCAGAAGTTAAAGAACAGGTAGAATAGTAAATGCAATTTCAGTCCTTGGCACTGCACTTGAGAACTGCCCAGATGTGTTGTTGGCGTGTCTTTACCACTATTCCCCAGGCACCACATGTAGCTTCCACCTATCTTGACCCCAAATGCTACAGAAAGCACAGTGCAGAGCCAGCCCAGCTCCAGAAGAAATGTGGCTGCCAAAGACCAGGATTTACTTGCTCAGATACAGCGTGACTATTCTGGTTTCAAGCTAACAAGGCTGTCTCAAACTACACCAGGCAGACTTACTGATCCAGCCACTGCCGGACTTTGAATCTGCATCATTTCATCAGCCCACAGCCACGTGCTACCTTCCTGTCTGCTGTGTCAACTGTGGTTGTTTAAAACATACTCTTAGATTATTACATCCCTCACTTTATTACATTTGGTGAGTACTATACATGAAATATAGTAGAGCTGAAGCAGAAAACATTGTATCCTATGACAAAAGGGATTGAACTGAAAGAGAATAGGTGTTGTCTGGATAATAGGAGAAACTTCTTCACTGTAAGTGTGGTGAGACCCTGGCACAGGCTGCCCAGAGAAGCTGTGGTTGCCCCATCCCTGGAAGTGTTCAAGGCCGGGTGCTACAAGGCTCGGAACAACCTGGTCTAGTGGGAAGCGACCCTGCCCATTGTGAGGTGAGGAGTGAAACAAAATAATCTCTAAGGTCCCTTCCAAGCCAAACCATGGTAGGGTTCTAGGATTCTGTAGTTATGTGCTTTCTCACATGCTGTTTTGTACAAGCCACAAGCGTGAAGCTCATTGAAATGGAACAAAAGTGTCTATCCACAGAGAACAGTAATGCAGGCAAGAAAGTTTAGAAGAGAATGAGCCTGGCTGTAACTCATGTCACTGCCTGCAAAACAGCCTGGTATCTCAAGCTGGGAGAAAAGGTTTTAACTTCATGCAGGCAAACTGGTAAGCAGCCCATACACAGTGATGAATGCAGTCTCAAGTACCCTGTTTCTCAGCCAGCCATTTCTTAAACATAACAAGAGTTCCTTTAACATACCTGGGCACAAGTCTTGGTACAGATGTACATTTGCACAAATTTGCACTGTAGAATTTTTCTTTTCTTTAGAGCTAGCTCTTAGACTGATACTCTGCTGTTATTACATCTACTTTCATGACCTGCTATAGCTGTGGGCAACGTATATTTTAACAGTACAAAATTTACAGAGTAAATTTTGTTTCTGCAATATTAACATCATGCCAACACCTGAGGATGCTAATAACATACTAAATTCAAAATATATTATTTGCTAAACAAAAATGCATATTCCAAATATACTGAATGTTTATTAGGTAACATTTTCCTCTTCCAGGTTATTTCTAACTAAGCCATCCATTCTGTAATGGAAATTTTTTGCAGAATTCCTAACATGCTGTATTCAACAAGACACACACTTATACATTCTTGTTCTGTGTTACTTACAACAGTCCATATTATTAAATCTGAATTAAGAAAACCTGATCTATGCTGCCTGTATACCATATAAACCCATTACTGTTCCCTTATCTTGAACAATGAACACTTTATACTACACTGTCATTCTGAAAAAATACTAATCTATTAAATGTATCAGTTTTCCCTCTCTGTGTTTTAAAATAACCCAATCTTCTTCTGAAGTTGTCACACAAGGTTTCAGTAAGGATTCAGTATTCACTACTGCAAGTAATAAACACAGTGTGCTTCTCTTCCTTCCTCTGAACACAGCCCAGACACAAAGTTTTGCCAGATTTGCCTAACCCAGTTCAAATGTGCTGGATTCTCTATAGCAATGTGTACGTGTTCCTCAGTGCCCAGCTCTGTCTTTCATATGGACTATCAAGGGACACCTCAGAGCTCCACTTCCCAGCTGTATTTTGCACTTCTGTTGCAAACAAATGCTCTGAAGGCAGAAAGCTTCAGCCTTGACTAGTTCCCTCACTTCCTATGTGACTCCTATTTTTAACTGCATTTGGTTATTTTTGGATTGACAATACAGAACAATTAACAGCAGTTTTTGAACTGAAAATACTTGCTTTTCCAGCTGACAGAAAACCTTAGTGGTTAACCTGGTCTTAGTACTTCAGGTTTTAACTCTTAGAGAAAGAGCGATGACTAATGAAGATTGCGTGGGGATGAGGTGAAACAGAGTGAGGTTAAATACCATGATGCTTCACCTCACCTTCAAAGTAGCTTTTGTGCTGTCACATCTGCTTATATCAGCACCAAACGACTGCTGATTTGATCATAATTGCCCTAATTAGAAGTTCAATTAATGCACCGGGTTCTTCCTATCAGTGCCACCTCAGCACCAAGGACAGCGCACACAGCGTTACTGAGCAATGCAGGCTACAGTCCTAAGGAAGGTCACTGGGAAAAGGAAACTACCTGCAATCTACTGCTTTGAGGATATCACATAGTTAGGATGCCACTCAATATCCACTTATGCCCCAGGACAAGCAGAAAGGGAGAATTTAAGGAACTCTATTGAGAGATATCCATCAGCTGTGAGCAAAAATTACATTTCCTGTCATTGAAAATCTCATTTAGTTCAGACTTTCTTCCACCAAGGATTAAGAACCTTCAAAAGAACACTTTGTCTTCACAGGAAGATGAAAATAGCCTAGAATGCTCACAGTGAAAGATCATGTGAAAAAGAAGTTCACAATATAGCAACTTTAAATGGTTATCAAACATAATATACTTCAACACATACTAAAAATACAAATGTGGTCATTGAAATTAATGCTGAAAGTGAAGAGAAAAAAAAATTATGGGGTTTTGCATGAGAGCTGAACAAATTTCACCAGCAGACAAAGTATCACCAATTCCCTGCCTGAAAGTATTCTGCATATCCACTGAATTAAGAATTTTGTATGTTCACAAAAGAAGACAGGTAAGCAGATAGGGAAACAGACAGCACCCACATATTAAAATATTATGTGTATGATATTCATAAAACCAAAAGGAGTGTATTTACTCATTCTTCATAAACTTCATGTACTCTTCTTTCATAAATCAGGATAATTTCTGAAAAATTCATATAATCCAGAATCAGTCAAAAAAAAAAAGAAGTGCAATAAGATAACACAGCATGACCAATATATGGTATCAGATATTGCGGTGAGATGTGACTTTTTTAAAATGTGAGAAAATTAAAACACAATTCTCCATCAACTGTCAACCTGACTACCTATTATTTATGTTTTTACTGAAATAAATCATCAATATCTTGTGAAACAGTCTCTGAAATAAACTTTTTCCTTCAGTTTCTATGAAAGAATGAGGCCATACCACATAATGTCATAAATTACATAGGGCAAGATCTTCACCCAGTATAAACTCCAAAACCTTCTCTTGTTTTCAGCATTACAACAATGATTGTCACTCCTTTATCTTCCCAATCACGAGGAAATTATCAGAACACGGCTAGTTTGTGGTTGGGTAGGTTTTTATCCATCACGCTGCATTAATGAACATTTACAACATCATGCACTAGATGCATACCAAGCATCCTCCAGTTTTCAGGGACATTTCAATATTTAATAGTATCTGTGCTCTTTTGAGATGATTTTTTTAAGCAACAGATGCTGACCTCTGCCTGGACACTACCCCTGCTATTTAGATTTTATCTTTAACAGCACTTGTTTTAGAAAGAATTAGGCAATAGTGTTAACTGTAAAACATTACTTTCTTATGATCCTAGCTAACATTTCTCTCTCAAGCACACAGTGGAGTCAGAATTCTACAAAAGATGTGTCCAAATACAGAACACAGCCTTTTTCATATAATAAATACAGCACCTGAGACCTACATGTAAACATTTAAAAATATTTCAAGATATTCTAAGTAGAAGCAGTGCCATGCTAGAACTACTGGTTCCTTGCAGAGATGCCAAGCAACCTGGAAAACAGGAAAATGTACCATAATTTGCTGTCATTGCTTTGGGCTCTATATTGCCCTGTGTGAGCAGCTAGTGCACACAGAAACTACTAAAAATTTTAGACAAAGATCATCAAAATGAAGGTAAGCCTGAAAAAGCACACTACTGTAGTAAGTCAAAAGTAAGAAATTGTAAAGCACAGGACAGTCATTATTTAAAAGCTGTGTAAATCTGGAAAAACAATTGTCTCTGCTCCCTGTGTGTTATTCAGTTATATTTCCTGACTGTCATGGTATTTTTTTTTAAGATGACAACTTTATAAGGATTTAAATAAACCTACAGTTTATCAGTGGTAGGTAACTATGGTCCTAAAAATACAAAAAGCCAGGAAGCCAAGAGAGCACTGAGCAAAGGGCATTTTGGACTCCCACCTTGCCCAGGTCTCTGACAGAGGGAAGTGGCCCCAACAAGGTTATTCTAGAATAAAGTCTCCCCCTTGTGGATCTCTTACATAATAAAAACTCCATCATATCCTTAATTGTATAATGAAGTTTGTGTTCCTTCCTTTGCAGGTGAGAATTTCAGGGGCAAATAGGAACATGTAACAAAATCATAGTACGTGGTTTACCTAACTCTGTGGGCTTGATCCCACCTCAGGCAAGACAAGCTGTTTTGCTGTAAGATACATTATGGTTCTGTGATAAATTCATTAAAAAAACAATAAAACCTTCAAAATAATTTGATTCCTTCTCATCTCTATGTTCAGTTATGAAGGCTGATTTAGTGAAGCCCCCCAAAACCATCAAGCCCCAAACTGTCAATGGTTTAGTGAGGTAAAAATTAAAATTCCAAACTCATTTGACTTAATAATTACTAAAAATAATGTAAAACATGGCAAGATTCCCACCTGATTTTAAGTGCACAAAGTTTACTATCCCAAAAAAAAGCAGTTTCACCCAAGAGCAACTTCTTGCAACTCAGAGATTAAGGAGCTATAGCAGCACTATTTGCAGAATGACTCTTCCTCAAACACTTCATTAACTACACTATTCTCTGATCTGCATTAATTTAGAGGGATCATCAAGATTTCTTTGCATATGATAATTCACATTATCATAAATTAAGAAATCATTGTGATCACTTAAATTATCATGCTGATCTCAATTTGCTCTTAAGTACTTAAAAGTATTTCTAATAAATCATACATTTTGACTGCAGGATTGATTTTAATTTTTTTTTTATTTTCTAAGAAACAAAATCCTTGATGGCTTGAAATATTATTCAATTACATACATGACAAACTCATATTTTATTTGCAGCACCAACTGTTGAGTCAATACTGCGTAAAAAGCCTTTTAACTATCCAGAGACATGTTCTCACATTCATTTCAGAATCGTAATATAATGGTTAAATATTTATTTCTTGCAAGTTCTGGAATAGTGCTAGGTTTCCTACTTTCATTAACATTCTCTTATTTGTATGCAGTAATAGCTTAAAAAATATTAGCATTGTAATTTCTTGCTAGCACTATGATAAATCAACAGAAAGGCTTATCCCCATGCCTCCCCACAGAAGAGCATAATTCTGCTTCCCTCAATGCCAGTCACAAAACCTCTTTAATTTCAGGATAACACCCACAGAATTCATGAAAGATGTCACTTTGACAGTGTAGGACTCTCGTCCTTTCTAACTGCAGAGCAGATGCAGCAGCTAAGCAGTGCTACACTCAAAGTGCCTCTGTAGGAGCCAATAGCTCCCTGAACTAGAAGCCACCACTTCTTCCCTTCGTTTTAGTCCTTGACCTCTCAATAACAACCACCAGCAAACCATATTTTCTGTTCAAAATGTGACATTTTTTAGGATATAACATCTAGCTATTGGGAACAAAAAGAGACACTATTTATTCATTTCAAACATCCATCAACAATGTCTGTCAACTGCCGTTACTCTGGGACATGGAGAGGCGAAATGACAAGGATCCACTTGCATCTCTGAATCCAAAGCATTTCTGATTTTTTTTGTTCCAAGAATTCAGCTCAACAAAAATTAAGTATGCACTGATAAACTGTGAAAGGCTACTAAAGCTAAGTACAGGGGTTCTGATCTCTGATGCTTGACTCATGGAAAAATGGGCTTGCAGGAACTATGAAAGCAAAGACTAGAAACTCATGCAAAAAACCTCTTCAACCTAGTAAAAAAAAAAGACATATTTTACTGTATCCTCAGAGACTGCCTGCTTATCTTGACAGTATGGATGAGGAACTACAATTCTTACTGAATATAAAATAAAAGGAGAAAAATAATTGGTAATTATAATATTGCAGGCTATATTTCAAAATCATTGTTACTTAGTACTAAGTGCCCAGATTTTCCGGCAAATAGTCTCCATACATGATCATCTGGCACTACTAAATGAGCTGTATTGCTAGTAGTGACAGACATTTGTAATACATGATATTTCACAATGAGGACAATTGTTAAATTTTATCCCTGAAGAGAAACATCTTTACTACCACATACTTACACAGCTCATGTGTCAATACTCACACTGTGATTATGGATCGCTAACTTCAGTAGCTGGCAGACAGCTCCTACATATATGTGCATACTTACTCTCATGAAATGCACCAGAATGGGTACAACACCATGAACATGAAAGGAGATTTTCCTGTTAAAGCAAATTATGGGATCCAGAAACAAGCACAAGAATGATCCAGACATTCAGTCTACTGCTACCTGTCATTCATGCATGAACACATACCAAGGATGATTTTTGTATAATGGTCATTCAGCTTCAGGTCATTCAACCTGACAGGTAATTCCAAGATTCTATATGGGAAATTAAGGAAGCCATACTGTGAAAAATCTACCATTCATTGTCATTTCACACCATCACCTCTGTGCTATCAAAATAACATGCACCATTGCTGAATTCATTCCTGCCTTACCTTTGCAAGCCTGTTGTCCTCAAACAACAGATACTTCTCATCCCCTTCAAATAGCATCATCTCTTCAAATAGCATGTCCTTTTCACAGCTACAGAATTTCACCTTGCTCTCTTCACATTCCTTAAAACTTCCCCAATTCCCTCATTTCACTTGCTATTCAAGCTGTCTTCTCTGCAGTTTCCAATGTCCCACTCAAACCACAGGTTCTCTGAATACATCTCACCATTCCTCAGTTCTTGCTCTCTCCCCATTCTCTCACCATCCCAAATCCTGCATCCTTCTTTTTTCAAACCATGAATTTCTGTGATTTTTTGCATTCTCCATTTTTATTACAGGTGAAACCTGTCTATTCTGGGATTGTAAATCCGTGACAAGTACATGGACTATCAAATAAAATTACAAAAATAAATACATTATTAACAGACAAAACCCTTTTCTCCTCAGCCCCCTTATGGTAATGCAGTGTCCTCACTGCTCTGTATACCACAGTGGCACAGCTCTCTGCATGATCTCTTGTGCATTAAATTCAGACAAAGCAAGCAGGGAACACAGCAGGGATAGCACAGTATTCTTTCTGACCCACAGAAGTTAGGTGGAAAAGTTATTAAACCTTTAGGAGATTATTACTGTGAGGCATAAGCTGTGTGAAATGAAATTCAGAAATAGAGTATCTGTGGGGTTTGGGCCATATTACAATATATTAAAAAACCAAAGGATCATCTTTCTCCAAAATACAACAAAACACTGGAAAATAACAGAACAGTGATTTTAAGTATGGCCTGTTAATGAGGGGTGTTTGTGAGTCTGGAGAAACCAGTGTGAGGTATTATCAGAATCAGAAGGCTACTCACACATGCATCCCAAAAAGCCCACAGATGTCTTTTCAATTACTGCTGGATAAAACAACCATGTGTACATCTATCTACACCTATCATACAGTCATGTTCAAGAAGAACAAAAGAATTACAACAGTACACGTCAGACAGTAGGAAGCCCATGGCCAAACTTGCTTTTTCTATAGGCATTACATCTGAGAATTTCCAGGAGAACCATGTAAGAAAGCAAATAAAGCCTACAAGGCACCATCATGTGCTATTTTTCTGTGCTAAGAGCCCTACAGATAACTCTTGCATAGAAAGTTGTGCCAGAAGGAACAATAAAAACCTCTGTATATCAAAGTCACTAGTACCTTCACACAGTACCTCCAAACTGAGCCCAGTAAGTTGTCTGACAACATATCTTTCAGAAGGCTGTCCGTCTCGATGTGAAAACATAAGAAAGTTGTGAATCCTCACCCCTTTTGTTTATTTTTTTAAGTAAATTTTTACTGCAAGATGTGTGTGCACTAAACAATATCTGGGGTTTTGGAAGAGGAAGACCTTGAAATTTCCAACTGAAAGCAACAAACCAAACACCAAACAAAAAGCAGAGGAATCTGCCTCCTAAGAAAACTACTGAAGCTTGAGTATCTCTTCGGCATAGATGTGCCACCTTGTTCACTTTATGCCACTACATCTGTCCTGTGAGCCAACAAAGCTTAGTCTGCCTATCTCTGGTAAACAAGTATTATAGTCTGACAATACAGTCTGGTAATTCCTCTGTCAAGGGGAGGGACATCATTTTGCTCACCATTAAAGAAGTGCCCCAAATTTCTAGAATGGAAACTATGGGTGACAACTTCTGCTTCCCAGAAGGGGGGATGAAAAGGTCATTTGTGCAGGAGACCTTTTTCTTTTCTCCTATGACAAAATGAGCTAAGAATAAACACCTACCTATTGACTTTGCCCTCCAGTAAATAAACCTCATCCTTTAACCCTTACTAATACAATCTTAAACATACATTTGTACTGTACCTACAGCATACATCATTAGAAACACTTCATCTTTCCCTCCCCCTTTCTACTGCGCAAGGGAGAAGAGAAGCAGCACTGCATAAGTACCCAACCGCAGGCTGAAGCCCGACTCCTGACCCCGGTAATTCCTGCTCTTGGGCCAGGCGCGACGGCACCCGGAGGCCGCTTAAGCCAACCCCGACAGCGAGGCAGGCAGGGCACGTCGACCCTGCCGAGAGGAACCGGGCACCTCACGGGGGCAGGAGGGAGAGCTCGGCAGC
>NW_005054347.1:1243345-1243781 GCF_000277835.1 Geospiza fortis
CTCCCGTGGCCCTCCTTCTCCCCCAGCCCTGCTTCCTCGCCTCTTCTCCCCTCCGTGCGCCCGGCTACCCGGCGCCTCTCATTCCCGTGCCGCTGTCCCCCTTTGGGCATCTCATCCGTGCATTTTAACGAGTGTTGGGGACTGTAGCGCTTCCCCCCGCCCAGATACCTCCAGCCTCGTCCTTTAGGCAGATCGGTTTTCCGTACGCTCCTTAAAACGCACACACACACAAAACCCCCAAACCACGAGCAACACGAATAAAAGAAAGCAGGCGGAAAGTTCTTGGCCGCCGCCACGAAGGTTCGGTCGCCTTCGCGCGATGCCGGAGAGCCGCGGGGATGCAGCCCGACGAAGGCTGGAGCGTGTGCAGGGTGCCCGGGGCAGCTCCGCTCCGCGCCGCTCCCCTGCTCTCCTCCCCGCCGCCGGAGCCGGGATG
>NW_005054347.1:1244079-1292456 GCF_000277835.1 Geospiza fortis
GCCCCGAGCGAGCAGGAGCAGGGGCAGGAGCTCCTTCCTTCCCTCCCTCCCTCTGCCCAGGCCTCTGTCCTGCTTGTGGTACCGGGGCACGACCTTCACATTACATTATTTGTATTTTTCCCTAGCGGAAAATTTCCCGTTCTCCCACCGCTACCTGGCTTTCCTGGAGCTGGCAGCGATCAGGCAATACTTTAAATTCACGTTAGTAAAAAAATCGACGCCCTCACCTCCTTGTGCGGTGCTGACAATATCCCCTCACACAATCTTGCCTAAGCTCTAACAACCGGTTTCAGACCCTTTTGACAGAAGCTTTCTTCACCTAAAAATGAAATCTCACAGACTTGCTCCCCATGCCATCTCTCTGGTTTCTGAAGGCAGACATTTTCCCACTCTTACAAGCAGCCTTGTAAAGTTTTTTATTCTTTCTTTGTGTTAATAGTGTACAGTTCAGTTGTGAAAAGTTTATCAGACCCCAGATACAAATATCTTTTGCTGTGGGAATTCCACGTTTATAAATGTGCCTCTTCTACACAAGCCATTTTTAGGGTTGATCTCTTACAAAGTTACTAGACTGACAGCATTAAAAAAAATCTATCTCCTAATCATGAAGTTATTTCACTTGAAACCACTCATCGAAATAGTAGCTCTAATATATGGCTTCACATGTAACCCACAGCTATGTGGTATTAAAAATTATATTAAGGAGAAAACTATCAACAGGGTAACTCAACCATGGTCACAATAGCACGTTTCTCAAGGCTGGAATTGTCATAGAAATCAATTTTTTATCTTTGTTAATTCATTGGAGGACTAACAGTGAAACAAATGCCATCTCTAGCATGGGCACAGCATGCTGCAATTAGTGCCTTTTAGGAAAGGAAAAAGAAACATGAAGGTGTGGTTCACCAGCGGATAACGCAGGAAACACGCTTTATCACTCCACGGAAGCCACCAGTTACACACTCACTGTTTATGCGGTTTGCAGGTCTGGTTTCAACAGTACCAGTTGTTCAGACAAACAGAGCAATGTAAGAAGAATCTTATCGGGTCTTGGTAATTCTTTATTATGTGGTTGCACTTGACACTCAAATTAGTGAAACAAAGGACCAACTTGATGAATCATTAAAGCAAGTTATCTGTGGCTTTCCAAGGCTTCCTATAAGAGACTACAGAAGGCAGCTCATACATTTTACAGTGCTGTTTCTCAACTACCAGCAAGCAGGTTGCTGGTGACTGACCTTTCTGAGTCTTTCATATATATTTTGCAGTGCCAAAGTGAAGCATCATTTTTATGATTTAGGCTCCTGGCTGTATGTTAGACATCTGTTACACAGTATGTCTGACCAAATTCATTAAACTTACAGGTTTTGGTAGAATAGGCTGATTTAAAAATCTACTGATAAAGGAGACAAACTAAATTTTCTAATTTAATGCTTGACTTGAATAATGTCCAGCTTTCTGCTTGTCAAATATTTAATTAGATTGCCATTTTGGTCATAGACCGTATTCTTGGCAGTCAAATGCTCACTGAAACAAATACAGTAGTGTAACATAAATCCTATAGAGGTTTTTGTGTAAGCACAGGGACTTTAAAAATCATCTGGAAAACAGCCCAGCTATTTAATTTAATTTTAAATTCCTATGAACTAATAGTTCTAGCTATCTGGAGGTTTGGGGGTTTTAACACTATTGGAATCTGCATACATGTAAATATGAATCTGTATACCCAATAGCTAGATTTGCAAGGAGAAGAGCATAGGCTGCACTTAAGAGCATTTAATCAACTTGGAAATGAGTCAATACAGAAAACTTCTTGAAGTCCATTTGACTTTCTGCTTCAACCAATTTATTTTCTATATGCAAGGGATAATGAACGATCCATGCATTTCTATTCCTCCTTAGAGCTGGGGGTAAAGACAGATTAAAACATAAACAGCTGTTTTCCCTAGCCCAGGAGAAAAAGTGGCAGAGTGGTAGTAGGGCTTTTCAACCAAATCTGACTGAGGAGAGCTTTTCGTCTACATGGAATGGTCTGGGTTGTCTCCTCTTCAAACTTGCCCTTCCCATTTTCATCTTTCTTGAAGCTACAGGCTGACAAAATAGCCATATGGAATAAAAATCTGCTTGTGGCAGCTTCAGGAGGACCTAAGATGCTAATGACAACATAAAAATCCATGCAGAGTGAGATATCTGTGAAAGAAGTAGTGGTGCAGAGAGAGACAAACCTCTCAAAACTGACAATGGACTTGGAGCAACAGAGTTCTTTCACTGATTCCTAAATAAAACCGCTCAAACAGCAACTTCCCCTGAGATGTCTGGATGTATGAAATAACTACCTTTTTGTAATGCATTTTTGCCCAGTTGGTCTTTCAGAGATTTCCTTAAATAGATATAAAATAACCCTTTCAAGCTATGGCTGATTTCTCATGAAGTTCCTATAGAGATTATATAGCATCATTTACAGCTTACTATAATGCACAGTTATAAACGTACTTTCCACATGATGGTTGGCCTGCAATGAGTACTCGAGTGGAGGAGCCTCCATGCCAGTGCACCTCAGCAACTGGTAGGGGAAATATTCAGTGGAATTTGGGATGAGGGCAATGGTTGGTGTTTCTGTGGATGATCCAGATGTTGTTTTCCCTAAGTGCATTGTCTACCGCCTGTGTGATCTTGCTGTGCCTGTCTCCTTTCCACCATGGCCAGAGGCAGAGTGTTTACACATGCAGTCAGTACACAGAATGCCTCTAAACTGGAAGCTGCAGCTACCCTTCAGCCTTGTCACCTCCTCAGAACAAAAGCCCAGACAGTCTTAAATGTTTAATTATTTTGCGACTCATTGATGGCAGTGTGGTTCTTTTGCTGGAAAAAATATTTTAGAGAACTGATTTAGATCTGTGCCTAATTTTAAAGAGAATAAGACAAAGGGAGTTTTTGTTTATCTACTACCCTTCACAAAAGAGTGAGAAGAAAAGGGATCTGGTGTGATATAAGTAGTTAAACTCTAGGTGAGTTCTGCATGTCACTCTGCAGGAGTGCTGAAAGCACTTAAATACATTCCCATCACACTATCTGTATGAAGGTGTTTTTCAGAAAAATACTGGTGATAGAAGTGCTTAAAATAGATTGGAGGGGTGAGGTTAACTGTATCGGGACAACTTTGATATCCTTATGCCTTTGAAATGCAGAATGAGTTACTAAGATTTGATAGGTAGGAAACACGACAAAATATTTGCTAAATATTTAAATTAATCTAAAAGTGACTCCTGGTAAGTTGCATCATTTTGTCATTTCCATTATATTCTGTGGTCTGTGAAGCCCTGGATCTGTCTCCAGGAGCTGGACCTCTTGGCTCTACTGAAATAAACTCCTACAGCCATTTTATCCATCTCTGCTTGCTGGGGCAAGGAGCTCACTTGGAAGTGTAAAGCTCCCACTTCTGCAGCCTCATGAGGCTGGAGCTTAAACCATGATCACTAGCATAGAACAGAACAGTGTTTGTCCTGGGCCTGCAGCCAGTGACATTTGGGAGAATGGCTGGGAGTGCCACATTTCAGAGGAAAGAAGGGAGACTTTTTTTGACTGACTACCTAGAAAAGCAAGACTAAAGGTGCTAAGGAGGTTGGAATATGATGGGAGTTTTTGTGGAGTAATGGACAGCAGGGCAGTCAAAAGTATATATAAAATGAAATACATCACACTGATATCACCTCCATGTGTTGTTTTATTATTTATGCATATATGAAATTTTAACCTCTTTTTCCTGAGAAAAAGTGCTGCATTTTTGCCTTGCAACACAACCAATGGAAAACATTCAGCAGCCAGCAAAGTAATGAGCCTACACTATAGATTTTTCAAACTGCCCAGTGACTCATGAAATGCTTCTCAAAACTCAAAATATGCATTGAGAATTGGTCAAAAAAGGTAGAAACAATATTATAGATCAGTCAATACTGCCTCTCCTTTATGAAAGCAGGCTGCCTTTGAACTTCTGACAGAAGCAAACAGTGATAGATGCATAAAGAAATGAAATATTGCATGGAAATGGAAGTGCAAATGAAAACAGGAGGGGGAAATAGTGAGATAAGATCTGCTGAATCTGCTGGTTTTTTCCTTCTTATTTCTTAGTTTCCCCCCAGTCTAAATAAAGGTGCTGGATGTTTCAGAAACAATGTCTAGCTCAACTGAACTGACTCATCTGCTTTAAAACCACACATGAAACACTGTGCTTCATTCTAATCACTTTTTTGGAGAAGTTAAACAAGACATATCCTGGAATATACAGTGCACTCAGAATTACTCATCTAAAGTCAGAAACTTTGAAGATTAAGAAATTAGCACAGGAGGCTTGAGATGGAGTTTACCCAATGCCAGTTGTGGAAGCAAAACAGGCATGACCTGGAGCTCCTTCATGGCATTTTGTTTTACCATTCACTACCAAAATAAGAAAAGGAAGTCATATATCCTGTGTATAAACAAAGCACAGATTTAACACATGGACCCAAGCAACTGAAGATATCATTACTATGATTTGGTGAGAGATTGGATAAATTTAAATGTGGGGTATCTTTGCTGTAATATATGAGATCTTAGGAGGATCCTGAAGGGCTCAGTTTTCAGTCTACGTATGTTTGTTCCTTTGGAGAGAAAAACTACATCAAAAGGAAGTCAAAGTGTTAAACACAACAGAATTTCTAAACTTAAAAAAAATCCTCAACAAGCAAATATCAGACATGAAGCATCAGAGCAAAAAAGGAAGCAAAGAAGAATAAGTGCTCATTATGGATTGGTTTGCAGTTCTTTATGTATTATTAGAAAGTCAATAGAAAGGTCTCCTGCTATTTCTAACACAAACACAAACATTGCTTATGATGACAGGCTGAGCAAAAACTGTGGCAACAAGGGGATCCACTGGCATCCAACTGAAAAGATACAATCATAGAATCAAGTCAAGTCCTTCAGTGACCAAGCTATAGAGATCTTATGTTGGTAATAGCTACTGTTCTTATCTAGAGGTTCAGAAGAATCAACTTTACTATTCACATAGTATATCACTATATATGCATATGTGTTAATTCAGAGCAATAATATTAATGTACCGTGTGAGAGTAGCTGTCAGTGACTTCTGTCATAGCTCAGCAATTTCATGCTTGAGTCGTGTGCGCTCCTGAAATTATGTAGTGGCCACCTTTGCAATGTACAAATGTCTTCTGTTTACCCAGCATACTCCGGAGACAGATATATAAATAAAGTCTTGGGAGGCTCACCATAGTGCTGAGAGGTCCTGAGTGCTCATGTTTCCCAAGAATCTGACAGAGATGGAAGGAGGATCTCTGCATTCAGGTGAGCTGCCTGTTGGTTCTGGCTGTTTGCAGAACGAGATGGGGACAGACCTCTGCTACCAGACACCAGAGATCTCGGCTGGGGGTGCAGTCATTTGAAAGGTATGGAGACAGTGACCATGTTTATGCAGCTTCCTTGGTTAACTGCAATTGGACATGGAATCTAAACCTACCCAAGAGTACAGAGTACAGCAGTTATAAAATAATTTCCTGTGTCCAAATCACCCTAGGCAAACCACCCTAGGCAAACCACCCTAGACAACTCTTCTAGCCAGGATAAATGTGTATTGTAGGAACTAACCTGGGAGAGTTTCTTCACTGCAAGAGATACCTAACTGGTTGCTTGAAACCAGCTGCTGAAACAGATGGATTGTTTTCCTTTACAATGTGCTGTGTCCTTGTTTAAACATTTCTGCCATATTATTGATATTTGTCACTCTTAAACAAATACAGAAAACAAGCCTTCTCTGTTCCATGATAGATATCTTGGGTGTCTACTGGCATCCTCAAATCATGGATTAGAGCAAATCCATGACTACATACACTCATTTTTCTTTCTAACACTTCAGGGCAGAGGACCAAATGCAGCTCAGCTGCAGAGCTGGATCCAACATTTCCTGCAGCAGCTGTACCCTTCTTTCTTTGAATTGCTAATAATACGTTATCACATTCTCTAGCCTTTGTCATCCCTACCCGCCTCATGGTTTTTATTCAAGTGACAGGACTTCAAAAAATCATGTACTTTTCCCAATCATGACATATATTTTATTCAAGGCGATGATTATCTTTGTGTCCTCTCCCATAAACTACAGGGCCAGGAACATACTAACTGGAGTTTTGCCCCAGTACTTTTACTGCAATCTGATTATTTCCTTGGTGGGAACAAGGAAACCCTTGGTGAGTTTGAGGCATTTGGCCTCAAACATTCATATTTATCTATTTACTTAATTTTTCCCTTTTTTATGGTTTATTTTAGTTTAGATGGGATTACTTTGACGTCTTTCCATTTACAATAGTTTTGCATGGTATCTAATTTTATTTGTTACCAAAAGCCCCCAAATTCCATAAGGTTTGTTCAGTTTTGCATGTGCTTGGTACTTGAAATGTGAAGCTGAGCTCTGTAGAGTCTATCCTGACTTCAAATAAATGAGGCCTTAGGCCATTTATGGTTTAGACCATAAATTCTGATGTCAAAGGAACAGGTGGCAACGTGACACAAGCTGTTCTTGCTCATTGTACGAGCTTCCTCTGCTCAGTCTCCTACCGCTTCATCTCTGTCACAATCCTGAGTCACTCTCCAGCAGTGACTCCTCCACTTTGGCGGGCTCCATTTCTGTCCATTGATAAATGAGAGCTTCTCTGCTTCTAAGCAATATCAGCCTGGAAAATGTGGAGCTTGGAATGTGAAAGCACGTCTCTTCTGGCACATTAACTCAGGCACAGAACCACATCACTGACTAAACCCTTCTGGGATGAAGCTGGCTCACATCACCCAGACTGGAGCCTGTGCAGAGGAGCTCGGGTCCATCTGCACATCAGCTCCAGCTCACGAGCAGTCTGCTGCGTTGAAGGACTGTGGGATGTGGTTCAAGAACTTGCAAACAGGAAAGAAGAACCAAAGCTTAGTAGAAAAGTGAATAAATGAGCATGATATATTAGTATGAATTAATGGAATACTTCTGTGTTTGTTTGGTCAGTGCTTTTGGAATTTCTTTTTTTTTGTATATATTTTAATATCCTGCTAGTAAGCAAACATTGACAGTGTTTCTTCCTAAGTGAGGAGAGAAGGAATTATGTACCAGTGTTGTTTGTAGAGATGGCTCAATCATTTTAATCAAACTGACTTCATAGATTTCTTTGGATCATCAAAATTTTTTTCCTAAGCACTATTCATATTCAAGGGTTGTCTACACACTAACTAGTCGTCACAAAATATATGTGGCTTCATCCCTATTTCCAGAAGACTGTTGTGTAGCGAAGGTAAGGAATGTTGCTCACTCAACTCTGAGCTGCCACCTCTTAACTGTGAATATTCAGTATCTTAGGTATTGAAATCCACAAAGCCTAAAGTTGGGCACTGAAAATTAGAAGGCTGTTTTGGAAACTTGAACCTTCTTGACTTCTCAAACCCAAGAATTCTTATTTCTCAGCATCACCCGAGAATTGCTGCAATAGCAACCTCTCCCATCTCAGCTTGAAAGAAGTTTCAAACAGAATGGGGTGGGAAGTGACCTCACACAAATACTGGCTTAGAACAGTACTTGACTCTGATCCTGCACTTTTTTAGCTACCAAGAGTTATGAAGCCCCACAGTCTTTCCTGAATTACAATTAGCAGTTATCAAAAGCTGGCAAGACACATGGGAGACTAATGCGCATTGGAAAAAAAACCTGTTTTCCTCACTCTCACCAGAAGACAAAGACAGGCTATGCACAGGCTCATTTCATGAGAAGCTGAGCCAGCCTCTATTAGCAAATGTTTTAAGCATATGGTCCAACTCTGGTTTGCAGTTCCCTTTCCTCAGCCCTTTTTGCTTTGTATCGCCTCTCTAGACAGCAAGGCACAAGGACCTACAAGAAACTGTGCAGACCTGAACCAGAAACCATGAACCAGGAGCCATGATCACTGCAGTGCTTTCAAATTACCTGTACTAATTGTTCCAACATATTACCCCTACAACTAACACCCAAGAGAAACCGTTCTCAAATCCCCCATCCTCATCTTCAACTAAAACCACTTGTGCTCTTTTCTTTCCCTCTTTTTTTTTCAACTTTTCTTTGTCCAGCCATTGAGCAGCTGGACTAGGTTCCCCCTGGCTACTCTTCCCCACCATCTGCTCCACCATGTATGTACCAAATCCATTCCATAGAGAGCTCCATGATGTAATTGGCTAATGATTGGTCTGCTTGGCAAACTGCTTTCAACAGAGCACTGGGTGATTGCTAGCAGAGCTCCTTGTCTGTAGCTATATTATTACAGCATGTCTTTCTGGTTAATTAGAAATGCAGTACTGTAAGTTTTAGTTTCACAGTCTGGATATTATTAACTAACATTCAGAAGAAAGATTGCTCTCTTCACAGCTTTACATAGTTGAAGGGTGAGAGAGGAAGGGGAAGAGATTAGAGGAGGGTGGAAGAGTATATGCAGCAAATACAGAAACAGCGCAAGGTGAGAAGTACCTTGAAGGGTGTGTCAGGGATAAACAATATCTTGGCAACACAGACAGTCCAGAAGTCAATCAAAATGTTATGAAAATTGTAAGTCTGATCTGCACAGTTTCCCTCACACAAGCAGAAAAGAAATCTATGGGGTCTAAAGCTGCCCATAGCTGCTGACACTTCAAGCCAGCTAATCAGGACTTAGAAGTTGAAGATGGTACACAGAAAGTATGGTATGCAATGGATGCTCCCTGATCATACCTAATGTAACTGAAATAACATTTCTGAATCTTAATAAAGAAGTGGTGTAAAGGGAAATAACATCTTTACTTCCCTCTGCCTGGAGCACAAGATCCATGAAAAGAGAGGCTATTTATTCAAATCTGTGTGATTAAAATAAATTCCTAAACTCAAACCTAAGTATTTCTGTATAAAGATGTTACTGCTCAGCATGCTGGGCTGTCTTGAAAATACAGCTCTGGATCTAAGCTGGATCTTTGCCTTATCTTTTATCTCACCCAAAGCTGCTTAGTCTTTGTGTACACGTGGCCTGACCTATCACTTTTATAGTCTATTGCTATTGAATTGTTCATAAATCTTGTAATCATTAGACAAGGTTAGCCTTCACATTTCAAAAGGGGAACTTTTTTTTTTTTGCCCGCTGATGTTGGCTGTTTTTTTCATCTTTGTAACACTACATTATGCAAACCAGGTGCTGACCAGCAGATACTTCCCTGACTGCAGGGTGCTGATTCTGGCAACATTGAAACAGACTGAAACATACCAATATAGGTTACATTGATCCATTTTATTCCTAAATACAGGTATTAGCAAATTGGCAAAGTTATTGGCCAATTGACTCAAAGTATAAGCATTAAAATAATTAATCCTGAACAATGCGTGCTTTTATTTTATGTTTAGTACAGTAGGCTCACCTGCACGAATTTGCTGTGCTTGTTTAATATCCTCTTTAAGATGAAAAATGATACCAGTCCTGTGGTAATAGCATCTTTTGACGCTGAGAAAGCATTTCACTAGATTGAATGACAGTTTCTCTTTACTATGATGGAAATTTTAAAATTTGCTGTAAATGTATTGCATCAGTTACACTGTTCTGAGCAAGGATGCATACTAATGTCACAATACTATCTCAATTCTGACTTTCGAGGGAGACTAGTCAAGGGTGCCCACTTTCAGTGCTATTTTTGCTAAGAGAAGCAAACCAGTCTTCAAAATATTGGGGAGATTGGGTGGCAACTCTAAAGTAGATTGCATTAGAGCTGAGAGGCATTTTAACTGCCCTTAAAATGGTGTCCCATTTTGTTATACATCAGTAACCCTTTAAAGACTCTAAAACAGAGTGGGCCCTGAAATGAGCACTGGCTAACTGCCATTTGTGCTTGCTCACCTTTGCCTTTCAGTAACATAGTAAACTGAGGAATCCTGAAGGAAAACCAATCTAAAATGCTTAAATACTAATCTTCCATTCTCATACCATAAAGAATGTTGCAACTGAAGGCACTTTTTGAAAATTAGTTACTCTTGTTCTCTGAAGTTCTTTGTATTTATGTACTTGTTGCAAGCTCAAATACATGGTCATCTAAATTAAATACACATCAAGTCAAACATTTAGGATAAGGCCCTCTAGTTACAAAAACTGAGTTTTCAGTAAGTCCTTAGAAGTTAAATACAAAATCAGTAAATAAAATTCAACAAATGTAAATTGAAAGGCAAAATGAACTCATTCTGATGAGTTAATATAATTCCCTTATGGAATGCTGGTTTCCATACTATAATTAATTTTAAACACTAAACCAGTATGTCTGGGTTTTGATAATTATAAAAATGCATTCATCCATGTCCTTGAAAATTATTAATATTTATCATAAGAAATATCCTGTAGACATTAAGAATCAAGGGAGACAGTGTTTTCAGCAAATTCTTAAACAGCTTTACTAAAACAATAATGGAGTTTTAAATACTTGTGAGTCTGAACCAGAGAGACATATAGGGCTAAATCTCAAAGTCTCCTCCCTAACATCTACCTCATAAATCACTCAGGCAGAACTTGCACTGAATCTCAAATTCAAAGATTTCAGGACTAACTGTCCCTCATGCTCACTTCATTCCTGTTCCACTCCAGGGAGCCAAGAGTATCAAGTGTTCTAAAGGGATGAGGCCACAATGATCTTATAAAAAGATTATGGAAGACCCTATAGTTCTCTTTCCTTGCCAGTGATAAGGAAACTGCATCATGACACTTTTGAGTAACTTCTCTGACATTTCAGCAACACTGAATATCTGTATTTCTGTTCATGGATATTTTAAGCCTCTCAGCACATTTGGACCTAAAGCTTCACACTTGTAAGGACTCAAACTCATCATCAGTCGCAATAAGATGCTTCCCTTAAGTCAGCAGGAGTCAGTGGGGGGTTTGCTTGCATAGAAGCTGCTGGATCAGATGCCTGCAATCTAGTTCCATGTTGGCTTACAGGTTATGTTAAACCTGAAAAGCAGAAACTGGAACCAAATATGAGTTAAAGCATTTTGTAATTTCAAAAAATTAGGTTCCATTTTAGTTTCTTTTCCATTAAAACAAACAAACAAACAAAAAAAAACCCAAAAAAACCAACAAAAACAAAAAACCCACAAACAAACAAAAAACCAAACAAAAGACCAAAAAAAAAAAACCAAGCCCACATATCTCACTAATTACTGAAATGAAATTTGACCAGAATGTGCTTTCCTTCAAAATATACCCCAATCCAAAGTCAGGAAATAGCAATTTCATGGAACAGATGATTCTAACATACACACTAACATATGTGTGTATATCTATGTATATATATGTGATTATAGATCTCAAAACTTCCTTGGTTGATAGGTTAGGTCTTAAACTTTAGATAATTTGCTTGAGAGAGAAAGCAGAAATTCACCCACAGCAGCAAGGATTACAATATCAATGATCAATAAGACCCACAGTCCCCTTCCAAAATTATAGGCAAATATTTTACATTTTCATGAATTGCTGCAAAACAACTGTCATCTCCACTGATTAGGCAAGGGAGCTGATTGTTTGTTGAAATGTTAGGAAATCTTTACAACATTTTGTGGCTAATTTCTGCAACAGCCTGAAGGAGCTGGGTTTTCACAAGGTATCCTGAGTTTTTATTTTTTGATTTTGCTGAAGCTGAGCAGCTGAGCTCCGTTTGTGATGGGGACTGTGAAAACACAGAGGACCAGAGGAGACAGAGGTAGGTAAGAAAAGGTGTGTATTCCATGTCCTATCTCTACTCAATAACTAAAGGAGGTGGGAGCACAGTGATGTCACTACAGGCAGATGTGCAGCACTGCCTGTGCACTGAGGTGGAAGCAACCTGTGCTCCCACAAAGCAAATTAACTTACTGCTCTTTCATCTACCAATGGACAGACTCCAACCAGCAAGTTAGATAACATGGTAAATATAGGCTGACAAAAGAAACAATGAGATTTACACTAATCCAGAAGTATTGAAACTATACAGGATAACCACTGTGGTGCAAAACAAATGCAACAGCTGATGATGTTTTAAGGATGAGAACTTCTTACCTCTGAAAGTGAAGTTTTAACTGGTTTGCCCTCTCTCTTTGACATTCCTAATTTTGTTCACCTTGCTGACCACCAAGAGAGGCGTGAAAAGAGTTGGAGTGTGTGATTGTAGGGTGCTATTTTTTATGTCAGCATTCTTCATTATTGAGTTGGCTGTTTATGCTGCTGGTGTGTAATGTTGTGAAGCAGATGAGCTGGTAAAGTATGAAGGGTATTCTATAACCTTTGCTGTACTTTGAATTACTGCACAGTAACTTAAAATTCAGAAAGGCTGCTCTGAGAAAAATCAAAATACAATAAGATAAACTCCATTAGGAACTGATGCACTAGGGTTGTTGTTGGAGGAGGGCAAAATGGTCTAATTAATAGCTATTGCATTAGACTCATGCTGCAGTTGCAATAGTGACACTGATAATATTGATGGCATTGAAGATAGAGTTTAGTTTTAGAATGGAAATGAGCAGAGTATTCATCTTGAACTGCATATTGCTGTAGGCAGTGGAAGGCCTCAGAGCTTCTTTGTTTTGTTGTTCCGCTGTTCAGCTGTTTTTCTTTGATAGTGCAGCTCCAAGCTATTCATATATATATTTACTCAGGACAGAGCTTGTTCATTTCACTGAAGCCCCACAGCTGACATTTGGCTGTACTGAAGAACAAGCATTTATTGGTTTTCATTCCTAGGTGGGTAGTTATCTAAGGGGTTCCCCCAACTTCTTTATAATTTTTATAAAACACTTCTCTCTCTTATTTGGCTCGTGAAAGCTGTTGGCAGCAGGGAATGCCAACTCCTGCATCCTGAGATAAGGTTTCATTCTCATCACTATTTGGTCTCCGTTCAGACTCCTGTTGATATGTTCTTTCTTTCCCTTTACTGATCTATCTGTTTGCCTTATGTTATTGTTCAGAAATAAACACATCACAGTCTTCCAGTAACCAAGCTGATTTATGTAGGCAGATGAGCTCTTCATCAAATGTCAGGGTCAGTAAAGCTCCTGTCCACTCAGATATTAATGCCCACTGTCTCACAAACACCATTTATTAATATGAAATGTCAAATCCCAGAACTGAAACAAAAATGACTGAATAGGACCAAAACCTAGCAAGCAATCCAGAGCTTGGAATATATCTTGGGAATTAATTACAATAACTGACACCCAAAAGCACTTTGATTCCAAATGGGTCACGCCATACAACTAATATCAAGACAGCCCTGTGATCAAAAGAAAAGAGTCAGATTTGTATATACTGGATAAAAATCTTTTCTGTACCATTGAATTTGGTGGCAAAATTATTCTTGTCAAAGAAAGATTAATTTTCTTGTCTTTATCCAGACTTCATTCACCTGTCATGTAAACTTCAAGGTTGCAAGTGCTATTCCAGGTGGTACAGAGTTGCAACCAAGCATCCTAGGAGTTTACTCAGGTAAAAAAAACTCAAATACCCAGTTGGACAAGTTTATCACACAAAGAGTGTCCCAGGCCTCCAGATACACTGTACAAAACAGCCAGAGCATCCATTTAGCCAGACATGTGCGGATTCAGCTAATTAAAGGATAGTCCTCTGGTGAAGAACTGGTGTAAAAGCTCTGAACTTCTCACTTCAGAAGAACAAGAAATTGGTATCCACTTTAAATACCTCCCTGACTTCAGGAATGGTCTCTTGTGATAGAGGAGAGCCTTTCTGCTCCCTCAGAGGCAGGAAAATGCTGGTCATTTGGTGTTGAAACTTCTCTGAGTGAGTCTTATCTGTTGCCTCAGGAGCATACTTATTACTTGCTTTGTTTATGTTTTAATTTACTTTCCCTAAAGATAACACTTCAAAGCAGCAATTAATATTCTTGTAACCTCTTTACTGGTTCATCTTAACACCTGTTCATACATCTACAAAGAGAAACTCTACATAAAGAAAGCAGCAAATATAGGAAGTATTGTAAAGGCCTTAACATATTCCCAGCCTTTTCCAATAATTTCTATGTTTAGTATTAAGAATAATTGTAGGTTTTGGTTATTCTAGGTTATGAATTTGCATGATGGCTTAAGCAAGTTATCAGCTTGGTCTTGATATACATCCCAAAAATCTCATAGTCCAGAGCTGTTGATAGCACAGCTGACTGCTCCATTTCACCAGTTATAATGTGCCACAGAGCCACAAAATTCTCCTTTTCCAGGACCTTTCTCTGCTATTCCCTGGATTTTGAAATGAAAACTTTTCTATGCATTTGCCAAGCTTGTCCAACCATTGATATGGATCAAAACCAGTTATAACTGCAGCTGAGAACACACTAGAGCAGTAGAAGCAGAAGCACTGAAAACTTTCCTTTCCAAAAAGACATGATTTCCATGGTTGTCTTGGTGTGTAAGGTCCAGTCCCAAATTACTGTGGAGAGGAGAGCATCTCTAGCCCAGATTCTCAGCAAATGTCAATCTACCTAGGGCCACCAAGTCCAGAGCAGGTGCCAAAGCAAGCCTTGGAGCTGATTCTGCTATTTGCTCTTCCCAGAATAAAGAAGGGTTATTGTTCATTAGCATTTCTGCCAGTACCTTGCCTCATCCTGTGTATTATTACACTGATATGTTAATATGTGGTCATTTGTTCATGATTTGGATTAGGAATGGTTGGCAGGTATTCAGTCTGGATTCACCCATTTCTACAGAGGAAAAGTTATCAGCTTTGCTTTTCCATTAGATTTATAGGATTACAGCTGAAATCAGGCCTGGATCCAGGGAGCTTTAGTATCTCTGATCAATAAGAAATGAACAGGGGTAATATTGTTCATATAATATGGACACAATATCTCCATAGGATATTGGAATAGCATTCAAACAAGAATCACAAATCTAGTTTACTGGGAGATACCATTTAGTAACAAAATTTCTGTTCAATTCTTCAGTCTAGCTAAACTGGGGATAAATCCTCTCACCTGCCCTATATAAATGAGAATGCTATTTTACCTGGTACAGGATTTACAGAATAATAATATCTTATACTAAGAAGAAGTTTATGAAAGAAGTATTTAACAGATGATGTTAGACCTTTGAGGACCTATGTTCTCTCTCAAGATCTGTGCAGAAGAGGTGCTGAACTTTGGCCTCCTGACATGCTCTGACTGAAATAACCTTCAGACTTGCCAAAGCTTCCTCTTATGTGGGAATCAACAGAAGGGAAATATTCTTGCATTTTTACATTAAGTTAAGAAAGCTTCATTACATTAATTTTGTTAATTGGTTACTAAACAGCTTACCCTAAATCTTCATTTCAAGACTACATCTGCTCTCATTTTTACCATATCTTAGTATTTTATATAGTATTTATTTTCTTTTCCCTTTTTTTTTAAATGGCTACCAATGCACCTAAGGCTATTTTGCTGTACACGCTCCTGCTTCACTGCTTTTTACTTTTCTGTGAACTACAGAACATTTGTTTGCAAAATAAGCTTCATGAGTCCATTACTGCATTCAACAGCATTTCCCACCCCCCCTCTTCTGCTACCCCATGCAGGGTGTCCATTCTGTCTGGCCAAAGTAAACGCAGCAAAGCCAAGGCTGCCAGATAGCAATTCATATTTTGTTTGACCTTGCTGGGACAAGTGGTGATCTCTGTTATCTACATATTAAAAGCATCCTTCAGGGTCAAAACCTGGCCATTAGAAAGCAAGGATGAGTAAGAATGCATAAAAGTTGTCCCCAAATGAAATGCTTTCTAGAACTGCATCAGCTTTAACAAGAAATGGCAGCTCACAGTACTACACACATCTTTTTATACTGTCAAACATAAATGCACAGGAATGTATAGGACATGATTGGCAAGTGCAACCACCAGATCTGCCAAAAAAATTTGTGCACCTTGCCAAATAAATGCCAGTCAGACTGGGCAGTACAGACACTGACTCTGGCCCTGGCACCTTTGAGCAATAAACCTTTGCCCTGGTAATAAATGGTAAAATACAACTGCATTTTGGTTTACCAACATATGGTCACAACAGCACTATCTCAGTCCTTGAAAAGAAGACTCACTCTTCTTTACTTCCCCTTTCTTCTCCATTTTTTTTTCTAATTTTTTTAGAAAAATAATTTCATGTTCTCCTCCCTATGCTGTCAGTAGTATGTTCTGTTACCAGTTCTGAGCACTGGAGTGCACAACCTGTTTTAATGAGCTCTGGCAGAACATCAGACTCATTCCCCCACCCCCTGTCTAATTACAACCTGCCCCTTGTGTGACTCTGGTTCAGGATATATCAGCAGATGTACTGGATACACCTATTTCTAGAGACTTAGAAATAAGCAATAATAATGAGCTTAAAAATGACTAAAGAATGGCATACAGCTGCAATATTTTTGTATCCCTTCTACACTGTTTACCCCATTGACTTAAGATGTTTTTGAGGTCTATGTAAAGAGCAAAGTTTCCTGCAATTAACATACGCTGTCAATTAATTCACTTCTGGTACTTGAAGTAAAGTTTTGAAAGTCTTTGGTGACAAAACAATTTGGAAAGTTTCACCCGTAGTTCAAAGCCCTTATCCTGCAAGGACAAATACACGTATTTTACTTGCTGCAATTTAGCAGACGTGTTTATATCTAAAGGATGACTGATGTGCCTAAGAGTCAAGCCCGATGAAAGTCTTCAGCAGACCTCGATCTGCACTAACAGGCTGAAGCTACTTTTGCCTCCTAAATATTGATAAATTAGTTTAAAACAAAGCATTTGAAAATTACTTTCAGTTCTACTCATGTGCCAACCATGATGTTTTCTGGACTCAGATACTGGCAGAAAGATAAAGGATATATATCTAAGAATTTTGTATGTGGACCAGCCAGGGACATAAATTGCTACAGAAAAATACCATTCTCATGATTAAGGAGAGGTCTTCACCATCCTTTTCTAATTCTGCCAAACTGAATAAGAATTTTGCTGAAATATAATCTGCTTATGACCCAACCCACATGGTGCTCAAGTTGCTTTTGAAAATTCTAAGGCTTTGTGGATAGAAATATATACAGAGACACACATATATGTCTACCAAAAAAAAAAAGCTGGTTTGATTTTCTAAGCTGTCAGTCATTCTCTAACAAGTGTAGACTGTAATCCAGGACAAAACCAAAACATACCCTCTCTGCCTGCAGAGATGGGTCATAAAGGTTTTAAGGTTATAAAGCCATCAGCTTACACACTAATCAGATCTTAAAATATTTGCTGTCTGTTTAGTAGGATTGACTTAGGGTTCACTCAAGAGATTTGGAAAATAAAGGTATCAATCTACACAGTTGTTACCTGCTTCAATACAGGAATGAGTAATTTACTTTGCTTATTCCTGTAGTAGGACACAGTTCAAATTTCCTACAAATCAATCCCAACTTCACCTGGTAACTAAGCAGTCAACTGCAGTACTTTGTTATGAGCCCACTTTCATGGTAATTCTGTGGCCTGAGCCCAAATCTGGGAGCTCCCATCAGGCCCCAGGAAGAAAACTAAAGGTGACTGAACAAGTAAAACATGTAAGAGCAAATGCAGATCTGCAACTCCCACTACCCACTCATGTCTGGCTTGCCTGAGTGGTCCAAGAATCACTACAGTGCACAGAAAATTAATTAAATATTTCATTTAAATTCTACACCTGAGATTTCCATACTGTCGTACCAAGAGTATACAATAAAGACAGTACTTGCTCTTTTTTCTTTCTACATAGTTATCAATAGAGCAAAATTGATAATCTGAAGAAAGAGAAGCTTTATAGGACATCAAAATTTTTTTTTATTATTGCAAGTCCACTTCACTCCATGCAGCTATTTAATATGCTTTTTTTATTTATTTCTGTATTGCATTTTCAAATCTCTGCTTTGTTCTCTGAACACTGCATGCCATGGCTCATGGACTGACTTTGTTTGCGCCCAGTATCTCCTGCTTTCATCTACAGAGCTTTTTCTGGCTCTGTTATCTGGAACGTGTTCCTCAAGGGCTGGTTAAAGAGTGGATGATGGGGTATTACTTCCCTTATCCAACACACATGGATCTTCCCATAAGACAATGCACAGGCAATATCTGTGCTGTTTATCAGTCTTCCTTTGCTTTTGCAAATCAAGAATGTAATCTAGTTAATAGGTTTCCCCTTGTACACCTATTTACATTTCTACAGCTTAATATATTCCATAAATTAAAAGGTTGAAGGGGCATATTTCAAGTTCAAACTCTGGCTACAGTTTTACAAGCAAAGGCTGCAATAGCTGTAAAATCCCAATTTCCAGAAGTACTACATGTGTTAATTTTGCAGACAATGGTAAAATGGTAAACACAGATCCAATAAGAAATATTATCAAATCATTCTAAATTAAAAGTAGAGGAGTTCCATTTACCTGCATCAACCTGTGACTGCATCAGTATCCGATGACATATACCTCTGCATCTTACGGGTTCACCTTTTTTGCTGCCTGTCTTTCATAGATCCCTAGCTTTCTCCTAACTGTCCACACAAATAAAAACTTTACTCTTTAAATGACTCAGTAATAAACTGCTACATCTACGCTACCAACAAATCCCAGGTTTTATTAGCTGGGACTGCTATGCCCTGTTTTCTGCAGAACAGACTGGCATTGTTTGATTAAAGGGCCTGCAGGTACTAAAAAGGTGGTGTTTTGAGGAGGACATTCAGAATCTGTTGATTTTGTCAAACTTTATTTTCCAGTTTCATTACACTTAGCAGAAGTCACTTGCTGCTCCTAGAAAGGTAGGATGCGTAGTGGCCACGGCCAATTATGATATTTTAAATTATAATTTATAGGTTATTTCATTTCATTCCATCTTCAGGTATTTCTTCTCTCAATAACCTGAGCTAACATATAATGTTAGGGTTCCTATAGACCTGGGATTTGCTGCAAGCCTTTATGACTTTAAACATGACTTTTACCTGGCACTAACTTCTCCTATGAAGAAAGCAGAAATAGCAGTGGCTTTGCGGGAATGGTGTGTGGATACACAAATTTAATGGCTGTGAGACATTCCAGAACTGTTGAGAGGTGGCCACAGAAGAATTCAGGTAAAATCTGTAACACTAATGGAGTGATCCAGTGAGGGTTATAGTAACTCTTCAAGCTATAGAAACACTTCAAGCTGGCTGAACACTTTTGGAAGGCCAGTGTGAATTAACAACCAGCCTTGGTTCTCCATTTGGTTTTCTGGTTTCTCTTCCTTTTAGAAACAGTGTGGAAAATGCAAAGAGAGGTTCAGTTTCCCTGTTTGGCAGTTGCCAAAGGAGTAATTCTTCATACTACTTTTACTTGCATCGTATTACCCATATCAACAAAACAGTGATAACTAAAATGAGCTCCAGGGTGGTTTTGGAGTATCTCTCTCCTGACCTCTATATACAGGTAATAATTTCTAGGACTGTTCATAGTTCCTGAATATATATAGAAGGCTGTATAAAGCCTGAATATAGCTCCTTTGTATTTGCAAGGTGGCAAAATAATGGAGTTTAAATCTGAAAATTAAGATATACAAGAGAAAATTTCATGAGTCATAAAAGTAAAAATTCTAGACAAAGACTGTTCAATATGGATCTAACCTTCATTACTGTAATTTTTCAAGCTATAAGCTGATTCAAAATAGTAGCGATGCTCCCTGGTAGAGCCCATTAATCCTTTGGTGCATGCTAAAGAATGGATTCCTAGAGTGGTAGATATTGAAGTTCAAGGATGCTGAGACTCCTGAAAGGCATCAGCATACAATATAATTCTGCTGATAAAGGAAGGAAAGTGCCAAGCAGCCAGTACAGCTTCTCAAATGTCTACTCAAAGAATGGAGGGCAGCAAGAATGTTATGGAAATTGAAAGAATTATATATAAATGAACAGAGCTGGACAAAGATAAGAGCAAGTGAATATGCATTGACGTAATTTTAGTTAAAGAAGAAACCGTGAGTAAAAGAATATTTGAAGATATCAAAAAGAAAAAGTACACTAATGAGAAATTAGACCAGGTAATAAACAATCAGGAGGATTACCTTACTAAAATTCAAAAACACAGCTGAGCTGCCCACACTGTGGGTTTGGGTTTTTTTTTTCTTTTACGTTTCAAGTTTGGTCTGTAAAAAAGAGAAATAAGGAAAGGTGGTGTGGATAGCAAAGAAAGAAGCAAAGAAAATCTGTTATTTCTCTATGCCTGGCTCAGGAGCTCAAAGTTTTACCACCCTTCCCTAGGGCAGACTCATCTAGAGACAGGCACGTTTTCCCCAGATCTTTACCTTCACTTCAGGGAAAGTTTGCTGAACCCAGAAAGTTTCAACAAACTATTGTTATCAATGAAACTTGACTTCAGGGTATTTATTTCTACAAATAGCTAGACTAACATTTGCAAGAGGGATCTTGAGGCTGGCTGAGCTGCAAAAGAAGGAGTTTGTATTAAGTGAGTCCTCTCTGACTCAGTTTATATTGCTTTAATTCCAAGAGGTAGGAACAGAATTATGCATAGAAATATATGACTATAGGGAGCTAGACAAGGCCTTAAGAGGAGTTCTTATTCTGAGACAGAATAGGTAATAGTTGGCCAATTTCCTTTTCCCAAAATCCTCTGCAAAAGCTTGCTAAACTTCCAGATGTAGTCTGTTCCCAACTCTTTTCTTATAAATCAGAAAGATTTCCTAACATCAGAACAACAACATGTGTTTCAAAGAGATCAATTTCTTTCTTTTTATTGTCAGTAGAAACAGGGAAATAAACCCCCATATCATTGTCTTTTCCATGACAACATTTCTTGCAGGTGATTATTACATTCAGCTGCTTCTTTAGCAATCAATTCTATCAGCCTTTCATTTCTAAGCCTTGTGTTCTTGCTGGCATTCTTTCAGCTTTCTCCAAACTGTCCACACGCTGAAGTGTGAGATTACAAGTGGAGAACAGTGGTCCTGGAGAGCCCCAGCAGTACTAAATATCATGGCGTAATTAGATCACACTCCTGTTCCACACTTCATGGCAGCATTTGCTTTCTTTTTCATCCAGCATCACATTTGTGGAATGATTCCTATTCAGTTTATGGCCAGATAATTATCTGCAGTGATTTTGCACAGTTAATCAATTCACAGTGTGTTGGTGTTTCCATCTAGAGATCTGCCTCTATTGGATGTCACCTTACTGATTTCAGAATGTTTATCCAACATTTGGCAATGTTTTTCCATCACCATTTTCAGTTTTAATCTCCCCCTCACAGACCCTCCCAACCTTTTGGTCTGATCTACATTGAATATCTTTTTTTATCCTCTGTTTCACAATCTCAATCAATAGCAAAATGCTCATAAAACCAGACACGGGAAAGATCCTTCTGGGTTTGCACTTATTTTGTCATTAGAGTTCGATGTATCAACAGACTTTACAAAATATCCCTCACACAATCTTATTAAAAATGTATTGAAATTATTTCAGATGTCACCACTGTTTCAGCAACAGCAAGCAAAAATTGCCACAAGCAAGGGGCCAGAATGCTTTAACAGTGACAATTTAAAGGAAGTAGAAAATAAATATTTCATATATTTCATATATCAGCATATAATTTCATACTCAATTTGCCAGTTTTATATTTTAGTCAAAGAGTAATCATACAAAAAAACCCTCTTAAATATTAGAAATATGAGTAAAAATATTAAGAATTCAATCCTTCCTCCAAAAATCCATGTCACGCTTTGTTATGCACTGCAATTGCATAGAAAGGACGCACTGGAAAGTCTAAAGAGAGAGCCAAGCATGGTAAATTAAACCTTACAGTGGAGATCTAAGAAGCTGAAACAGTAACTGGCTCTGTATTATAGAAATATTGTATCACAGCCCAATGAGGTGATAATCTTTCTCCCCATGGCTTTGGTGACACTGCACATGGAATTCTGTACACAGATTTTGGCACTCTAATACTGCAAAAGTGCCAGTGACCTAGCCATAATTCAGAAAAAAACCTGAGGGTGTGTGTGTGGATTAGAGAGGATGCATTTGAAGAAGGATTAAAAGAACTGTTAAGATTTGCTAAAGAAAGGCTATAGGGAATATTATAACATCTACAAACATCTACATTTGGCAAGGAAGAAGTGAAGTTTTTCAGTTATAAAATGGATTGCAATAATAAATTACAAAATGAAGGCAAAAAACCAAACATAACCAGAATATTAGAAGGAACTTCCTAAGTCTGTGGCCAATATATGTGTAACACTTTTATTTTAGCCTGGCTAACAGGTTGCAGCCTCTTGGGCCACTCTCACCAAAAGTAAAACATTTGCAAGTGTTTATTGCCTTCAAGATTTGGCCTTAGGTGAAAGAAGCAATGATTTCAGTAATTGATGTAGGACTTACTTAAATAGGAAGCTCAGAGAATGTCTAAAATTGGTTAAACAAGAGAAAAGTAATAGTCTTTCAACTACTACAAATAAACCCACTTTTTCTATGAAAGAAGTCACTTCTTAGTATTTCCATTGTTTCTACCACAATGTGTTTTTTCAAAAACACTGTTCATATCTAGTTTCAACACCTAAATCAGCCTATGGTGTATGTTTAACTGCAGTCCATATATATTTATTGACTTTAAAAAAAAAAACTATCCTGTGATTTATTTTTAAATAAGTAGCTTCAGTTATACTTCTGTAGAAGCTCACACAATTTATTGACAGACATTTTCCCAAAAAATTTACACAGACAAATATTAGGTACATGACTCCTTCTGTACTTCAATAACTACCACTGATAGAGAAAATAGTGGAAAAAACCAGAGATAAAGAATGGAATTTTTTTTTTTGTTTTGGCAGACAGATCAGCATTACTTTAGATATTATTATTAATATTCATATTGTGCCCCAGGATACTCACACAAAGCACCAAGAAAATTTTAAAAGGATTTTAGCAGAGATTTTTAATCTCTTTCAGAGATTTTATCAAGTTATAAAAAATTGACAATGTCAAAATCCAGAGATTGCCACCTGTCTCTGATGAAGTTATCAAAATCTGATGAAAGAAAGCTGTGCTACAATTTCTAGTCAGGAAGCCTGGCCAGGTTTGCTTCCATACTTGCTGATGAAACAAAAGTTACAGCTTGTAGAGAACAACTGAATATTTCCATGTGTTATTCCAGTAATAGCTTTCCCTGTCTCTTGCTTCCAGCTACCAGCAACGCTCACTCGCTAAAATCTGACAAATGGACCATGTTCAAAGTTGGCTAATTGGCAACCAGTAGTGTGGACGTGACTTCTGTCTCCTCAAGCTCTGACAGTTCATCTGCTCCCAATGGTAACTTCCAGAGAAAGCCTTTTATCATCCAGTGCTGTACAGTCACAAGCACTTGCTGTCACAATTGTCAATATACCCGAAACAAAACTATTGTAAAAACAGTTTCTATTCAGTCTTGAAGAATTTTAGATGATGCAAAAAGGCCTCATGAAGATAACATAGCATGGTAAAACAGCACCTAAAATATTCTCAAGGCCTATAAAGAAGATAAAATTGAACCCGATTTTGGAAAGTGTAGGATTGGGAATGTCAGAAGTATGCAGCAATTTAAATTTAGTTAGGATTCTTAAAATAAATACATTTCTGCAAAAAAAGTAAGATATGGAGGTGCCACAATTAATTAACCCATTTGATAATAATTTTTCTCTTAAAATACATCATAAATATTATCAATAACTGATGGTTTACGCTGGTTTAAAATAAGTCAAGTGTTCCCTAACCCTGACTGCTTTTAGAGTAGAATTTATAATGGCAAGTTAGCAAGCAGACAGTGCACTCACCTGGGCTATGCCTGTTGCACATGACAGGGAGCCCTCACTAACATTTGGGAAAAGGCATTTTAATAGTATTTGAAGCCTAATAAACACTGAAAAAACCACCCAGTCAGCTTGATTGTTCTCACTGCGACTTCAATTAAGCAGTGTACTTGGAGAGGACATGGTTTGAACAGGTAAGTGAGAAACACCTTTGATGTAAGGGCTCTGTTTGAGTTGAGCCTGCAGTTTGTTATTTGTTTACCCAGTCTTAAAGCAACAGGATGCAGAAGGAACCACACAGACAACATCTGGACTTCAGGTAGTCTGATCAGTAATGAACTAATGACATGAGATCATGGCTATGTATGTCTTCAGGACCAGCATCTTTGTGTTGGTTAACTCCATTGAAATTAACAGAGTTGAAGTAACCAAAGTGAAAACACGAACAAGTATTTTCTTCTTGTAGCTCAAATGGGGGTTTTTTTAGTAAATCTCAGATATCAGCTAGTTAAATTTGGAGTGTTCAGAAAATGGATAAAACCCCTTCCTTTTTTAAATATAAGTTTTACAACCATGTTAAGTGTTTTGTAAATTAGATATAGCAGCCTTCTCAAAATTTTGGAAGAAAAGAGGGGACAAACATGGCCAGACACTTGGTAATGTATGTCAACAATGAGCTTCCATTCAGAGATTTTTCCATAAAAAAATTTTATCCACTGCTATGGCAAGTCATTGCTGACTGTATGAACAATTTCAGTAACGACTAACATATGTGAAGTCTTTTTCATATGACTCATCACTATCAATAAAGCTCAAAAATGAAATAGAGAATAAGAAAGATTGAGTTGATTTGTAACTCATAGCTCAGCCAGAAAAACTGTTATAAAAACAGATTGTTAAACAGTTGAATTTGTCATGGTCTCAAACTAAAAAACCTTCACCTCATTCTAAAAAGCATCAGTAAAATGAAAATAATAATTTTGGGTTTGTAAGAAATATCTTGGCAAGCAGTGACAAAATAAAATCACCTTATTTTATTAAGTCTTCACTACTTCAAGGCTGCAACTTCCACTCTATGTTCCACCACCTCTGAGTGCAGGAGTAGTCAAAAACAAATTGATGCAAGGATGTGAGAGAAAGGGCACAGCAATATTTCCTCCCACTTCTCTGAGCTGGCTTGCAGTAGTCTGAACTACAACTAAGTCTGAACGTGACCTAATACATGGCAAGGCAGACCTCTTTTTATCATATCTTGCACACCAGAGGAAACTCAGACTAAAGAATAGATTCACCTCCCTCTCAGGAAGCCAAACCACCGGTGACCAAAAGGCCACGTGAGGCAGGGCACGATGCCGGGGTGTTTGTGAGTGTGTTTGAGTCACATGCTTGAGGAGTATTGCAAGAGCTGGCAAAAGCTGCTGAAGATTATCATAAGCCTTGTGCATCTCTGCTGGTTAAGCTCTGAAAGGCACTGCTGCTTGCAGACAGTCCTGGGGGTGTTTGTGAGTGTGTGTGATCTCTTCCCTCCAGAGATCACTGCCATATATTACACAAGTTTCTAGGAATCATCCACTCTCTTATGACATGGGTACATACTTATACCTGCAATGCCAGGATTTAAAATAAAGGTGCATGAAAGTACTGGGTCTGATGATAATTTGCACTAAGGTAACTGTACCTGCTTTTGGCCATGTTATGAGGCTGTAAATAGGGAGCAAATCTCAGCAGATCTTTTTAAACACTCCTCTCCATTGCTCAACAGGTGTCAGACACTTCATATAATCATAAGAATCAGGCCCCACCAAAAACCAGCACAACATAAATTCAAATGGCTAATAACTACACTTCCAGTGCATTTCAGCAACCATATGGAGATAAATTCATAATGTAATTAAAACAGTTCAGAAATTCAGAAAGTGAAACACTGTATTTGCAGTTTCATTCACAGCCAGATTAAATGGTGTTATTTTGCTCATCTCATAGAAAATTTTATTCATATTTTTTGAGGAAGTGTCTACATAAGCATCTTTTTTGTATAGTTCATGAAAATAACAGAGGAGTAAGACCATTTATTAACTGGAACCTGACAGCGTGTACACATGTGGTCTTATTTGCATAATTCAATTTAACTTCTGTGGAACCACAGACATGAGCAAGCACCTCACGTCTTTAAAAGTTCATAAGATCAACCTATGTCTGTTTTTCTCCTTCAGTATTGTTAAATTTGGTCCAGTGTAACTACACGTGAGTGCTGGGCTGCAAAAGCATAAATTAAGGACTGATGATCCTTCACATACTGGTTTATACTGTAAAATAATATTTGCTAAATAAAAATTGAAGAAAGAATGACCTTAGGCTTGATATTTCCATTACATTGAAAAATCTAACAAAAAAGAAACAAATCCATTTTACAAAGAAAGAATATGAACAATTTAATGCCACTGTATTGACTTGGCAAGGTAATGGAAAAACCAGTGCGTTTGTTTGTAGAAGTTACTATTTTGCAAGTAATTTTCACTATTTTAGCTATTATTTTTCTATTTATTCTCTAGAATTTAGATGGGGAAAATTAGCATTTTTATTCCTTTACACTGTCCTAAAAAATCAAACATATGTGTCTCCTGCAATGGAGATGCACACAATATCCAGGACTTCTTTTATTTAACTAATACTGTCACAGAAACTTTTTAGCTCTGGATGAAAAATTGCATTTCAATGACTTTACAGAATGTCAAAAACTGTTAGGTTAATAAAGCAGATTTTTAGCTACTTGGCTTTATTCTCCTGTGCATAGCTCTCACTACCCCTATTTTCCTTCATTTGATCATGAGACTAGCAATAAAACTTCACTTCACCTTAATAAAACAGAGTCAAAGCACATCATTTAATATATTTCTATTTTATTTTAAATAGACACTGATTACTGATCTGAAAACATATCATTCTATACCGTTGTACCTTTCTGCCTCATTTTTCCATTTATATCCATTGTTGACTGTGATGGAATTATGCTAGCAAAACAATATGATCCCAGCCTTGAGAAGGTGTCTCTCTGCTAGGTCAAACAATTTGCCATAATGAAAATTGCAGAAAGAAAATAAGTGCATTCACTAAACAGTCAAGAACATTGGCCTTTCTTCTCCATGCCTCATGATAACAGATTGGCCTTGCCAAGTTCCATCACAAAAACATTTTCATCTGTAGAAGATATTATAATTCTTGTTTTGAGTGATTGCTTTTAGATGACACACAGCAATAAATATGAACTTTATTTTATTTAGTGACCAGCGCTTCTGAAAGCCTGCAAGCCGACTAGAGCAGCAGAATATTGAATACATAAAACTGCTGTTAAAGAAGGTTAAGGCTGTGTCATAAACTATCTAAAATGTTATTATTATTTCAAGCTCAAGCTGATATGCTGGTGTACTGTTGGGAGAAAAGAAAAGAATACAATAGCAGGAGTAAAAGCAGAGTCAGTCAGAAAAAGTCACTGTAATAATGACTTTGGGATTACTCCAATACAAAAAAAGGGCAGATCCACTGTGGATTACAGTCAACATCAGTGATACCATATCAAAGTCATTCTACTCCCAAGCCACAGGAAGTTTTCTTCCCAGCTAATAGTCTAGAAGATGCAAGGATCGGCCTCGTTTGCAATTAATACAATGTGAACGAGAGCCGCAATTTGGGAACAGAAAGTTAAACTACATTTCTTCCATATTTTCTGTTTCCACTACTACTTTTTACATCTGGAATGTAGTTGATGGTAGTTCATGCAGAACAGGCAGAAAAAAGGTCCTGTTTACTGCACAGATACTTCAGTTGGATGAACAAGCACGAGTTGTTATAGAATTTACCGTTCAAATTACAACACCTTTGTACACATGCACTTCTCTCCCACTCCCATGCAGCATCCGTGGGAGTGGGAACCTTTTCAAGGTTCTTTGGCTCCTTAAGCCTTAAAAATGTTGTTGGGCATCCATCAATGCCACAGAAGCACGTTCCCAGATCCCTGCTATGTGTACTTTTATTTGCCCCCATAAAAGCAGGCTCAACTCTGCCTTTCAGCACTGACTTCAGCACTGTCTGGTAAGAAAAAACCATTTACCTTTTCCAGAAAGTTGAGGAGCAGCCCCCTACTTTCACAGAGCTTGGCCAGAATACAGCCTAGCCCTGACATTACTTCTAGCACATTTTAGAGATCATGATATATTCCAAGTCCCCATCCAGCACTCAAGCTGCAGAACAGTGACACAGCATTCTGTTCCTCCCCTTGGGAAGCACTTTGCCTTCACATTCAGTTTATGGATGATCCTAACTCTATCAGTAAAATTTCACCTATGAACTTGAGCCTTAAACAACTTGAACTTTACTCATGTATGAAAAAAACTGTGCAAAAGCCTTGCCATTCTTTTCAGATTTTGCTGCAGACTATTCCCCCAGCCTCACAGGCCTACCCACAGCTCCTACAGGGTGACAGGAATTGCCTAAGGCTCATGGGCAGGTTTTAGGCGGCACAGCCAGCCAGGAAGAGTTTCAGCATTTGCAGCCTCCTCTTGATAGCACTGCTGAGTTGAATTGATGACTTCTGCACAATTGTGCTGTTATAGCCATAATGGTTGGTGGGTAAAAGAGAGAAGATGATGATACTTTTAACAACTCTAATGAAAAATGTAAATGGGAATTATTTCTAGCCTGTGTGAATTACAAGCTCTATTTATTAACTAAGTGTTATGGCTTGCAGAATGGCTTGTGATTTACTTGTGAATTGTACATCTGGTTAAAACATCTGAAATTCACAATCTGATAATCTGCTGACTGTGATACTCTTGGATTTCAAATCAAGAATATGTTTTTCTTCTACCCAGTGCCCCAAAGAGCTAAAACTGGGGAAAAAATAATTACATATTTTCTACTACCTATTTGCTTATATTAACATTAATCCCATCATATTTTTTTCCCCAAAATACTAGCTGGTGGGTTTTTTCTCTCATCCTTTCTATCTCCTTGAATTTTATAATCCAGGGATCCTGGAAAGCAAAGCCTGTTCTGTAGCTGCAAAGCTGACAATTGCAGTAGAAATTTGCTACATCTACTTTGCTCAAAAAGAACCCCTCCAGAAGAGAACAGAACAACTGAATGGCATCTTCAACACCTTGGCATATCTAGTATAACTGCAATCTGGTGCCAGGCACTGAAAGAATTAATTACCCGCTACCTCAGCACTGGAAACATGATGATAACAAGCAGATAAATGTCATGTACACAGACATGATGTGGTAACAACTTTCTCCTTTGATAATGATGTAGATTTGAGCTGCAATTTAGAAGTAGGAATCAGAAGGTTTTTCTTTGCCTTCCTCTGTGGAAAGTCTACCTCCACACAGAAAATAACAAGCTGATTTTCCTTGTGACCTCTTTTCTTTCTGTTTTTGTCTTCAGTGTATGCTCTACAATATGGGAAGGAATTTGGATGGTAAAAACCTTTCTCTTTAAAAGTATTTATATAAAAATCTATTTTTTTCTATAAATCAATCATACTCCGTATCATATTATTTTTATTATAATGTGTGAGGGAGAAGATAGGAGATACTGCATATACTGATAGGAAATGCTGCAATTTTAGGTTAATCACTGAAAAAAATTACAGCTTGGTAATGAGGTTAAGAATGAAAATGTGGTCTATAAAAAAACCTTATGTGATATACATTTCAAATGCAGTTTTAATCAACCCCTTATGGAGGAGGATGAAATCTAAGTAATAAAAATGACATACTGCTTATGAAAGTTTTAAAGTGACATGAAGTTGTATCCTAAAAAGAGGCTGAATAACCTCACAAATACTTATTGGGTATCATGTATCAGCTTTGCCAGGAAACTGATTGGGGTTGACAGTGGTTGTTACCAGCAATTTACAGGACAGCTTCTCCATGCTTGTCAGCAACAAAAACTAATGCAAGTGTTAATATAGGTGTCTTAAAGCCATTTTTCAGTGTTATTTTAAAAAAGCAAATTGTGACCAGATATCACACAAAAACCAGATAGATGACAGTGTCTTACAAAAAAAAAAAAAAAAAAGGATTCCTAATGGTTTTTACTTATTTTTTATAATAAAACTTTGTTATTAGGTCTAAATGCAACATTTCAAATCAAGAAGTCCCTCTCACACAAATAACAAATAAACCCTAACATACTTATTAACATGCCTAGAAATGCCAAGTAATGAAGCAAGGGGCATTGGAAAGGTTGTTTTATTACCACAACTGTGGCTAACACTAGGAGCTAGGCTTCTTTTACAACAAAGAAAAAGCCCAACAAATTTAACATGACAAAAGATAAATCAGTGCTCTTGAAAAGCTATTAAGCCATAAGTGTTAATTTCCCTTAGTTAAATCTTTGCTCCATCACCTTGTTATATATGAATCATTTCATAAAAGTGAAAAAATGGTGCTTTAGAAATATTAAAGTCATAGTTTTATGGCTTCTTGAATAGGTCAGGTTCTTAAACTTTCAGTAAAGGGTATCTAAATGCAGCTATCTTTATAAAAGCTAAAAAAAGATGACAAAGTGCAGTGGAGAGAATCTGTGAAAAATCAAGAATACAGACATATCTCAGGTCTCATTGACTTCTAGAAACATTTTGAACAACAGCTGTAGCCACTGGGGTGCTGTAATGACATAGCCCATTATAAAAAGTAACACTAAGTAAATGTAGGAGTGGAAATTTAACAATTGGACGTTTAATGGCTGCAATTATGGCAAAAGAATAATGAACCTATTAGACAGAAGAACTGGCAATTACTCTAAGGCTTATTGCAATACAGCTGTGAAAAAAGTAATACAGAAGCATGCTTAAAAATGGTTATTAAGGGGGGATAATGCATTCTGTTTACCTTGACAGAAGCAATTTTTCTTCTGAAATGAAATGGAGCTTTTTGGCTATCAGACATGGGAGCTCAGATGTGATGGATCCTGCTATTTAAAGGTAATGTATTTTCAGATATGCTTTTCTAGGTATAAATGATGTCTACACAAGACTATAACAGCTAGATTTATCAGTCAACAAACAGACAGAGCAAGATGTTTAAGAATATGCAGAAATGAAAAATAAATAGCATGCAAAAATTTAAGGTACCCTCTAAGCAGTCTAAGTAGCTACTGTTCATGAATGGAAATATTAAATATTAGTTGTCTCTTACCAAGACAGATTAGGTGCCAGACCCATTAGAGACCTTACAAAATTCCCACATTGGGATTCAGATAAAATTTATTTGGCTAACTTAATTTTCAGCTGTATACATCCAAGTGAGGGTGCAAGGGAATGGAAAGGAGTAAGGAGTGCTCCAGGTGAAACAAGGAAGACTGTAGAGGAAAGCCTCAATTGTCTTGTATGGAAGGGAAATGTTTGATTGAAGCAGTGTATCATTTTTTACAAGCAGCTTCATTTAGACAGCCAGAGGCAACAATTAAGGGTGGGAAGTTGGTGAAAGTTTTGGTACAAGATACAGGATGTGTCATTTGTCCACATATTAAGTGATCTGACAGAAATTCAGAGGACAGCCATTTCAACCTTGCCCAGGCCAATGATTTAACTGGTGACTGTGTTAAGTATTGTGGAAGTAAAATGCTCCATACCAGGTCATGGAATTGTTTTTAAAACACACATCCTAAGCTCAACTAATAATCAGTATGTGTTGATCAGCTTTCTACTTCATTTAATGTGCCATGACAGATTTATTAAACACACCAGCTCTCAGCCATTCCCACAGAAAGGCCCAAAACTTAAATATGGATTTAAATTGGAATGGCAGAGAGTGCAACCAAAGAAAGGACGTCAGGGCTCACATTTTGTCATTTGGTGCAGATGGTTAGAAAGAAACCAAGATTTGACTTTAAAAGGCAAAGTAAATAGGATCAACTGATTGAGGAATAGAGTTAAAAACCACAAATCATAATGCCTTATGAATGTCTTTTTAAGGTCAGGAACAAAATAATCAAAACCTTACGCACTAACAAAATTCTTGTCACGGGCTTTGCCCTGACCTTCCTAAGATCATGGAAATGAATATGTACAAAAAATGGGGAAAATCTTGGCTTAAACAGCATGACAATTAGCAATCTGTGTGTATTTGGTTCAGGTTCTGGGACTAACTTTGCCTGTTTTATGTAGCTATGGCTGCTCAAAGCAGTGGAAAAACTGCTATGAGGGACCATAAAAATGTTCCTGTTTGCTCTAAGTGATCACTCAGTAGGTAATTAGGCCCAAGGCCAGTGTGTGAACATGGGTATGGAAAAGTGGCTTTGAGCTTTGGCTTAGTTTCCTAGCATGGGAATTAATTTTGAGAATGAAAGGGTGAATTGGAGATTGACCTACTGACTTAAATAGATGTCTGTCTAAAAGCAACATGAAATGAAAATCAAGCTATTTTTAATGTGTACCAAATGTCCCCCTTGTGCTGTGGCACTTTTGTTACAAGCTTTGGTTACTCCATAGAACTGGTTCCATATACACATATTCCCTGCAAACTTTCCTCAGGAAGTGTCAGTTGCTGAACAGGAGTGGGGACCACATAGGCTATGGAGAAACATGTTCTAGAGATAGCAAAGACCACTAAGGAGCTCTAAGGTAAACATAACCCTGTATTTCTTGTCCAGAGTCAGAACTCATTTACTTCTGAAATGCAGGCTGTTTATTTATTCCTAAAATATATAGATATCTATATTAATAGATGACTTGTGAATGATATAGTGAGAAAATACAGTATGATAATCACCCTGAAAGAGAAACTATATTTACCTGTAAGCGTACCCTGAAGTTAGTGGTACTCACACCACCACTTCTAAAGCATGCCTGCCAGACAAAATGTTGTGATGCTATAAATTATGTCGCTTTCCCCACATACCCTTCTTCCTTGTTTCCTTCATCTTCCCCAAGATACTGCTCTACAGGTTTCAGACCATACTTACACTGGCAGTGCATTGCATCAGCATGCAAATTATAGTTACATCCTGCAGTGTGTGAGTGGCTGTTTTGTTAGTACCTCAAACATGAGATTTCTCCTTAGACTGCAGTGTATCCGTGGTGTCTCTGGCTGGGAAGGTGGTGTTTTCACACATTCAACCCAGGCATGACTAAGAATGAGCTTTAAAAGCATAGCCTGTTTGATTAGTGTTGATCTGCACATCAGAAACCAGTAAATAGAAAATACAAGAAGGTGAATATGAAGGAAAGTGGAAAAAAACATACCATGAAAAAATGCCATTAAAGCAGGATGTTATCCTCAGTTGTCATCTGCTGAGAATATATTTGCTCACCAAGCAATAAATAAACATATCCTCAGGTTCCCTGCTCTGAAATGATGCTAGAGAAAACCACATTGCTATTACAATTGAGTTTAGGCTATCATTTGGTTTATGGCAAAGAGATGGCAATAGTTAACTATCTCTGGGAGGAATGATTCATTCAGAAGGAGGTACAGTATTTTGAAGACCTCCCTACAAACTTTTCAGCTTCTCAGAGATGATGCATATTACACAAGACTAGAGAAGAATAGACACTGTCTTTGAAGAAGCATTAACATGCAGTGCCATCTTTTAAATGTTTTAATTGCTGGTATTCAGCATTTGTATGAGTCAGACAGTATGTTTATATCAATTTTCTCGTTCTTGCTAACTTCCTTTTTCCTCAGAAATTGCTGAGAGGAGTTTGTGCTTTTTTTCTTTACAAGCTGTACATATTCATCTGGGTGCCCCTCTGCTCATTATCCTTCAGAGAGAAAGCCCTTGCTCTTATACCTTCTGAAACTTCTTACAATGTGTGCTTTTTCTAGCATGATTATCTTTCAAATAGTACAGAAAGTCACTGTTAAAAAATACAAGGACTACAGCAATGGATAAAACAAGACTGGGTAATTTTTAATCTTCTTGAATGTGCTAATATAATTGATTCCTGAATTCTAAAAATTGTCATTCGGGTAGTCAATACATTAGGGACGCTATAAAGCTTCCCTTTTCTTTTCTTCCTTTTTTTTTTCTTTTAAATTCTCCAGATACAGCAAACCTTTTTAAATGAGCTGTAGGTTTTCCTGGTTCATTTAGCTCCATCTGTCTGCTCCAAATATGGTCTCATTACGTGGTAGACTGTCTACAAGTATCCTCTTTCTACAGAAAACCTTTAAATTAAATGTTACCAGAGTATGAGAGCTTGCTAACCAAGGATTTGCCCTGTTTTCCCAAGAGGTTCTTTGCAAAGAAACATTCTCTTAAAAAAAAAAAAACCAGAAGGAATTCCACTTACTGCGCTGGGGCAACTGTGCACTGAAATACAGTTGTGTGAATCAGTGCAATCCAAGGCTGGCCCAACACCACACAGACATCCCAGCTCAGATCTGGAAGCAGGACAGGGTTGGTCAAATGTGAATCCCTGCTGTGACACTAAGGGGGTGTTTTGGATCCAAGCTGCTTTGTGCACACCTATGTAGGTGTTACTAAATTGGAAGACAGAAACTATACAAGGCAAGATACTTCTGTCAAGATGACTAAAAATACATCCAAAGGTGTGTCTGTGAAAAGCACAGTGGGTAGTGAAGAAAGGCTTTAAATGGGCTGAGCAGAATATCCACAATATTCCTGCCATTAGCTACTCAGTATGATGAGTGGGAAACATCAGATCAAATGGCTGATGTAACAGACTCTCTCAGGTTTGGTCCATCAGAAGTTAAGCATTTCCTGTCACCAGAATACAGCATCAAACTCCTAATTGAAATAAATTATAAACCTCTGAATTCTCACTACTTTGGGGAAATAATTATGAATAATTAGCTCACATATTTTTTATGATTGTCTGTATTTTTTTCCAGACAGTAAAAGGGAATTCTATGCATGGCTGCATTTTTTGAGAGTGCAACTGGACTATATTATTTATAAGACAAGGGCATTACTTGCATTCATCTGTGCTTTAGAACTGGACTGGCACCATGATGTTGTTGTTTAAAAGAAAAAACAAATCATGCCTCCCAAAGTTTCACAAACTTAAAGTACATCTGCAAACATCAGAAAATGTTTGGAAAGTTTGGGTAAACTCAAATTTCATGAGAATTGTTTCTCCCTGATTTGAATGCATGAGTCATGTAATTGCCAACGAGTGATGAAATAGGGAAGCAGGTGGTAATGTCTGCACACTGAGTTATGAGTGCAGTTCTGAGGCAGGATGCTTTTCAGTCTGTAGGAGAGTTACTGGGAAATGTGACAGACCAGGTTCTGTCAGTTACTGGACAAACAGAATAGATCTGAAAAAGCTGTTTAACAGACCAGCTAGAAAGCTACGTTAGAAAGTCTGTTATAAAAGAAAAAAGATGATTTCTCAGATAGGAGATATGAAAGGCTCAAAAAATACAAAGGATTCTGAGGGGTCCTATTATAATCTAGCTCATCCAAAGATAAGAGAATAAGGGAGATCAGAGAGATGTATTTGCAATGAGTGAAAAAAAAAAAAAAGTCACACCCTTTTTATTCTGCCCAGTGGCCTCATTAAAAACAACAAACTACCTTGTTATAAAACTGAGATCCACTGTCTGTGTTCTTCCTAGCACAGCCTATTGTATTGCATGACATTTGCATATTCCCATCAAATTTAGGCTGCTTGCAGATCTTTCTAAGCAGCATTATACCACAAAAAGTAATGCACTAAATAACCAGTAATACACCATCCTTTTGACTGAAGACAAGAAATGGAAAGAAAAACAGGTATATAGTCTTCAAAAACACTGTTTTGGAAACTGACTATATAACTACATTGCATTTCTGAAATGTTTCTTATCAGTGTTTTGTATGTGCTGCTATTTTGACTGCTATAAGAAATAAAAAAGGAAAAAAAAAAAGAGGCTAATGAGATGGAAGCTCAGCTTCTCCAGTTCAGCTCAGGATCAGTTCAGAAATTAACAGCACCATATGATACACATACGACATAGCTGTAAATCATGGGAAAGCACTGTGGAGTATTTACAGTGCAAAACTCTTCACCTGTCATAAACTCATCAATCCTGTAGGCTGGTTGACAGGCAAATCATATTTCAGGTTACAATGGAAGTAATTAAAGCTCTCTTTATTGCTGGGTCACTAAAGTAAAATAATGAAATTCAGTAGAAGCATTGCTTACTGTGGGAAGCATTCAGGAGTGCTCTGCCATTGAGATCAGTATTTCTGACTTGTCCATTTTGAAAGATGATAGCTGTGTACTGAAAGCTAAAGGCAAATGTTTTGTCATTGGCTTGTTGCATTACAAGCTCCATTTAGGACTAAACCATCCGTACAGTGACAGGAGAGAGAAACCATGTAAAGCACTACAAACTTGAGAGTCATTGTGGGATCTCAGCTGTGTGTCTCATCCTCAATGAAAGAGAGTTTCCAAGCAGTAAAGTCTTTGAGCAGACTTCAGAAAGCAACCTGCACAGGAAAGAAGTGATATTCTCCTGTGGTTTACTCTGAAAGCTGCAGTTTGTCTACCTAAACTCTGAGTTTTCACTGTCTGAAAAGTGAGATCCATTTTATTGCAACTAGGAAGCAGAACTAACTGGAAGAAGAAAAGGCAGGAGGGATCTATTTGGACCAAGGTTGCTAAGCAGAATGAGAATCAAAGGTGAAGCAAGATCGATCAAAAAGAATTTTCTTGTCTTCAGATTTTCAGTGCTCTAAAGTCTTTGAGCAAAAAATGTCCCAAGGATTAAAAAATGCCTTGCCAAACATGGTTTGTGATTATTACCTCAGTACCAGCCCAGGAACAAGCTGAAGTTGCTAGGCTTTCTGGTTCTGTCATGTCTTCCAGTGCATCAGGGCAAAGCAAACTATTATAATTGTCTTGTACTTTGCTTTATATATTCCTACATCTCTTAATGAAAAGCATAACAAAACCAATTCATACCCAACAAAGAACAGCCTAGCAGATTCCAGCATTTGTGAAATGTCAAGTAGATTTGTATACTCACAGAATCGAGAGCATATTTCTAGATCTAAAAGTCTGACCAACAAAATAATCTGGATGAAATGAGAATTCTTACAAACTACTAAATTACTAACCATCAGTGTTCAAGAATCTACTTTGATCCTGCATTTGCTGTATTTCTGATTCTTAATGGACAGACTTCTGTGACCAATGTGCATAAGGAGAAACAATGGTAACTGTGTCTGTAGGAGGAGTGGCACATGCAAATAAAACATTCCTAGAGACAAGGTCGTTGCAAAATTGCATACAGGTCTACAGCCCTCTGCTCTTCACTTTTGTTTAGAAATAGTTCTCTTTGGCTAAATTAATTTCTTAATGATTATCAATTATGATACTTGTTGCTGGTTTCTGTTACACTTCCTGACCTTCAATACTTTAAGCTAATGTATTACCTCATTAAAGTAATCAGACCACAGCACTTCCCACCATCTGCAATTTACTTTTACAGCGCTGAGTGCAGAAGCCATCATGTTTGTGTTGTCCACTATAATAACAATCTCCTTGCTATGTACCTTTTACTTCATTATTATAATGCCCATTTTCCAACAGAAAAAGAAAAAATGCTGGTGGCTATGAGAAAATTGTACTTGCTGAATACAAAAGCAAGGTCAGCTTTTATGAAAAATGTGAATTTGACACATTAGGGAGAGGCATATCCTTTATTATACAAGTGAACAAAGTAAGGACAAAGAGCCCAGCTTTGGGTGCACAAGGCCAAGTAAGGGGTGGTTTCCCCCCTCAAAAATTGTAATAGCTGTTACAATAATATATATTACTTTTCCCTGAAAACCTTGCCTTATCTGTATTCTTAGACCATCATAACAACAACAGTAATTTTCCCCTTTATGTGCATACAAAACTGAAACCCTGAGGCTTCTCAAAATTCTTTGTAACTTTTCTCTGTGTTGTAGTGTTTATTCACCTTTACACCATAAACAATGCCTGCATACAGACATGAGTGTGCAGCATTGAAACTGCATCACAAGTATTTGATAGAGAAAATGAAGTTTCTCTTGTTAGAACTAGAAGAAGGAGTTAAGTTAGAATGCAATAGTTACAAGAATAGGAAGCTTTGTATTTTTCCAGAAGAATGTTTAATGTCACACAGCAGAGGAAATCCTAAAGAGGGCTTGCTGCATGTCAGCAGCAAAATAGAATGAAATTCTACCTCCAAGAGGCATTTGGACTTGATCATGGAGGTGACAGAGCAATGCAAACAGAAAATGCATAATAAATCTGTGTATGTTTTAAAACTTATAAACTTATCTTACAAGCTGGTTAAATGATATATTCTCTTTGAAAATATTATAGATAAACTTGTGCCAGCTACAGTCCATCAATTTTATGAAATGGTATTTAATGAATGCAGCAGATTCCCACAGCATGAGTACAGAACCATCATGAATAATGGACATAATAAAATAAATACACCTCCAAGCACAGAACAAGCTACTGACTACACCATCACCTAAAAAAGAATAAAAAGAAAAAAAGAGAGTGACTTAAAGAGTTACCTGCAAATATCATTCTGTAAACAAATTTGAATATAAAAGCCATACAGAGTTTTTATCCTTCAAATTTGTATAAAGGATTTGTCATCTCTACAATGATAATCCATTCAAAGTACAAAGGCAAGCGTGCTGAAGGCACTAGTTTGATTTACCAAAAATACCAGGAAATAGGGCAGAATGCAGCTGAGCATAAATTCCTACGAAAAGTTATCCTCAAGTGAGTGATCACCAGGGAGCAAAATACTTGTGCCTCCACTTCATAGAGATATCAAGGAACAATAGTGCACTTATCACTAATCAGTATCATTGCCACTGTACTCCAGAAAATTGTATTTACAGAGGCTTATTGCTTCCTTTATTTTACTGTCCCCAAACATAAGACAGATCAAAAATGGCCCTAAACCTCCCCTGAGCAGAAATAAAAATACACAAAAAATCCCCAAATCACTTGTCTCCCCATTCAGACAACAGTATGAAAATAAAAAATGTATTTCCCTGTGTTTTCCCAGTTCACTGCCTGCCACATTCAGGCCAGTATCACACATTGAAAGATCAGGTAGCTCGTAGTGTGATCACCTGACAGAGCTGGCACAAAGACAGCTCTAGAGCCTGCATTTCCCACCCAGCTCAGGTCGTGTGCCTTGGGCACAGCTCAGGCTGAGGCTGAGAACAGGAGGGCTGAGGCTGCCCTTGCCAGCCGTGAGCCCTCTGGCTCCTCTGCCACCTTCCTCGCTGCTTGAGCATCTCTCTGCTGCCCACGCAGCTCCTCGTGAAAGGGGAATGTGAACTCACAGCGAGAAGGGAGAAGCAAACACCCCACACAGGATCCCAGTCTCCAAAACACTTTACAGATTGGGGAGAGGCATTTCCCACAGCAGACACTGGGTGAGAGCAAAGCCCTTCCTGCATGTGAGCTGGATAGCCTCACCTTAGGGTCAATGCAAATAACCACCAAGGGCGGACGGGTGAAAGGAACCTGGGTTTCTCCTCCCTCCTCTGAAAAGGAGCTATGCTTCAGCGGGAACCTGCCCTCTGGAAATTCTCCCCTTCTGCATTATAACATTATAAATAGCAATTCTTGTTATGTAAAAAATGCTCAACAAGACAGTGAAGACTGAGGCTGAAAAATGCTGGATCTAACTGTACTTCCTAATGATCATTAGTAAAAACTTGGCAAAAGCAGAAAAGGCACACACATGGTCCCATGTCTGGTATGAAGATTAAAAATCCAGAATTTTATACAGCGTGCTCACACCTCAGTTAATGAGTCTTTTGACTTAAGCGTGCTGCTTAGTACCAAAAGAACACCTGCTCTGGATAGCATAGTGTTACCTCCTCTACAGACAGAAAAGTTTTCAGCTGGCTATAGACATGGTAGGGAAGAGAAACTCATTTTATTTATCTGGAAGCTATTGTCTCCTACGCACAGAATTATCAAGGAGAAGGTATGAACTTCTACCACCTGACAGAAGAGGAAAAAAAATGGCAGAGAAGTGGAAGAAATATCAAGAGCAAAGTACTGAGTGAGTGATGTGGATGTTAATTTGAACACAGAAAAGTTGTTTAGATTTTAGGATGACTAAGATGTGTTTTAAGGGATCTCAGAATTAATCAGAGGCTTATTCATGCAAAGCAGTGGTATGCATGGGACCCTATATCAGCAACTGTGCTTTTCACTGTTTCTTTTTTAATGTTTCAGGAAGCCAATTAAAAAACCACAATTATAAGCAATCTGGTTATGTCACTGCATTTCCTGGATGGTAAATCAGTAAAATGAGGCTTGGACTTTGTATAATTGTGCCCATAGATGTCTCCCCGAGGAACTGAAATATACATGGAAAAAGATACATGGGGTTTTGGTTGGGTTCATTTGGAATGAAAAAGCACAACCCTACTGCAAAGCATATTTGTGACACTGGGAAAAAATAAACGTGGTTGTTGCCATCTGGCTCTTTCAAAATGATCCCTTCAGAGATCTGTCTCTGCCTGTTTGTACCACATCCATTGTCATAATATCTGACCATCCTGTGAGACAGCACTCTGGGCAAGAAACATGTAGGATGATATTCTGAAAATTATGGAGATGGTTCTCAGTGAAAATCAGCATAGCAAGATTAATGAATGAAATATGTAGTTTACACCAACTGAGAATCTGCTCTCATGAATTAATCAACTGTTCTTAAAAAACTTTAGAAATACCCTTGTTATGGCTGTTCTGAGTGTGCTCATCTGCCTCAGAGAGTGAGGATAAGGGAAAATGGCTTTTTGCTTTCACCTTCTGAAGACCATTTCAATGTTCATGGACCCTCTCTAAGTCTATTCACACACAAATAGACCTCATGTCAGAAAATTTATGGCTTCATCTCTGAAATTCCCTGTAAAGAGTAGGGCTAAGAGGAGCATGGAAGGGCACCAAAGAGAAAAAAAGCTAAAGATAAATACAGCTACTAAAAGCTAACAGTGAGGTAGGCAGGCAGTCCTTGCTATTTCATGTGCAATATTCAGGAACACAAACAGAATATTGTGCCCTTCCCCTTCGCTGAGCCATCTCTCCTCTTTTTTTTAGGCAGTAATTGCCTAACAGGCTCTACCAAAACTCATTTTCTGATTAAAAGCATTGTGGGCATCCACTCAAGGAACAGGAATAATACCATGTGATTAGACATCCATTCACACCATTCAAACATTAAATACTCACTAAAAAATCCACGAGCAAGCCACAGAAATATCAATATCTTAACAACAAAGGTACTAATAAAATATATTTACCTGATTTATGGGAGTGACCTGGTTTCAAGAATTAAAAGTGGCCACATTGAGCCAATGACTTGCTCCTTTCCTAATTTCATATCTCATCCAAATGATAAAAACTGTTCAAAATATTTGACTGGCCAAGACAAAAGTCCCAAATGAAGTCCACAGAGTTTCTCTGTACAGCAGAAGAAATGCTGTCAACTTCAGGTGATTGTAACTAGTGTTCTACCAGTCTTTGTAAACTGTGCCATTAAGACATACACACAAAAAAAAAACAAAACAAAAAAAACCACACCTGACAAAATCTTTAAAACTAGAAATGGGTTCAGAAATTTTGTTTTCTTAGCAAAACCAGTCTAACATAAGGCAGCTGCAGTACTTACATACTTCTCCAGAACCCACAAAAGGGAGAATGGGAATCTCCTATCTTTTAACTGGTCAATGGTTTCTGAAAGCTTTCAAACTGGTTTTCCATCCAAAATCACAGACCTAGCATTACTGATCCTCAGGTACCTTCTAAAAATTGCTAGGTGATCAGACATGAAGGAGCATCTGCAGCCACCCCACATACCTGGTTTAATCCTGCTCCTATTTAGTCCACCTGAGAGCAGCAGGAGGTCCTTCTGTGCTGCTTTAAGTTTCCACAATGTGCCCCAGTCCCTGCTCACTGCTGGCCCAGCACCAGGACCACTTCTTTTGGCAAAACATGGCTGTGGAAGCCTTTCAGAGATACAGGAGCTGGCACTGGGGTGAAGGACTGGTGGGAATGCAAACATCTGAATTTTGTTGTCTCATTGAACCCTTCCTGGACTCCTCCTCACAGCAGATGATCTGATTCCCATGCACTACTTAAGTAAAAAGGTATGAAATTTGAATCAAAATCAGTCCTATGATTCTCTCATAGTGGCAAATCCACTCAAGCATATTTGAAGTAGGAAGTATTCCTAATTAATTCACACTAACCACAGCTGCCAATAAAAAACCGAAACAACCCAGTACAGAGAATAGGAAATACAGTGACAGCTTTTACAGGTGACCACCAGGTTAATGTTAAAATATTCACAGGAGCTACTCTTGCAAAGGCTGTGAAATGTGACTATTTATCTGAGCCTGAATACTTACTACACATCAAGTCTCTAGTATACTCATTTTTCCTCAGCACTTTGCTATGACTAACTCCTCCAGAGAGGCCTGGTAGTTGATTCTTTCACTACATTTCAGCCACCTCTTAGAACAGTTTCTACTTTTCACTCTTTAGGGATCACTTTTACATCTTTTTTCTAATCACATCTAGCTCCTTTGCTGGAAGCTGATTTTTCTTTCACATTTTTTCTTCAAGAAAAAATATCATTTTTCCAACTACAACCTTTTGTTCCTTTCTCTTCAAATCACAGAATTATTATTCTGTAGCTTCCTCTAAAATAAACCCTTCTATTTTATATAATTACTCACAGATCAAAATAGCAAAAAATGTCTTTCCTACTGTAGTTTTTTAGAGTGTTTCTGATAACTATAATGAGAAAAGGCTTTGTGCTTTGCCTGTATCCTAGCTGGATATTACTTGTATTTAGATCTTGACAAAACAGAGCTTGAAATTAATTTTCATGAGTATTTATTGTAAGAAGAGGACATATTTGAAATTACAATACTTAGATTCTGTTAAGGTGCAATCGACCAGCTTTCAGACAGAAGAACAGAGGCTCAGAAAGAAATTACCTGAGATCCCTGTAGGACTCAACATTCAGTCCAGATCATCAGTTTGTCTTCTATGGAGCAATGCTGATGTACTCCCACACACAATCTGGCCTTGTTCTCTGTGGTACTATTGCACCCAATACTTCTTTTTAACAGGTTTTCCTTTGTCTGATTCAAAGACTTTTTTTTTTTTTTTCATTTCTGATGCATCTCCTGGAGAAGCATAATAATTCCTGGAAACTCTTCCAGAGATGAATGTGCTGAAATTTCACCATGTAGGGGCAAAATATTATATTACATAATATTGAATTTTAGTCCTGTAGCAGAAATTTTCATCTGGAGATATTAGAGCGCTCAAAATGTAATATTCCAACTTCTGTATTCAAGCATCAAGTATTTACCTGTCAAATAAATGCACTTGCAGCTGGACAACTCAGGAACTCCAGTGATATCTGAAACTCATCAGACAATTCTCAGGTTTTTTTCCCCTTGATTTCTTGGGGAAGTATTTCAAGCTAGATTGCACCTATGTATGAGCAGCAGTCCTAAAGCAAAGCAGGGCATGCATGCATCCCACATGCCCAGATAAAACACCTTCTCAGGTTTATTGTCCAGCATTCTGCAGTACAGATGGGGATGACACACAAACTCCACAAGACCCTTTCACGTATATGTCTATGGGGAGCCTTCATTAACACTGGAGCTGAGCCCCTAAAGAGATCACTGGATGTTTTTGCATAGCATCCTCCTGGCCCTTTGCCAAGGGCCATCTCCATGGCCTGTTACAGCCCTGGCACTGAGGTGTTATTTACATCATCTGAGCTCACAACAGCACCAGTGCTTGCATGAGAGGGCTGCACTTACACTAGAACATATTTTCTGACATTGAGTATTCTTCATTAACTTTTAAGCATTTAACTAATTAGATTTCACTTTGGGAAACGGACACTGAGGAGGATGGCTTTTATCCTGGCTCCTACTCAGTGAAAAATTATGGGATTGTGAGCAGCAAATGTTAATCGACTATACAGCAGTAGCTGAGTTCTGCTGCTGCCCTTCTCTTCCTGCTGCCCTTTTTGATACAGAAGGCTGCCATTATTGTTTCATTCCTCTGACCTCTTAGAAGGGCACCACAGAAAGGTCAGGCTGCTCTTTTCTTTCCTCTCCTCCCCATCTGCTGGCAATCCAGACCTCTCCAAATCTCTTCCCATAGTTTTCTGCCACACAATGTCTCCCTGCATACTTTGCTTCTGTTCTTACCTCTGATTTATTTTTCTAGTACTAATACATAAAACACAGGCACCTCCAGTTCGCCAGGTGCCAAGACAACCTCTTAAAAAACAAATGACTGACACCTGTCATACGATCAAACAGAGAAAAAAGCCACAAAATGTGATAAAACCTCCAACGGCTTCACTGCTGCCTCCCCTCAGCCCATCCATGTCTGTGACCAAAGGGGAAACCAGCAATCTGCCTTATAACTGATCCTGAAAGTTAGAAAAGGTGTCCACTGGAATAATAAATTATTGCCTCCATCTTCCCACTTATTTTTGTGTAAGCCTAATGTCCCAATGCAAACAAAGCTCATGTTATCACAGACACACTGCTTGTTTGCATGCCTGTCTACTTTCATTAAGTAACTTGGGATTTCACTGGGTAATTTGAAACTAATTTCACAGAAAAACAAAGGTCTCAAATACAGGCATGAGTTTCATGGAGCTCAACAGCCAGATAATAGGAGAGAGCCCATTCTAGAACTTTAAATGAAGGAAAGGCAGCAGCAGTTTAAATTGTCTCTTTTTGTTCAGTTTGCTCAGAGGGAGGAAGCAGCAAACAGTGAGTGGGTACATATTTATTAACTGGACCAGAAGTCTACACATAACTTTAAACCAGCCAAAGTATCTTTTCTTTGGACCACCGGGCAGGAAAAAAGGTGGTAGAGAGTATGTGAAGAAGCTCTGAAGCCACCTTAACTTCAGTTACCACAACAGAAAATCTCTCTGGAAATATACATGGGATAGGCAAGAGAGGCACAGGGGAGTGTGGAAAAAGATGGAGGACACAGGGATATCACAGTGTATGAAGATTTTTAAGGGGCATGGGGAATGTGGAGCAAAATCAATGTAGAAATGCAGACTGTTAAGGACAAATCCACTGCTAACCAGACTTCATTTCTCCCAGAGCTAGTAATAGGGCTATGGCTTGTGTCCCTTCACTGACAATAAACAGAGCAATCATATCAGACAGAGCTTCTTCTAAGGACTCATGCAGATTTTTTAGCTTTCTAGATCAAAGAAAAAGCTTCAAATGAATCTGGGAGACAATGGCATGAATGGCCTTATGGGGTAACAAGAAACTTCAGCTCTTATTGATACCAGTGAAATGAGATCAATAAATGCAGTCACATAACCTTCAAAAGCTCAGGCAAGCCTAGTTAATTCATTATAAATGAATGTAGCAGCACTTGTTCTGTTCAGGTGTCAACATTTTTAGATTGAGATAATATACTGGAAAAAAATTTTACTGTGTTATTTTCCCAGATAGCCCGACTAGAGTATTTATGCTGCTCCCTGAAACTGTAGAGTTTCCAGAGAGCCCCTGGCCAGGCCAAATACAGGCATCTGTAAAACTGTCCATAGAAATCTCTGCACAAGGAATCAGGCTGATCCTGAATAGCAAAGGCACTGTCTTTATTAATTCAAACATTTTCTTATGAAGAGATTTTAGTACTCTCATTAACATTAACAGCAGAAGAGCAATACCTTGTTAAGAGGAAATACAGTAGTGGAAGGAAGAATGCTCCAGAGAGGAAGGTTTTCATGAGGCTTAAAGATCCTTGGCACAAGATACAAATGAGAGAGACTTCTGTGTCTCAGAAAAGTTACCGCTCTGCCCACAGGAGAAATATGTCTGACTCTGAGTCAATTAAATATGCCCCCAGGCTTGATTCCTATAGCCAGCAAGTTGGATGTTCACTATTCCTTATACATTACAAATTATGAATGTACTAATTTTTCATAACTCGGATGTGAGGAGCGCTGCTTTGTAAAATCCAAAGCAAACATCATATATGGGTTTCCCCATATATGATATACAACTGACAGATTTGTTCAACAGAAATAAGTAAATTTGGAATAAAATTCAGAAAAAAATATAGATTTCTTACTTGTTCATTTCCCAGTTCACATACATTATCAAGCAAAACATTATTGAGTTAAATTATGCAAGTAAATTTGAGTCACCAAAGTCAAAAGACAAGCCTAATGTACCCTGAATCTTCTTTTTGTTCCCAGAAGTTTCAAACCTTTAATACCAAGGAAAAAAAAAAAATAAACAGCTATATGGGGGCCTGATGATATCTGATCTAGTGCCTGTTGTGTCCCATCAAACATGACTATAGGCATACTTAAAGGCAGGGCATGGGAGTAATAAAAAGGATTCTTTCATGCATTCATAGCTAACAGCTTTTATCAAGCTAGCATGTAGACTGATGATGGGAAGAGAGTTTAAATACTTGGTGACTTGTCACATTGAAGCCTTCAACTGTTTGAAATAGTAGATTATTTTCAGACAGTTGCTGCTGTTCAATTATGCATTTTTGTTTTGTGATGCATATAATCAGTCACCATACTCACAAACTCAAGATTTCCCAATGAGACAAGTTTTAAAGATAGGACTTCTATTGCTTTCCTGCCTTATCAAAATGGTAGCAAGGAACACACACTTTCAGCAACAAATATCTCAGAAATATCCTAAGATAGCAATCCTGTGTTCCAGATAGAAAACTGTTTTGGGGGCTATCAAACTCCAGACCAAAAGCGTAATGCACGTATCAAAAAGAAACTATGCAAAATAATGAACCTTAAGTTCTATTGTTCACACATTGTCAACATTATCAACCATTTTGGTGACCAAAACAGGAACAAAAAACCTTTAAGCAGGGCTACAAACCCTCCTCCCAAGCAGGAAAAGAACCTGTTCCCAGTCAAGAGGAATGGGCAGTGTTGCAGCTGTCCTTTGTGGTACCTTTGTGTACCCCAGCCTCTGACAGCCCATCAGCACCAGCTGCAGGCACATCAATGGTCACATACCTCCTCTAGGAAACAACTGACCTTGTGCCTGCACAAACCTGCTGTGGCACAAACCCTTTCCATTTCTAGTAAATAAAAATGAGACATGTACAGGAAGTCCACCTAGACTTGCCCCATATATCCCACCAAGAGCTTAGATTCTTTTGATATATTAAAACCAGAACTACATTAAGTCACTGAGAGACTGAAACATAATTCTTGATCAGGAGATGCATCATGATGGAGGCCCAGGCAGTTTGGGGATGTGAGTGCAAATCATGAGCTCTCAGCTTGTGGATGCAGTCACAGCAGTATCTAAGATTTCAAGTCTTACAAAATTTAAGGGAAAAGAACACCAAAATGCAGATCCAAGCTTCATCTGGTACATTCCACTCTATTAATATTGTGTGGGGATATTCCCATAGGATGAGGAGCATGTCAAAGATGGGCTATCTTTGCTTATGCATCATTGCCCAGAGGAGAGGGATATCAACACAGTTTTTACATTTCAAATCTTTGTTTTGCTTAACATCAAAGTTATTTCTAGAGCCCCCTTGTGAGAATCAAGATGTCATTATTCTGTGTGCTGAATGGGGAGTTTGTGAACAACCCGATTCTGGCCTGAAGATTTTTCCCTTCCCAGACAACATGTATATAGCCAACTTAAAAAATAACATTTCATGCAATTCTCTTTGTTAGAAATGTGCCCAGAAAACAGCCCATTAAATCTGAATAAAAGGTCAAGTCTCCATTTGTGTAATTACGTTTTTTTCAAGAGAGATCAGAGAGAACTGTGGCAACATATTGTGGATTAGTATCTGCCACCATATGGCACTTCAAAATGACAAACAGAAACAATGCATTTACTTTGTTAAAGAAGCAAATTCTAACCCATTTAAAAAACTGTTTTACAAAATCAACCCTTGGTACTAAAGACTAGGAACCTGGGGACATTCTCTTCTATTGCTGTTCAGATACAGAAATATACGAGACCATGTCCTGAGATATTCTTTTTTAACTTCTGATTATTTTAGATTCTTTTAATTAGTACTAGCTAAGAAATCTTTATAGTATCTCTATGCCTAAGGAAACATTTGAGTTGATTAAATACATGCTTAAAAGGTAAAGCAAAGATACCCATGTACAAAGGTTTTGTAGTTAGCCCTATTGAAATAATGGGGAAAAAATCCAGGAAATTTAAATGGGACAAAGTCTTTATATCAGGACTGCTGACAGAAAACAAAACCAAAGCAAATTGCCTCTCCTCCTCACTGCTTCCCCTTCCTACAAATCACGAGATAGACTTAAAAATTAAGAATACGAAAGGAAAGAAAGGAATTTATATTTTTACCTCCTCCTCCTTTTGAACTGCTGAAATGTACAGAGGTCTGTTCCGAGGTCTCGATGCACGATGAACTGCGGGTTTTGGGGGGTTGGGGTTGTTTGTTTGTTTCTTTCTTTCTTTTTACAGAGCGTTCTCAAAAGAACCAAGCCTTCTGGGGAAAAACCCGACTCAACAAAACTTCGTGCA
>NW_005054347.1:1292787-1358184 GCF_000277835.1 Geospiza fortis
GGGTCCCTCGGCTCTCGGTCCGGGAATGCCCTGCCCAGAGCCCTCTGACCGGCCCGGGCTGCCTCCCAACTCAGCCCAGCGCAGGGTCCCTCGGCTCTCAGTCCGGGAATGCCCTGCCCAGAGCCCTCTGACCGGCCGGGCTGCCTCCCAGCTCAGCCCTCGCTGCTCCGAAGGGAGCGGGATGAAGTAACCGAGACGGGCAAACTTCCCCCGAACAAACCAAACGGAGCCGTTGTGATCAAAAAACCTGTGGGAACAAACCGTGTGAAACAATCATGCAGCCTCTCTCCTACCTTATCATTCCAATTACATTCTCCTAATCTACAAAATTGAAAGGTAATGAGCAGTTTTTCCTTAAACCACATTAAATAACACTGTCAAAATGCAAATTTATTCATTAAGTATAAATAAGTGTGTTAAATATTCATGAATTGTTGCTTGCAGTATATAATTAATCCCATGGTCTGTGTGTCCAAAAGCATTTAGAAGATAGAGTGGAGAAGACGGTGCTGTAGAATGATAACATTTAAGCATGTTTTTAAAAGCAAAGGTCACCAGCCCTTTGGATTCTAAACTATTACCAGAGCTTATAATTCATTGTAATATCTCTTCAGCATATACACATGCTTTCATGATTCAAGTTTTGTATCCTCAACCCTTCCTGTATAACAATCTATTCAAGAAAAGAAATACTTGAGAGGGGAAGGTGCTGTTAAATTATCCCATTCACCACTGATACACTCAAAGGAATACAGTATTTTCCACATTTTAAAACTCCCAAGGACTGCAAGGCTGCCCTTAAAAAAATGGTGCAGTTTGACTCCCTCATCCTCTTTTGGAGGGGGGGAAAGTGAATTCTGACACTTGAACCATCACTAAAGCTGGTTGCCATTTCAAGTATCATGAAAGATAAAACAAAGGCTTCACACTAGAAAAAGACTGGCCTCTTTTTTTTTCTGTGTCATTTGCAGATATGAAAGAATCCCTGAATCCTGTACTAAGCTTTAAGTATGTTCTCCCATTGATACCAGTGAGCAGTACATAAAGTGCTGGAATTTTAGGTCTCAATGTCCTTAGTTTAAATATTCACTATTTCTCTGCCCTTCTTAAATTCCCACTGCTTCTTTTTTTCTATGCAATAGAAACCACTTTCAGAAACTCTTTGTCAGTCTGCTTTGTACTTTTTTGGGGAAGAATCTTTGAGGTGCTGATGAAAATAACTGATCTTTCAAGATAGCATGAAGAAATAACAAAAACTAAAATCATTATAGTGTTCATAATAATTCCCTTCACAATCTCTTGATGTTCACAGGGTGCTTACTGTATAAAGCTTTCAGCCAGTTGTGTGAGTATAAACTCTGCCATCTCCCCTTCCATCCACAACACTTGTAGAAAAAAAGTACATGACAGTGACTTGATCTTGTAGTGTATGACATTTTTACCATGCCATTTTGTGTGTGTATGTGAGTGTGTGAATTAATCAACACAATATCAAGTGATTCACAATTCCAAGTAACTCAACCTGCCTGTTCCCAGCACAGGCCAGAGAAACCAGGAGCTGCAAGGCTGTGCTCTGACAGATTTTTTTCATGTTTTTCGTTGCAAAAACATAACAAATGGTTTGCCATTTGTATGCAGGCACATTTTGTTCATTCAGAACCAGGAGGATTATCTCTGCATGGCATGGGGCTTGTACTGTACCATGTGGATTTATCCTGCAAAATAGGTGCTGGAAGATTTTTGGTTTGTATACAGTATGTTCAGGGAAAGCATTTGCTTAGCTCCTTTCCTAGTTCTGCAGAACTCATACACAGGACAAAGCAGCAATCAGACTTTTTACTCGGTGACATCACCATACATCAAGTGTCTTTCATCAATCAGGGCACTAAGATGATGAAGAATGCAGCTTGGAGTGTGTCACATCAATGAACTGAGCATCTTTTCTAGAGTGCTGACAAAAAAGGCAATGTGAGACCCACCTGATCTGATTTGCCTTATTTTAAGGCCTATGCAGTAGGGCTTGATGAACTGTAAGGCACTATAAAAACAGGTTGAAGGCAAAGTTGATCACAGAATGCAGGATAATGTTTCATCATGTACTAAAGAGGGAAGCTGTCAAACCCCAAGGCCAGGCAGCTGCAATCCAAGCACTGTTGACATTCAGTTTACAAGACATTTGTGATAAGTGCTTTTGTTGTAATTAAAAAGCTGTGCAAATCTACCCAGTTGTGTCGTAACCAGTACCTTATCTCCTGTACCAAAATGAGGACAGACCTCACCTGTCAAAGACAATTAATTTAGATAGCTCTCCTCTGGACAGGAGAAGAGTTAATCACAAATTCTCTGGCAGAATGTTTTCCTTTTGCCAGTGAAGAGTGCCAGCTGATTGCGATTTAAATCCCCCATACAAAGATGCAGATTTAGATCAATTTTATGACAAAACAAGCCAAATCTTAATGTTTCTTTTTTTGACAGTTCCTTTGCTCACTTTACACAGTCTCAGAACCCAGACTCTCTAGTTCCCAAATTCTGCCAGTCCTGAGGAGAGATGAGAGCTGCTAGCCCAGGGACTGAGCAGCCCCCAGAGGTCTGGTTACTCTGTGAACAACAAACAGAAGGGCTCGAGCAGATGTGTTAGCACAGCCTACACTTCCCTTTGAACAGACAGCTTCCCTCCATCTCCAGCTCACACACACCCAAATTCCAGAATTCTCCAGAGGCAGAAGTGTTTTTCAAAAAAGGACAGTTAGGGATCATGTGTAGCACAACCAATTTGGGGAAAAGGCTGGAGATTAAAGATGACTGGAAAGACTGTATGCATCAGTGGCTCTGCTGCATAGGGATTGTCTCACAGATCTCAGACAAGGCCAGGGAACCCCAGACATTGCTTAGGAAGAAGAATGTCTGTGCGATACTCCAGGATATTATCCTTGGCTGGTGAATGAAGTAAGACAGGAAAAAAAGATTCTGAAGATGGTGCATCTGTCTTTTGATGCAGGTGAAAAGATGGCACCATTTAGGTGGTCTCCTGTTCTGTAGAAAGGCAAACAGCCTGCTAGGAAAGAGGCTAAAAATAAGTACTAAAAGAGGAATTGATTTAAAAAAACCCCCAATCCAACCAAAAAACCTAGTCTTTCAGGATGAAATTAAGATGACAAAAGCAAAATTCATGAAGAATGCAAAACCAGTAGTTTTTCTATAAAACAATACCAGATAGTCTGGGTAAAAAAGTGAAAGTAATTAAAATTACATATTTATAAATTCAGTGTAGCAGGTATTATTGAAATTACATGGGAAGAACTGCTTAACTGAAACATTAAAATCAATGGTTATAACCTATTTTTGGAAAGATCAAGTAGAGAGAGGGAGAAGAAGAGTGGCACTTCACAGTAAAAGAGCCACAGTCTGTTTTCAGGACACTGGCAGCTCAGAAGCAAATGATGTGAATGCAATGGATCAATACTCTAACAGATAAAACACTAGATGGGATAGTAGCTGCTGTCTGCAAATCACCAAATCATAGAAGACAGCAGGAAGACTGGATGCCTTTGCACCTTCTGTAATGTGCAGGAGCAAAAAGGCTGCATAATCATCTGAGACTGCAGCCTGCCCAACATCTGCCTGAAGTTTCATGATGCCAGTACCTCTGCTGAATTACTGAACATTCTATATGAATGTTTCTTAAGCCAAAATGGACAACTCTCCAAGAATGAGGATTTTGTGTCAGACAGCATCTCAGAAATAATGAAAAAATATCAGAGGCATTTGGTCAGAGAAGTAAATTAATATTAGTGGTTATGATGATAACTTTTCTGGGCAGAAAGAGAATAAAGCCCAGAGTTATATGGATGGTGCAGTCTTTTTATCAACCTGAAAATTATGGAAAAGGAGAATCAGCTCAGAGAGAAAACAGTTCAATAATTGGTAAATGCAAATGTTTATTAGCTGAAAAATTACGAAAGAAGGTTGTATGTGTTCAAAAATTACCTAGATCAAAGGGTTAATGAAAACCTCTACTTAATTGTAAATCAATTAAATGAAAAAAGAAGGTTAATAACACTGAATATAAAGTAGAACTAAGAACTAATTCCTCCAGTAAGTGTAGCCAAGTTGTAAGGAGAAATTTATGTCCAGAGAATTAAGGACAATATTTTTCAAAATAATTAGGAATCCTGACAATGGTACCATTCTTTATCAGATTGAAGTGGAAGATTTGTTAAGAGTAATGAAGACAAGAAAGAAGTGTTCAATATTTGTGTTCAGTATTTAAGGAAAAGACAGACAATTGATGATACTCTATGAAGATGATAAACTACCAGGCAACAACGAGAAAAAAAAAAGGAAAAAATTAAATGGAAGCTACTAAAGTAAGAAAAATAAGAAACACTTGTGTAGGAAACTTCAAGTAACTTGTATCCACGAATTTTTCAAGAGCTGACTGCAGAATCTCCAGAATTATTATTACTGCTTTTTGCTGAGTCTTGGAACAATTGGGAAGGTTCCAGAAAGCTCAAAGAAAACGTATGTTGTGTTAATATTTAAGAAGGATAAACTTAATGACCTAGATAATTACAGTCCTGTCAGTCTAAAATTGATCTGGAGTAAAGTAATGGAATGGCTGACAAGGGACTCAATTACTAACTAATTAAAGAGGGGAAATATGCTAAATGCCAATCTGAGTGCAATATGGAAAACAGATACTGTCAAACACATTTGCTGGCTTTTTTTCCAATTGTGAGTACAAGTGAAAGACAACACTGTTGATACACTTGGATTCTATATGACATTTGATGTGGTATGCATGACATTTGAGTTAAGAAAACATGATAATACAAAATTGACACGTCTCACATTAAAGGAATGGAAAACTGGTTAACTGACATTTCAAAATGGCAATTTAAATGGGGAATGATCATAGAATAGGTATTCTGCTGGGATAGCTTTCTGGGCATACACTAGTTCACAATTTTATCAGTAATTTAGAGGAAAACACAAAGGTTCACAGAAGACTCAGTCATTATGGAAGAAATCGATAATAAAAAGAAAATATCACTGAGACTGTTGACAAAGTATTACTGGGCAATCTGGTGTAAACTAATAAAATAAGATCCAAATGTAAAGCCACAGGAGCAAAAGCTTCAGGAATTTAGCTGGCCGTTCTATGTGGTTTTGAAAGCTCTAAGAGGGCTAATTCAACAATTAAACTATTTTTTGACTTGATTATCTGCTCCTATGACAAACAGTAAACTCACATTCACATTCCATGTCACTACTATCATGTCTGGATGAACTTCAAGAGTAATATATCCAACCATCCTGCATGGAAAAAAGTATGAAATGAATCCATATTACATCATCCTACTAATATGCATTCAGAGCTCACACTGTAATAGTTCTGAAGTGAACATTACGGTTAATGCAGAGAGTATGCCTGAAAAAGTAACACACAAATTCTTAACAAGCCCCTTGGCAGCATATCAGACTTGAAGGACCCTCAAAACTGAGCATGTGAAAAGCATTTCTTCCCTTTATTTAGTCTTATCCTTATCACAGAAATACTTTTTTCATTTCCTGGTAGCTGACGAAATATAGCCCAGTTCTAAGTGGTATATACCAGAATCTGGCCCAAAATTAGGTGCTAACAGCTGCTGCATTACATATGCCAGTGCTGACAGATAAACCCAGAATCTCCAGTCCTTTCACAAACCCAGCTACTCTACATATGTTTACTTCAGCACATACAAACCAAGTCAAGATTTACAGATCAAAGCTGTTGCTTGTTAATCATGTTCTTAGCTGGGAACAGGAAAATAGCAAAGCTAGAGACCAGAGGCTGAATGAGTTCTAGTTCCTTTCCTTCCTTAGCACCATGGGGTCCACTGGGGAACAAAAGTTATGTAGGTCCCTTTCACACTCCTATAAGCAAGCAGAGGGTTGCACCTTTTACTGAAATATGATCTCTCCCCCACGTTCTAACTTACACAGCTCTCAAGCATGTGCTCAGTGTCCACTCCTGAGGTTCCAGTGGCTTCACCCCAAGACATTGACGCTCTGGCAAGGACGTGCCCTTTATGACCAGGACCCAGTGGACCTTTTCCAGAACCTGAATTTGTGCCTGCAATATGTTTTAACATACAGAAATACAATCATGAGTTATTGCAAGTGTAGGTTTTGTGGCTGAGTTTACCCAGCATTACTGAATATTCATAGGGCAGATGCCTTAAAATGTCTTTAAAGTGTGTATAGCTGATTTATATTTATAATGATTTTATAAATACATATATAATATATATATATTATATTATTTATTCCGACACTTAGAGAAAAAAGATCTTTGTTTCCTTGGGTTCAGTGAACTGACAGATATTATTATAGTGGCGTATACATAAACAAGAATAAAAGTGTTTTGCACAGAATCATGCATAAATTATGGCAGACAATTGGAAAATTGTATACATTTATTTACGTTTTAAAATAATCCAGGCACAATTTTGCAAATACACAGAAGCACATTCTCCAAATGGGAGCAAAAACGAAGTAACATATAGCAAAAAACACACGGCAAAACATACAAAGTTAAGTATAAACGGTATGAAAGTTTTTCTTAGTCTACAATGGTATCTGCTATCAATACACTTGTCAGCATTACAAAAGGCAACCAAAGAATACAAGTAACACATTGTGTAACATGAACCACCTAAAAAAGTTTATGTTAGCAGCATATAGTAGCAACTTTGTAAGAACAGAAGAATGCTTGCACACTGTATATAAATGCATATATGCACACATATACAGATACAACTGGAAGGCCACAAGAACAAAATTACCCTGGGAAAATGATTAAGGGAATTTTTATGTGTCTTGCAGTATATAAAAACAATACATGCATTAGCAAGCACCCAGCATGTTCAGGATAAAATTACATCCACGAGCAGAATCACATTAACTCCTCATCAAACAAAGCACTTACCATGCTGTACCCATATTGGATCACTTTGTCCTATATCACACTCCTGATTTATGGAGCACATTTGGATGGTAAATTTAGGAAGAATCAGGAGTCCTTGATTCCCATGGTCTGACAGGAGGAATCAGATCTCAAATTTGAAAGAAAAATACCCATGGAAAAAAATACCCTTGCAAAGCCTGAGTTATAAGATGGTCTAGCAGGAATTCCACTTTCCTGTGGGACAGTGCAGTACAGTGGTCTCACTTAATGAGCTTTAGTTTGCATGATGGAAAGTTCCTGAGCATGTGCACCAGATTCCTTCTGGATGGAAGCAAAGGATGTGCTCCAATCACTAGTGGCATCCAGCCCCTGGGATTAAACTAAAGATAAGTGTGGAGATCAGGTCCTTAGCACCAACAGTTTCAGGCTACAGATCCCATCCAGCTAAGCTAATTCTTTGCTAACACAGACATAGGGTTTGGAAATATACAGAACAAACATCAACAAGTACTATAAGCTGTATTTACCATGTAGATTAGTCTTGGTTGTTCTTACTTGCCCCTACCTGACAAAAAAGGGACCTTCCCTACAGACACCCACTGTGTTTGCAGACACTCAATGTGTTTGCAGTGTCTGTGTATGAGGGGGTGCAGGTGATCAGCCAAAAGAGCAGTGAGCACACAATTTGATTTTCCTTCAACCATCTTCAGAAATATTATTTTCAGTAGCAAAATTATTAAAAACTCTGCAGGCACCTTAGCCAATCTTCTACATGTTCAATTCCCATTAAAAAGATACTCCTGTAAATAAAAAAAACCTTTAGGATCACTGCCCTCCTAACCTCTTAACAACATCTGTGTCAAAAAAGTAATTCCCAAGTTACACTTGGGATGTGAGACTTCCTTAGAACAGAACACAGAATTGTGATTGTGAGTGCCAGAGTAGGTTCACTAAAGCAAGCTGAACTATTTCTGATATTTCAGTGAAAAATGTCAAATTTAGTAATTATTTCCTGGTTTCAATGATTTATTTGCTGCCAGCTGCTAATGGCATTTACAGAGCTCCAGCAAAGTGCTCTGAGCAACACATGATATGAGAAAAAGTACTACTTCTGCTGCTTGAACTAAGTTTACACAAAACTTACATTATTTATTATAGAGGAGAATAAAATGTGTAACATGCTATCATGCATAATACATGGTAAGAACATGCATTAGTTCAAGTTTACAGTCTCTTTCCAGTAAATTAGAACAGCAGTGGCAGATGTTGACAGCTACATATTTTGAGGAATTCCCAGAAATAGCAGCAAGCAATGCAAAAAAAGACATGAAATCAGCTGTTTAAGACACCCATGGAACAGTAACTCTTTGTGAGTTTATAACACAAACAATAACAGAACCAGTGATATCTTTCCTATCTTATTCCAGGAAACAGAGTTCAGCACCTGAGGTGAGACTGTGCCCCAAGCAAATCCCGCTGCTGCCTGGGGAGTGTGTCCCTGCTGTGTCCCTGCAGCCCCAGGGCACATCCAGCACTTGGCTGCTCCACAGAAGGGGAGGATGGGCAGGCTTTGGGCGGATCACAGGCTGCCTAGGTCAGATGGAGAATTCTTCTCCACTGGGGCTGGAAAGAGCCCAAAGCTGCAGCTGGGTGGGGACCTACAAAAGCTGGGGGAGCAGCCACACGTGTTAGTATGGCTTCCACAGAAGTCCTGTCTTTCCATGGAGGAGACCTTTTCTTTCTCCTTCAGCCCCTTTTAGAGGGTTTGCCTAGGAGACTCTAATCCAGAACAGACACACAATCTTCTGCAGATTATGCTAGACAAGGTTTACAAAAAGCTTCCCCCTTCCCTATGACTTTAGCTATACACATCACAGCAATAGCCAGAAAAATATAAATCAATCTGGTGGCTGGCTTCACTCCTTTATGGTTAAGTTTCATTCCTGTGCATCCTCTCAGGAAAGAAGGAACAGAATGAAACACATCTGTTGAAAATGAAATGTTTCCTCCCCAAAGGAACTAAATATAGTCAGGAAAAACAGGCCTTTTTTTCAGTAAATATATGACTGTTGCTCACAGTACATCACAATGCCCACAGACAGCTCCTGTGTGAGCACCAAGGTTCACTCTTGTGGGTACTCTAAGGTTCATCACGAACACACCCCAGGCTCACTTCAGCACAACTATTTCTGACATACATGCAGAAAAAATGACAGCAAATTCTAAGCATCAATATGTAACATGTTTCTGATTTTCTGCTCACTAAGAGCATCATCCAGGTATAATTCACAAGGGATTACTTAATTCTTACTTACCTGGTCATGTCTTCTGGTGGAGCATCTGTGCTCTGCTGCCAGCTATCTCTGTGTGGAGTGCTACTTCAGTCCAGCCCATTAGCAGGTGAATAATGGAAGACCATGAGCATCAGCCCTCCAAGAGTTGGATGAGCTTCTCTTTATCAATTCTGCAAAGCATTTTGTGCTTTGGTACTTCCCAGACAAAACACTGGTACCTTGGCACCCAGCAGGGCAAGGATTTTACTGGGGTATGTGCTGTATTCATGAACTTGCCAAAGCCTCTTCCATTAGTTTTGAAGAGAGTCCTCAGAGATTTCTAAATCAGTGAGTGTTCAGATAACTTCTTTCAGGCTGACTTCTTCATCCCTGGTAGTGTTTATGTGCAAATATTTAACAACAGAGAATTTGCCTCCATTTTTTCCTGTAAAGGGCATGGCTTTCCCACTGCTGATAATTCCTACTCGAGAGAGTAGGACAATTATTCTACACAGGAGCTAAAGGCATTTGAAGAAAGAGAACACTTTAGTAAAGTATTTCCAAGAGAGATCAATGGGTACTCCTTGCCTAAAGCACTTTAGGGGCATTTTTTAGAAGTTGGAACACCATCTGCTCCTAAGTAGAGCTCTCCATAAGTCCTCCCCATTTACTGATGTAACTGATAGGAGCAGTCTGCAGATGGAGCCTCCCAGCCCAGATGGAAAGGGAATTTGGCTGGATATATAAACTAATTTTTTTCTTTCTGAGAAGAGGCCTTGGTATAAGCAGAAGGATGTGATCTGGACATCTAATAGGGATGAAAAGGTTGGGATGATGCCTGTTATGTCAGTTTGGAAAGAAAAAGCAACACTATTTTATTCAGTCAATTATCTATGCATAGTAATTAGCCAGTCAAAAAGATATTTTTTAATGAAATGTTCTGCTCCTATTTAAAACTTTCTACTTTGAAAACAAAAAGTCAGAAGGTAATGCAACATAAAACATAAAGTATATTTACATTTAAATGTTTATTAAAACCAAGCCATTTATGCCTTTTCTATGCCTTCCCCTCTTTTTAAAAAAAGTGTATTTAAATGCCCCCTACCTTTTAGAACAAACTTTTGATGACTACTCAGCTCACTGATGGCAAAAAAAGGAGGCCAAACTATTTTTGAGCATTCCTCTCTTAGCAGCAACATGAAAATGCATTTTGAAATCCTCAGGTAAACTCCCTGCTTGTTTTATACTCATGAGTAGTTGATTAAAAGAGGACTGCTTGAATGAATAAGCAATTAGGATATGATTACATTCAGGTAAACTGTAGTAGTTTTATCTTAAAGAATTAATAAGTGATTCTCAGCTGATTTCTTAACTGCTCTCAGAAGGTGAACCACCAAGATTCCTTACACACATCCAAGTACTGACATTCTTTCTTTAGTACCACAGCTGGTTTTTAACAGGTTTAAACCAAGTAATTTCTTTGTAGAATCATCTTTAACACAGTGGTCACAGTTACTTACTCATATAATAAAATTCATGTAAATATGCATTTAACTTATGCCAAAGACAGGCTCATTTAGATAAGGGAACTGATGTTCATTTTTTTATAGTATGAATGAAGCCTGCTGCAATGTTTCTAATGTGGATCTGCTCTAAGTGCAAATCCAGGCAGAGAGTAACACCTTTACATTGCTCTGTGACACCCAAACTCTAATTGTGTTCTCAATTTTGTGTACATTTAGATCTTCTCAGAGCTGTATTTTCCTTAGCTATTCTTTGTGATAATGTTTCATGCAGCATGCAAGCATTCTTCAAAGAGCTTCAGAACGAAGCACATATTTTACAACACGTTTATGGTGAATTGGCAAGTATTAATCATCTTAAAAACTTTCTCAAGCTTAGAAACCAGGTGAACAAACTCAGGCAGAATCCTTATGCTCACTGGGGAGAAACACTCAGGGGGACAAACACTCTGCTTCATGAGGACATTTTCATGGAAGTCTGTCCAGTCCAAACAAATTCCATGTGCAGCACTTTCATAGCAGTTTTCTATTAACTCAGAAACCTTCTAAATACAAGTTCAATTGGCTGATGTTCTTCCCTCAAGGGAATGACCGGGTTTCCCAGGCTGCCCTGTAAAATCTGTGTGGAACATTCTCCCTAATTCTGTATGTCCTGAATTTTTCAAATCCTGCCTTACAATTTTTTATTACCTTTCTATATATCCAGACACCTATGTGAACTGAACAGATGCATGGTGATAAATCTGGTTTTTCTACTACAGCTCTTCTTCCAACCATGACCCTTTTTCCCCTTTTGATTTCATCCCATGTTGTATCAGCATAAAACTGATTTAAACTCCAGGAACAAGAAACAGCCACTTTTAATTACTTGTATGTCACAGCATTGCCTGTAAGCTTCAGACACTTAGGACACCTTTTCTTCAAAGTGTTATACAAATAAGTTGAAAATGGGAATACTCATCTCAACATCTCAAGAAAGTCAAGAAAGGGAGTAGGAAAATACTATTGTTCTTCTTTTCTAAACAGGAAGGTGAGACATAAAGTCATGCCAGAAATCTGGGACAAAGCCTGTGTTTGAATACAGATGTTTATCCAGGATCATAAGCATGGCCCCAGCCTTTGTCTGACAACCAGAATGAATACTTAGAGTACTAAAGAAAGCAGTGAAGGCTGAGCTATATAAAAAAATAAAATCAGAGAGCTGCATTTATGGTAGAAAATAGAAGGAGCAACACAGATGATACCCTGGAATCACCTACCAACAGGAACAAGAAACCAATGATCGGGAGGAGGAATACTGATTTCCTCCCATCCTATGAGTTGGAGCAGTTGATGAGAGAATATATATGCAATGAACATATAAAATATAGATTTATATATACAAATATACAATAGGAAATAGTCAGTATACAAATACTTACATGTAAAAATAGTTTTTTACTTTCCCCTTTTCTTGATTTACAAAAGCATACAAAGTTTCCTGTCGGTTAATGTTTAAGTAGTGTGAGTAAACCCTGTGTGACATGTTCCACACATAATTCCTTCAAGTGTTCAAAGTATTGGCTATTACAGTGTTGAATCTGACATTCTCGATGTTAAAATATTCATAGGACACCTTCTAAAATTAAAGCATTAGTTTAAGTACAGTTTAAATAAAACTCACATGTGTATTTGAATTATGGTCATCATACAAATGAGTCTGCTGCAGTTGAAAACTTTCCATGACAGTAAGCTTAGAAATACATACTTAAACTAGAGATGAGTATATTTTAAGATTCTTGAACTGCCTTTTAATGTGCAGATAATACTGTGAGATGGGGAGTTCTTTCAACATCATCTGAAGCAATGCAAGCTGATAGAACTCAGTATTACAAATTATCCTCAGTAGGAAAGCGGATGCACAGAACAATTTGCCATCAGAGCCAGACACGTTGTCACTTTCTTCAAATACCCAACAGACAAGAATAAATGACAGGTACCATTGTTTTTGTGTTAAGAATAAATGATCTGGAGCATTCTGCATCAGGAAAGTGCTTTAAATTAAATTAAATTAGTCCTCACAACTCTCTCGTGAGGTAGATAGACACTATCCTTGTTTTTAAAGATGGAGAAACTGGAGATGTAAAATAAATTATGATGGCTGCATGGGAAATACTGTCAAAATACTGTTATTTGGATGTTGGAGCAAGTCAAACGCACAACTGGAGTAAATGGAGATATTAATGAGACAACTTTACACTCACCAGCTTGGGTACTGACAGCAGGCTTGGTACAACAGCCAAAGGTTCATCATGGGCTGCAAAACACAATCTTTGCCAAATGCCATTCTGCTGGAGCTGAAGTGTGGGACAACAGCTTCAAAAAGCACAAAATACACAGTCCCAGATGGTGCAGACTGACCAAGGTGGAAGGAAGCTGCATATCAGAAGTTATTAATTAATCAGGAGTCTTGAGTAGGTAATATCTTCTCATTCAAGAGTTGAGTACAGTTCAAGAACCATGCTTAGCTCATCTCTAATTTTACCATATATGCAAGTGCTCACAATATACTGTGTATCAATATATTCAGGTGTTGGTTTTTTTTTTATTTACTCACTCCTGGACCTTGGAGGTCTGTATTTTTCCTCACATTTCTCTTGTTGAAAATTTCTACTGATACCACAAATGGAACTAGTGCTTTAGTACAGCAAATGAGCTACAAATAATAATTTTAAATATCTGAGATGATGGACAATTTCCAAAGGACCACCATGCTCTCTGTGTGCACCTGTACATACAGGAAATCTCATCTGTCTTTAACTGCTCCTGCCTTGAAGTAAAATCCAGTTAAAGTATAAAGTGCATAGTGTGGATTAAAACCCTAAGAAATAACAAACAATGTGTCTGCCTTCCACAGATGATTAATTTTGCTTAACAGCTGAACCACACCCTCTTTGTCTTCTGGTTTTTAGTTTAGTGTTACCTAGGCTGAGAAAGGCCAGCCAGATGTAAGCAAAACTATTGTAAACTGAGACATTTTTGTAATATGCTGTTAAGAGAGAGTTAAGTAAACCAGTATCAAGACACCGTCCAGTTGGGATGTGTAAATATTATTGTGTGCTTCTTGGCCCACTTAGCAAATACTTTCTTTTCTGTGATAAACCTGTGGCCTCCATATGGAGCATTTTCATGGAGAAAGTATTCCTCACACTCGTCTCTTCCTGGCTCGTAATAGTGGTAGGGAACTTTGCGAAAGCCTTCTGACCTAGGGAGAAGAAAGATATACTTCAGTACTGTCCTCAAGAAAAACATAAATCTATAATACACCTGAATACAAGATACAAGCATCCTGGCTTGGATCAGCAATAGTGTGGCCAGCAGGAGCAGGGCAGTGACTGTGCCCTGTTCTCAGCATTGCTGAGGCCACACCTCAAATCCCGTGTTCAGTTTTGTGTCTCTCACTACAAAACACACACTGAGGCGCTGGAGTGAGTGCAGAGAAGGACAATAGAGCCAGTGAAGGGTCTGAAGCACAACTCTCATGAGGAATGACTGAGGGAGCTGGGAGTCTTCATCCTGGAGAAAAGGAAGCTCTGGAGGGACCTTACTCTTTACAGCTGCTTGAAGGGAAGTTGTAATGAGGAGAGGGTTGGTCTCTTCTCCCAAGGAACAAGTGACAGGACATGAGGAAATTGCTTCAAATTGCACCACTGGAGGTTCAAACTGGATATTTGGAAAAATTTCTTCACCAAAAACGTTGTCAAGCACTGGAACAGGCTGCCCAGGGAAGTGCTTGACTCACCAGCCCTGGATGTATTTAAAAAACGTGCAAATGTGGCACTTGGGACAGTTTAGTGCAGACTTGGCAGTGCTGGGTTAACGACTGAACTCCATGATTTTAAAGGTCCTTCCCAACCTAAACAATTCTATGAATGATCTGAAATCCTGTCCATGTGTCAGCACTTGAACTCCTTTGCTAAAATGTAAGGGCTTTCATTACATCACAACTTCTAGGAGTTTTCCTAAGGCAGAAGAAGCTCAGTGTATCTCTCAGCATACACAGATCTTACCAGTCAGTGAGAAGCTGAAGGGCTGGCTGCTATGAGCACTGCACATTTTGTTTAACCTGTGATAACTCAGCCCACAAGGCTCCCTCCCCAAGCAAAGTCTTCTCTGGATATCCTAGCTGTTGAAACTGGTTCTTGAACTGGCTGAACAGGGCAGTTATAAGAGTAACATCCAATTTAAGTGGGTAATCTAGTCAGAATCACAGCTTAAAGGGGACATCCTTCTCTGCTGCCAACAGTGCTATCATGCTGTTGACTGGTTTTACATCAGGGCTATACAATGCCAGCTTGGCTGAGCTCCCTGAGGACAACCTTAGTCCTGTCACCTCTCATCCCAGGGTGCCTACTGTGTGTTTTCATAAACAAAGAACAACATATGTTCATTCTGTTCATTCCATCTGGATGACTCAATCAGTGAGATCTGCAAGTTCTAAAAAGTCAGCTTCTAATGTTAAGATATCCTAATTAAACAGCTGTGACTCAAATTCTGTTGTTTGTGACATTTTTTAGGTTCTGCCAGCAATGAGTCTCACACTGGAGTGACAAAGAATGTGGAGTGAGAATCTGCACAAAGGCTTGACTTTAGGAGCTCGTGATGCACTGGCCTGGTTACATGCAAGACTCAGGCCAGCTTAGGTACAGAAAAATAGATGTGTATGTACTAGTACCATACATTGTTCATTTCCTGCTTTTCTGAATGAATGAGGAATAGTTTCCTTTTATATTTTTCTACCATACACAGTAGATTAAAGTATTTAACTTGGACTTGTAAAAATTGTGTTTAGAGTTATACTTCTGACCACAGGATTAATCCACTATCACTGTAAGGTCACCAACAGTAGTTGGTCAGAATTTATGTCAGTTTATGGCGATAAAGCTCACAGGACTTGTTTTATTATCTAATTAGAACCCTCTACTACTCAAAGCAAGCCATATATAACCAAGAAAGTTCAAGTAGGCTGCTCAATGGTAGTGAAATGTAATTTCAGGTAACTATCCTGGGCTAATCATTTTATTTCACTTCCAGGTGTATTTGGTATTCAGAAAACAATGTATTAGCTTTTTTCCTCTATAGATTTGTTTTAGCAACGGAAGCAAGTATATTTTATCAAAAGAATATGAGCATACTTTGTTTCCAGCTAATTCAGAAACTGCAAAAGATTTTTGATTAAAAATAGCTCCTTATGACATCTGATATTAGATTTTGTAAATGTTTTTATTTTATCAACAGCACATGCCATATCAGGAGTGAATATGCTGACAATAGTGTCACATCAATGCAAAAGACTGGGAAGTGACTGCCTGATCCATTTTTTGGATTTATGATATTAAAATCAATTGTGAAATTTTGACAAGACATCAGAATTGTAGATGCATGAAAATAATTTTCTATGATCTTACTTGCAGTAGGTGTCATTTATCATCCCATAGACGTGAATTCCATAGCAGGCATCCATAGCCAAAATTAAGGTGAACCAACCCGTGCTGAGATATGAACCTGACTGGACTCTGTAAAAATACAACATACACAAAACAAATTGCAATGAGAAATTATCAACACTTTATCAAAGAAATAAAATCTATTGCCTGGGACAAAAGGCATTAAGCAGCTTGACAATCTGTCAAAACCATACAATTACTTTGAATTATTTATAGATATGCTCTCATTCTTCTCAGCTTGGGGCCTGCAGCTATTGTCCACAGGGAAAAAAACACGTTAAATATCTGAAGTCAAATAATGCATCTCCAGTAAAATAGAAAATTATTTATTTTCACATCTGAAAGATAGCAATTAGTGGAGTTTATAAAATGAGATAAAGTTTACCAAAATACAAAGTACTGTTGGAATTTGTGTTGGGCTCACATGAGTAGGGACTGTTTTCTTCTGCAAGCAAAATCTTAATCTACAGTGGGCTACCCTCAACCTGAAAATTCACACAGTAATGAAACTTCCAAGGATATTTTGGTACAAAACCATCTAACAGAAGGTTCTGAAAACCAAAATTCTGTGCATATCCCTTTACCTAATTTTGTGTTATCATTCTTTGAGCTACCGCAGCAGAGAGAAAACCACAAGAGCATAGTGCCCAGACTGACAGTCTTTGCCCAAATGACTAGATATATTCAATCAGCCCAGAAGTATAAGCTGCACCAGTGAGAAAAATTACATGTGTAAGGATTTGGCTCACAGACTGGTTGTTTGAGCAAACACATGCATTGCAAGCCACAAACCAAATCCTGTTGGCTCTGCTCATACAAATGTTACCAATGGGGGACTGGGAGTCAATGGGGTTACCCAGATAATCTGGGCATGCAAGACTCACTGCTTTCAAACCTCACCAGTAGCGAGAGCACACTCAGCCCTTACTGCTTATGAACTGGCTGAAGTCCAGCTTTGTGCATGTATTGCTTTCACTTTTACTGAAATCAGTGAAAATAATTATCTTTAAATTATTTAAAAATGCCCCATTTCCAAAGAAAGATATCACAAAACTCACAAAACCATCTTAATAGAGCACCTTAATAGAGCTGGGTGTAAGTGAGAGAAAGGGATATATGAGCTTTCTGCCACACCTGTAAGCTCTTAGCTTTTGGGTGTGGCAGGGAGCAGTCTGTTCTCCATCCTAAGTTAAAGCAGCCTAATGTTTGCACACAATTCAGTTTTGCTGTAAAAGAACTCCCAAGTAAGCCTATGTGCAAATCAGTTATTGCCACCAACAAAATCTGAAAACATTTTCATCTTGGGGTATGAAAAAAATTTTCATGTGGATCTGAAAACATTTTCATCCTGGGGTATGAAAAAAATTTTCATGTGGAAAAAAAAAAACCCTATAGCAATTTATCCAGCCTATAAGCCCCAACCTCCCTGTGAGACAGAAGAACCAGCCTCAGCTGTTTTTTCCTGGTTCAGAGCAAGAATGTACTCCAGTCTCCTGCCTCCCTCCTCCTGCATCAATACACCAATCAGTGGTTTTGGCACAGATTGTGTTACTTCCTTGCTCAAGCTGAACCAAATACTACTTAAGACAATGGGTGAAAAAGTAGCTGTACAACCTTGATCATGACAATTACCTGCCATGTAAAGGTCTGAGATTCCAATTCCTTCCCTGTGTAATACTTTTTATTATGGATATTAGAAAAGCTCCAAGAGCTTTATGTTCCTAAAGAAACTCCAGTACACTCCAGTTTAAATAAACCTTTGGTTTTTTTAGTGAAAAACTATTGCCTCAATTCCCAGAGCTGAGTCCAAGAACACTGAAAGTAGTTAAATATTCTCTTCCTTGCCCATGTCTGTCCTCCTTCATGGTTGAGCTGGTGTGGACTTTCCTGAAATATCCTTTCCCTTGGGGAAACAGCTAAGTATCTGTTTAGCTGTTCTTGTAAAGATCATACTGGAAATAGTAAATAAAGGGCTAACTTAAACTGAAGAATGACAAGTGGAAACTAAAGGCAGGGTGTCAAACACCCAGGTTTCATTAGGTGGAAACCAACTGTAATTGTGCTGCTTTTCTGGACACCTTTATAGCCACGAAAGTGTACAGCTGTTTATCTGCCCCATCAGGATCTTCATCTCTTCAACCAGAATGTTCTGCTACTGTCTAGCAGGGAGAATTCCCAATCCAATTCATGTTATTTCAGAATAACACTCTGCCATGATAAAAGGCTGCATTGCTTCTAACTTGCTTTCTGCTCTTGCACCAGGAAAACACTGGCCTTGAGCTTTCAAAGCATTTTAGAATCATAATAACCATTTATAAGAACACGATGAAGATCAGGACCCTTCCGATAATGGAGGTTTATTGGAGAGCACTATATTGACAGCAGCATCTGAAATTTGCTATACTCAGGAGGAAAAAGGAATTTTAAAAAAGAATTAATCAATATTTCATGTCTTGTTTTAACACCATTGGACCTTAGTCCTCTCATCTATATACTACACTGGCAGGATAAATAAAAACAGCCGAGTGAGTTCCCAGGTACCTTCCCTGGGAGATGAAGTACATGACAGAATACAGATTATATACTTTAAACCAAAGCACTTATATTCATCCCATTTTTTCCTCTGAAGATACACAGGGATATGAGGGAATATACTTGAGCAGTGGAGATTCTGGGTGATTTGGTAACACCTTAGAATTCAATCTGATACCATAAACATGCTTTCAAAATTCTAATGAAAGCAATATTAGAAATGCGAAAACAATTTCAGCTGTCCCTAAAAGGCCATAAATCTCCGAATACCTTTTAAAATATCATCCCATAAAACTCTAGTGCAAAGCAATGTCTCAGCCCTTGCTATTATGCTAACACTGTGCACTCAATTTCCCTCTCTACAGGAGAGTTTTACACGTTTCTTGGTCAGGGGGTTTTGAGACTCATTAGAAAAAGAGTTCCTCTTGTTACTGTAATTGCACTCAAATTTCAACTTTTACGCATAGGAAATAAAAAAATCCTCCATTTATGTGTAGCATAAGGCTGTGTAACCACACAAGTCTGGGGGAAGGAGGACATTAATCCCAAAATAGAGTAAACAGGAGTTTGTTAAACATCATCTGCAGAACTACAGCAGGCAGATCTATGGTGATATACGTATGTGCAACAGTCCCAAAATTGTTTCCTATGGCTCAGAGAGACTTTTTTTCATAGTATAAAATTAATGGGGTACCAGATCTGGACAGGAAATTGTCTCAACAGCTCAGGAGAAAATAATGCACTGTTTTTCAAAATACACTTTTAAAAAGATGGCTTTGCTTTCAAGACATGATTTACAGCTGCATGCAGCAATAAAAAGGCAATGCTCACAAAAAGTTACTTTGTTTACCTTAAAAATGAAACCTTATTTTGCATACTTCCTACTTTATTAGTGGTCTTAAAGAAATGATAGTTATAGGTTGTAATTCATTGTGCTAAATACCATCCACCATTTCAGAAAAGTACATAGGCATATGCTTAACATTAAAGACATGAAAAGACCAGTGGAATCAACTTCGTTAAAATGCTTGAAACGAAGTATATGCTTGCTTATCTTGCTCTTAGTGAAGGTTTAAGTGCTTAAAATGTCATTATTTAATCTCAGAATATAAAAGTAAGCTCCAAGATTAATAGTTACTTGAAAGTTTCAAGTCTCAAAACATATAATTTGCATTTTTAGTAATGCCTTCCATAAACCCCAGCAGAATGAACTGACTAAAGTTTCTCACAACATGTTACAAAGAGACTTGCATTCTATTTTTCAGAAGAAAATAGTAAAATGCACTTTTAGGATTGCTAGAGTTGTAATATATGACACATAAAGCTTTAATTAAAATTTAATTTAAAATAAAAGCAATTAGACAGGGCTCTTCAGCTTTAACTTTCCACCACTTCAAAAAAAGAATAAGAAATTGACATAAAGAAGATGGAATAGAGAATGCACCCTAAAATGTTGGCAACTGAAATTCATCTTGTTTGACATCTATAACCATGCTTTGATGTAGGCTAAATGAAGGAAAAACTCATTCTTCCTGTCACTGGGGGTAAATGGAAGAACATAAAAAATTTTCTTGGTGATCCAGGGCAGGTGAGTTCAAATTGAGTACAAGTTTTGTTGTCACTTGAGTTCTGATTTTAGCACAGAATTCCAGGAAGTTCTTTTCTTCATTCAGTTGTTCCAGGATTTTTTATGTGCACAATCAATTTTAGTTCTATGGTTCAATGGACTGTAATTTCCAGTGGGGACTTCAGTGGTAAAAAATAAAATGAAAAAAACGTTTGTGAAGGCAGAGAAGATGTCTACACAAGCAATTGCATGTCAATCTGATTGCAGAAAAGAACTTAGAAGTCTATTTTTTAATTCTTTTGGGAGAAACTAGAGATCACAGAAGGTCAATTAAGAGTGTTAATTAAGATAAAACCAAGGAAATTTAGTACTTCAAAAAGCTATTAATTAATAGAGCTTGCCAAAAGCATTAGATAGACACTTTTCCTTTTTGACTTAATTTCAAAATATTGCAGTAAAGCAAAATTCAACAGTGACAGATTGAAATGACAAATTTCTCCAGGCCAATTAATTGACAAAAAATATATCCTTTCATAAAGGCTGTTTATAGAATCTAATCCTCAGATGAGTCTCCCACCAAACTACTGAATCAGCTGAATCAGCAGCAGCTTTATTTGCAGCAGCTTGTCAGGCCTCTTGATTAATAAATAAGTATAAATAAGAGTATTGGTCCAAATAAGAGACCTATAATACACAGAGTAGAGGCTTTATAATGTGAGATGGCCTTCCAACAAAAGGGCTTGTTAAAATGATTCAAAATAAACAGAAATTTTCAAAAATATGTCAGAATTAACTTAGGCAATGCTCAGGTAGAATTGTCTCTGGTACTTCTTTGTATCTGTGGTGCATCAAGAGACCATGAATCCTCTGAGAGGGGTCAGGGCACTCTGGTTTTGCCTGGCACTCTGTCACAAGCCCTGTGTCAGCCTCATCTGTGACAGGTCCTTGGGAAGGAGGGTAGAAGGTACAAGTCCCCTCTGCACTCCCTTGTTGAAGACTATCACCTCTTTTTCTCCCTGGGTTTCTCTGGGTTTTTGCATTGCTGAATCATGGTATATTTCCTTACAACTAAAAATACAAGAAATTTATCTGCCAGCAGATACTGGTGAGCCACTACCCATTTCTATACTAACCAAATTAATGCTTCCATTGCACTTATGTTGACTGAGACTTCTCTCTTTTTTGTTTTTTTGGTTTTTTTTCCCCTGAGGAAGCGTCTCTGAGTGCAGCTGCTGTAAAACTCTTCTGCTTTGCCAAATTAAACACCCACATTCCCCAGGTCACAGATTTGGTCTACGCCTTTCTCTTCACATCAGATGTAGGTTTGTAAATGACAGATTGGAATGAGCTGGCAGAAAAATGCACCCACCTCTGAGAGAACAGCAAGGCTCTCACCTCTCCCCTGAGCAGCACATACACTTCTCTTGCCAGAGAGCTGTTTTTCTGAGAGGAGTAAAGGAAGAACCTTTGGTACAGGAGAAGGGCAAAACTCTAAATCCTGAAGAATATCTGCCTTAGCCTGGATTTATTTCTGTTTTCTCTAAGACATGGTACTTTGTTGCTAATTATTTCATTACATATTTCTGAAGTAAAAAGAGCACAAGAAGAGCAAAGAAGACACAAGCACAGAAAATTGATTTTACCTGGTAAAAACAGTTGCTATTTCTGCATTATAAAGATCCATTTTAGGCAACCATTTATCATAATTATTCATTCTTTTGTACCTCTGTGTGTGTGTGTGTGTATGTGAGTGTACATACGTGTTTGCTCTGTATTCCATAAATGTGCAGGACATCTAATAATAAACAGCTGTGCCCCTCTAGCAGTGAGCAAACTGTCTCACACATCCTGCTTCAGGTCATTCTGAAAAGTGAAACATTTATACATGGGCAGATGTTTTATTAGCCATCATGTATAGTTTTATGCAGAGCTTAAACAAGTGGAATGCGTTATGAACAAACCTGCAGGAAAGGCTACTCCTAGGTCACAAACTGGCCCACAAGAATCTCTCCCCACAATCTGCTTTAAAAAGAGATGTAACACTTAATAAACCCCATGTCAAAATGGCATTGAAAAAAAGACAGGAAGGACACTTATGAATGTTCACAAAAAAGAGCAGAGAAATGATGGCTTTGTATTTAACTAATTTAAAAAACATCTAATTTAAAAAACACCAAAACTATCTGACTTACTATTTACTTATTATTTTGGGCAAGACAGGCAAAATCAACATTAGAAATAAGGACTAGTCTGTTACTACAAGTACAGAAATAGCTGAGGCATCTGCTTGGGTATTTAACTTACGGATTTATTTCCAATCTTTGTGTTGTGTACATTTTTCTAATTTATTTCCTGTCTTTCTTAGTCTATTTAATACTCATGGAAACTTGAAACAAAGAGGAAAAAGAGGAAAAAAACCAAGGCAGCAGCCTGAGAAAATTGACTTCTGCTGTCCAAGCTTCTGTAGTTTTCTTATTTCTGATTCCTTGACCTGACTTTGATGCATCTCAGTTCAGTTCTGAACTCAGGCAACGAGACAAGGAAGTTACTTCACTCAGGAAGAGAGGGCTCCTTCAGATACCTCTGCTGCTGAGCTCAAAGAAGAAAAGCAGAATTCCTGTTCATCAAGGGTGATCATAGAGGGCCAGCTTGGTGCAAACCACACAGAAGAGAAACAAGACTAAATAATTATAATTGTAAACTCTGCCCTCCAGCATATATATTGCACGTATATATTATTTCAAGGTGATTCTCATGCATTCTCAAACCTGTGCTAATCTCTTCGAGATGAATGGCATCCCCTGTAGAGAACATGAATTGGTAGATGAATTTCTTGCAGCTACTGGGCTTCTACAGGTTGCACTGAGTCTTCAGGTAAGAACTGTGGTCTTGGTGCAAACTGTTTACAGAACAGTAAATCCCAATTTCATACTTTTTTCCTTCCCCACTCTCTTCCCTAATCCTTCTGTTTCCAGAAATACGTATTTCCTTGATTTCTCTTGAGTCAAGATGCTTTATTTCCCTTTCTTAAGTACAGGTTGTGGTTACAGCCACAGCCCATGCTATTGCCTGCACTCAAGTTATCAGCAGAAGATGCCTTTTGGGAGCGCCTGGGTTGCACTTGTCCCCTGGGGTCTGCAGTTTATGCACAATCACAAACAACCTCGACCTGCTGCAGCTGCACCGTGCATGGCTCCACACATCTCCATTTGCACTTGGATTTTGTTGATGAACAAAATGTATGTTTAAATCAGGGCAGGATGCACAGAAATGTCACCCATTACGTTTAGAACGAAGGAAAACTAAATTCACATAAGCAGGTTTGGGGGCTAAACTGTTGGCATCTTTACACAGGCATTTTTCTCTTCAAAAATCACCTGAGTAAAATTAATTCCATGCTTAGGAAGACTGTTTATCAGGAAATGCAGCTCCTCTGGTCAATGGCAGCAGAGCACTGGCTCCACAGGACAATTACTTATGCTCACAGTGGTTGAATCAAATGGGAGGTGATTCCAAAATTTCCCTGGTTGTGGCACCATGGTGTAACCATGTCCCGCTGTTCCCCAACTCTTACTGGACTATGCTGGGCTGAAGACTTACTGCAATCCCTGGTGGCTGTGACAAAGGGAGGGACAGTTGAAAGGCTGGCACAGGTTTCAGGGCTGGTGCCACAGTTGTCTGTAGGGCAGCTTTGTGTGCTCTTCTCTTCACCAGTAGCTGCATCCAGTTTGCTGAGTCCTGGTTCAATATTTTCACACAGCGTGAAAGGGAGTAGAGAAGGATTTAGATTTTCATCCTTTGTAACCAAAAATGAATCAAAACTAAAAACTGCGCCAAGTGGAAGAAAAAAGACAACAGGGCCTTTTCCCTGCATCTCCATTTAAATCAATATTTTCTGTCTTGGGTCTGCACATTTTTCTACAGGGAGGATATAAACTAAACAGAGCTGCAGTTAATCCAGGATCCCTGAAGAGATTTAATTAAGGAGGCTTTCCCACCCTTTTCTTTTGGTATTAAAGGGCACTCACTACTCCTAGCTGCATATTTTAGTAAAATGTATTGCAGGTGAATACAGAAGAAATTTCTTGATTAGCTCTTACCGGCTCAATACAAGATACTGAAAGGGCTTCATCTAATCTTGTCTGCAAGCAGCCTACATTTTTCATAAAAACATTTTCTTTTAGGTTGGGTCTTTTTTATGTTGAAATCGAAAATATGATACAACTTTTTAAAGATGTACATTGTATTTCTGTGACACTGTAAAAGCAGAGGCTTTTACAAAGATATTTTGTTTTATTGCTATGGTGAAAATGAAAGAATAGCTAGCATGAGATTGTACTCTAACTCTGTTCATTTGAGAGGGAAGAACACTGGACCCGAAACTCAGCAGACAGAACCCACACTGATGTATATCAGCTGATACCCTTTCAAATTTTCCACAGTCTGCAGTCATTGTAATAGTTCAAGCACTACCTCTTTGATATTGATATGGAAGGGAAGGCGATGTTACATTGTTCTCCACACATCTTACATTTATCTGAGAACTTTGCTTTTTACCAGGATGGATGCCCATACTAAAATAAAAAAAAGCTTATGGAGGGCCAGAATGTTAACTGTAAGTTTTTCTTCTGAACAGATAAGATTCACTGGAAAAAGATAACTCAAACTCCACAGATTAGACCTTCATCAGTGCACGTTCCTCTATCAACAACTCTTCTCCCCCCAGCTCTGGTATTCAGAGAAGCGTTTCCAAGTATTCTAAAATTCATTCCTAATTTGTTGCTAAATTACTAACTGATTATTTACATTACAGTAGCACTGTGAATCCTCACTGTGCAAGGCAGACTGTACACACACGGCAGTTCTTGAACCAAAGAGCTTAACAGTCAAACACCCAAGAGAAACAGATTCTTTGGAGAAGGTACCTGTCCTTACCCCTAGCACTGCACCGCATCATAGAGCCACATTCTCTGGAAGTGCATCCAGAGCCACAGAGCTCTTCTCTACACTGCCTATTTGCACTAACCAAAAGTTCATCTTAGATTATGGAACATCACTATTTTTAGCAAAAATGAAGTCTTAAATCCAGACAAATTATTCTGATATGGAAAAAGGAGGTAAAAATAGAACTTGCGTGGGTCTGAATTTTAATTCAATTGCAAGAGGCCATAAAGTAACCCATCAGTCAAGCTTTGAAGATTAACTGCTAATTAACACAGATGTTGCCTTCTCTTTTACTACTGTAACTTTCTCCAGATTAACTTTTCCTTAAAGTAAAAAAGGAACAAAATATTTCTCTTTCCTTTTCTTTCTTTTTCTTTTTTCTTTTTGACATACATTTTAATGAAGCCCACGCACATATATAGGTGTCATATTATGGTTTACTATCAATATTAGAGTCTTGCTTACTATCTATTTTCCATCAAAATGGATCAAGTCTTTCACTGCTTTCCTAATTAACTAATCTCTGTCCAGATATCAAGAAAGAAACAAATAATCCTCACATCTGAGCTACTGAAATTCCTCTAACACCTAGCAGGTGGCTTTCTGAAAGTCATCTTTCACTCATGCACATTGTGGGCAGAAGAGGTCAAAATCTAATTAAAGCCTCACTTCAAATATAGGGTCCCAAATCCTGAGGACACCCAGGATTAGCTTTTGTCATTCCCCTTGTGTTCCCCCAAAGTCACTACATTTATGCAGCAGGGTCTTCTGAAAGCCTGATGCCTGCAGCCACTGGTTCAAATACCTACCCTGGAGGCAGCACCCTGATTGTAGGCAAATGTATTTGGCAGAACCAAGAATGGCACAAGTTCTTCTCTCAGATGCAGCCCTTTAGAAAAAGCATGGTGTCGCAAACAGTGCAGAAAAGCAGGAGACTGCCACAGAGAAGCTCATAGGAAGAGGAACTAGGGGTCACAGTTGATTTCCTACTATCCCACTGAACAGTTTCTTCAACACTGGACAATTTCAGAATATATTATTCCAATATTCATTGAATAGTCTGCAGGAGGTTAATAATACAAGTGGAAACTTGGAGAAAAATCTCCATACTTATTAGAACGGCAGTTAAATGCTCGAAACCAGAATTTTTATGGCTTCTCTGCTATCAACTGAAGTAGCAAATTAGTTAATTTTCCAAGTCTTTCGCAATCCAGCTTTTTGAGAATAATAAACACAAGAATCATCATACTAATCATCTAGGCAGCTCACTGTCAGTCCAAACTAATGCCTAGGTATCAAGAACAGTGAGGACTTCAGCTAGCACCAGGAATATGATATCTACAGTGAACCCAAGTGAAGTGGGATTCATGAAGTGGGACAGTGGTCCTTTGCTTTAAAAAAATGCTCTGATTTCTCTTCCACATTATACTGCTCTTAGTTACATCATCTTTTCAGTAATTCCCAGTATCAGCTAGTTAAGAGTTGGCAATGTTACCACGGAATTGTGCAGGCAAGCAGCTCCTTGAAGGTCACACATGTGACAGTACTCATCAGAGGAGCCTTTGGCTGCTCCCCTGGCACCAAAGTTCAGGACATCACAGTTAATTAAATTCTTATCTACAAGATTTGCATAACAAACATTAAAACAAGTTAATTCATTACTATTAGAAACTGCAACTCGCTTGCCACAATTTAGCTGACTCAAGTCTAGACTACATCCTTTTGGCACCAAACTCTAAAATCTAGAACTGACTAAAATCTGTTCTAGGGTTATATTACAGAGAACTCAGGTAACAGTAGGAGCTACACTGTTGGAAGGATTACCACATTAAAAATTAAGAGTTCAATCACATACAACAGCAGAGATAGTGTCACAATTAGCTTTACAAAACAACATCATTCTCTATAAAGCTCTTTCTTTGCCTCTTCATGCTATGTGCCTGATAAGTCCTTGCCAAGAAAGACATTATACTAATTACAATTAGTTATACAAAGTGTAGGACAACTTAAATGATTTATTGGGTTTTTTTTCCTCACAAAATAAATGTTATTTTGAATTCCAAATATACAGTAAAATAAAGCAGAAGCCACAGATGGCATGTTCAGTCCAGACACGTATGAATGTGAATATACTTACAGGGACACTCAATCCATTTAAAACTTTAATCTTTTCCCTGGAAAAATCATTGCAGAGTAGGTTTTATGCAATTAAATTCATTTTTTCCCTGAGCAGAGACATTTAAGGTTCAGAACCAAGAGCTGAGCTGTTTTAAAAAAACCCTTAGAATAAAGAGGATCTTCTACCAATTTTTTCCTAATGTCTTCAGGTGAACAAATAAAAGTATGCACATTTGTCATGCAATATTAATGTGGCACCATATTTGCCTTTGATGTAATTATTATCTACATGCAATCTGAAGACATAAAAAATCTGAAGTTGTATGGAACAATTTTCTGTGTTAACTATCGAACTGTAGTAATGACCACTTCATACCTAGGCATGGAAATAACAAAGGAATCCTTCTGCTTCATTTCTTTGGGAACTCCTTCTAAGAACTACTACAAGACCCTCCTTTGTCCTCCATCCTGCAACATCATGAAGGTCCTGTAACCATACTGACAATTTGCTTCTCCTGTGAATATCCTGTGTTCAAGTGCATTTCCAGGAAGGATTTGCAGCACTGAGAGTCTGAGCAGAGCACAGCACTCGATCCTTCAGGGGGACCCTCTCATAACTCTATTTTGAACTCCTCTGAAGTTCCAAAAAATACCCAGACTCACTGAAAAATGAAGAGCTGATCCAGGCTGACGTTCTCCCAGTCCTTCCTACATGCCCCATCTCCAGAGTGCCAGTGCACTCGAGCACTTAGATGTGACACAGACAATGAAGGTACACAAGAGAAAAGGCTTAGACACAACAGGCACTCCCAGGAAGCAGTAGGCTTACTGCTCTCTGAGTGCCTTTTGCCATTACCAGGCTTACCCCCTGCTCTCTGAGTGCCTTTTGCCATTACACCAGCCATTTTGTCCTCAGTCTTGTCAAGTGAAGGCACAGCACTTAGGAAAATACATTTCTCTTTTTTTCTGGTCTGCAAGTCAGCATTATCTGATTAGGTCTACTTCCTAGGGCTTGTTCAGTCTCGCTTATCAGACACACTGGAAAATATTTCCAATAATAAGCCAGCAGAAATCTGCCTTCATATCTGGTGTCAGGCAACATATAACAGAATTCTTTTCATTTTAGTTTTAAAGTATTGCTTCATTCAACAAGCCGACTGCTGGCTGACACACAATCTAACCTAAAGGCTATGGATCAGCAGGTAAATGCAGAAATTCTATTAGTTTTCAGACCTGAGGTTTACGCCTTTCATTTCAAATGAAATCAAAATCCTACACATGAATAGGTAAAGCACAGAGTAAAGATCCTTTCTTAACACCATCCATTACATATTGCATGAGTGCAAGGAAGAAAGCAGTTCCTGCATCTTGTAGATACTGTATTTCTTGTGCTCAGTGGCTCTGGCAAGGAGGTAAATAGCAGACATAAAAGAGATCCATTCTGAGGAAAAATTAAAACCATGACCAACATTATATTAGGCAATGTGAAATCCTGCAAAGGTACAAAGACAGGCATAGCCAGATATGCTTGGTATTAACAAAACCTCTCCAAGCTTGTATAAATTGGACTTCCTTACCTAAATCCGATTTTAAAAGTCATAATCAAACTTGTCTATGCTTTAAAGGTTTTGGAAATGAGCATCCTCATGTAGGACCAGAAGAAGGAAATAGTGCAAAAGGGCATATTACAAAGCATTCAGAATATTGAGGAGAATATTTCTTTTTCCAAACTGAAAGAAACACCACTAACAGAGAGTTTTCATTTCTTTGTTCTTTCTAGAAGTGTACACACCCAGCTTAATATATAAATACATGAGATTTAGGAACGATTGACTCCTAACTTCATTTTACTGTTTGCTCTAAAGAGATATGTTCACTAGAAATTCTCAGAGCATAGGCATCAGCATTTTGGCACACTATATGGACTGAATCCCCAAAATAATAGCAGAAAGCATAATTCTCTTCTGGCGTGGTTTTCCTTTACAATGGTGGATCATGATAGTCTTACAGCAAGAAAATCAATTGTGATTACCTGGTCACAATTATGATCACACAAATAGTGGTTTGGTTATTTTTGCTGTAGGTCCTATTCTATGCATTCAGTTAAGGAAATTGTTACATGGCTTTGCTAAGTATTCAGGAAAAAATAGAGAATAAAAGCATGACTTTTTGTTCCTTGAAAACTTAGCTGTAACATTTGTCTTTGGAGTATGACATTAAACAGTAAAGAAGCTTGTTGGGCTCCCTCTTTTTCACTATATAAGCCTTATATAATATATAAAGCCAGATCTTTCATTTGTACTTTGTGTTTATTTGTATTTAATCTGCATTTTCTCCTGGCAGATATATAGGTTTGATAGCCTCTAGTTACATTTTGTGCTGATGCTATCTTATAGCTTGATGAGACCAAGTGAGTTGGTATTCTTTATCATAGCTCTTAGCTATTATAATGCACAGCTCTCATTCATAGATAGCCCTTACATTTTCTCCAGGACAGGTAGAACTGTAGGAGTCACACAAATACAAAGACATGTTAGGTGAGCTGGCCTAGAGGGACAGCAAACAAAAACATCAAGATGCAATGTCCAGGTCCAGCACTCCCTCAAGTCCAGTAAGTCAATTAAATCACATCTTATGAAGAAATAAGAAGACCCGAAACATGATAATTCTTCCTTATCTCACAGATGATAACAGAAATGATACTTTATCTTGTCCTTTTGACAGGTCTAATGGCAGATCTTCTGATTCTGCACAAGTATTTTTGACAAGGCAATAGTGCTCTGTACTCTTCAGTCAAAGGCTGACCTACATGGTGTTTTAAAAATAACATTTTGTTGGGTTTTACTGAACCAGGACTGCACAAAGCTAATATAACATGTGAAATATAAAATGTAAAATATAAATATAAAATATAAAATATAAAGCATAATACAGAAAATATAAAATATAAAAGAAACATAATATATAATATATAAAAATATAAAATATAAAATCTGAGCTGGCACCATTGCTTACGTAGTACCTTTCATCGCAAAAGGTTTTTAGTAGAATTCATGCACACTGACACATGCAGCCACTTGCACGTGGCAATGGTAGAGGACAATTTTGGATGAGGATGAAGAACCGTGTATCAAGTGAATTCCCCCAAAATATGGGAGAATCTTGTTCAATGCTGGCAAGAGAGCAATACTGCTATGGAGCAGTTTCCCAATGCAATCTTGAATTGCCTTGGAAATTGCTCACCTAAGTATTGACCAGATCTGACTACATTTAACTTGTTTGATCTGATGAGATCAGGTTGTATGGCTGCAAGTTTGTGATAAGAAGCCAGTATTAGAAACTGCAGATCTCAGAAAAGCAAAGCAAGAAAACACACAGCCCTAAACCATTCATATGGAAATTATTCAATATAAACAGGTGGTTTCTTCTTGAACTGCTCCTATAATATTCCATATCCATGGATCATTATGGAAACCACGTGCATGCACAGATTATTACCACGTGAAACAATGAAGATGTCTCATGTCCCCTCCTAGGTTTGGCAGCATTGCTCAGGGGTTTGTTATTTGCGAGCAATGCCATTATCCTTTATCTTTATGCTGTGCAGAATTGCCCTCCATTGTGCAGTATTCATTATTCCACACTTTGTCATGCACTGCCTCTGCAGGTGTGTGTAACACACAGAGACTGCACCCACTGATCTACAGGAACCACAGACACACACCGCACTCACATCCATCAGAGTATTCCTCACCCTCACAGGGCAAAGCAGCAGAGTTGCACCAGTTTATACATTAGAAGATCACATTCTGTAAACGTTGAATTATTTTAGTGGTGACATTATGACTTTGTTTTCCATTCAGTTTGTTCCTAAGAGGATGTAAGAAATAAAAATGTACTTGTGGGGAAAGGAATATAAATTAAACTATTTTATAGATTTCAGCAATTGTTCAAAAGCTTGAAAATAACAATACAGGTGTGGAGGGAGAAGAGAAAATCTTCAATTGAGATAATTCAAGTTTGCCATTTACTTGTACAAGTATTACCAGAGAGCTGCTCTTCAACCAGGGAGCTGTCTCTTCTCTGAACTTGACAGAAGCTTTGTTCTTTTTTACCTTTGTATATTTATTTGATTTCTCTGACAGCAAGCAAAGGATTAGTTTGAAATAATGTTTTTTCCCCCCACTGTGGAATGAGTTGCCCACCTCTAACTTGTAAAATGCTATGCAGACTAGGCAGACTCTATAACACTTAAATAGAGTTTACAGAGGCAACCAACAGAAAACAAGCAACTGGAGTGGAAGTATTTTGTACAGAGCAGTGTTTGAAAAGATGCTAGATATCATCTCCCTCAGTCCTCAAATACCACAGTAAATGAGCACATAACTCAAACCTCATTTCTCCCTGGAACATTTTTTAAAACTGTCTTTCCTACTGATTTCTGGAGTTTCCCTTAAGAAGAGAGTCTGGGATGAAGGCATTACAAATATAAGATTATCTCCTCTTGATAACTTAGTTTGCTAGTGCATAAATCATATGAAATGTGATTCTGAATTGCATGAATGCATGAAAATTAACCATGGGAAAACACACTGCAATCCAGAGGTGAAATCTACATTGGCAACATGTTCCTTTTAAAGCAGTTTGATGCTGCACATAAACAAGCCCTCATAGTTTTGTGAAAGGTATGTAAGGACAAATATTATCATCAACAAGCAGAAAAGCCAAACCTGGGGTGGACAAAGCCAGCTCTGTGCAGCTCAGCTCCATCTATGCTGAGCTCAGGTACCATCCCCAGCCAGCTCAGCAGCCTGTCAGACCCTGCCCTGAGCTGGGGGTACAGATGTTGCTGCTCCAGCTGTTGGTCAACACCCAACAGCTGGAGGTGGTGGATCCCACACAGTTCTGGAGCACACAGTGCAGGTCTCGAACCTGCTCTGAGCAAAATAACCAGACTAGACCAACTCCTGGGCCTTGGAAGCACAACAGCAGGGGCAGCACAGTCAGGAAGGGGCTGTGTCTCAAAGCAGTGCAGCCAGGAACGTGAATCTTGGCCCTCCAGGAGTGTGCATTTGTGAGCCCTGCTAAAGCAGCTTCCTAGAATTTCTATTAATAGGAGAAAACAAACCCACCAGGAGAGAGCAAAGTATCTGGTCTTGTGATTTGGGACAAGTAGATAGCTTCAAAATGGCCCTGTGCCTATAAAGACAATTATTGGAACCACATCTTTTCCAGCCTGGATTGAAGAATGCCTGGTATTCAGATACAAAGATCATCATTGTAATGACAATTTCTTTGCCACTCCAGGAGCCTGAGTAGCAGACTCAGCTATGATTAAATCATTCAATTCACCTCTTTGTATCTTTTACCTGGCATGAAACTGTTATTTACCTGAACCATGGCTATAAACCCTCACAATTCAAATATTATACAATGCAACAGACTAGTGCCAACCTGAGACAAGACCACTAGTAAAGCACTCCTCCCCAAGCAAATAATGCTGTGAGCTTCTCAGTACTTTGCCTTAGGTGCTTAGCTTTGTTCAAAAATAATAATGAAAAGAGGCAGAAAAGATATTTGACAAAGTGGTGAGGTGGAGGCTTACATGAAGATGGATTTTCATTCAGTAGCAGCAAATTGAAGAGGTACACATTGTAGAAAATAATTTTTTTTTCTTTCCTCCTCTTTTTAAGAGAAGAAAAAGTTTCAATCCAAATTAATTTTTATCAAATTTCCATTAAAATGAAGTAAAATTATTTATGTTCTTGTGATCACTTTTTGTTTTTGTCTGACATTAAACTGCACTGTGCTTTTATCTGAATGACTTTGTGGATAGAGGGCTTCAACTGCCCAAGAAATAAGAATTAGAATTCACACAAAGTTGTATTGAATTATTACATTCCTTCACATTTTGGAGTGCTCCAAAATAAACAACAGCCTTTTGGGCTTTGTTCCAAGTACTTTCTGCAAACAGAATTATTCAACTATTCACACACCTGCGAAAGCAGCAGGCACTGGTTGGTTGGAGCATGGTGCTGGTAATGCCAAGGTTTTGGGTTTGATGCCAAGGTTATGGGACACTCATGCTAAGAGTCCCTTCCAACTCAGAATATTCTGTCATCCTGTGATTCCGACTTAGTAACTGGAGCACATGGAAGCTCTGTCAGATATCCAAATGGCCTACTCATGGATAACACAGTTGTACTCCCACTGTCTCCAGACTCATAGTGTCAAGCCCAGAGTAAGCTGCAAATCAACAGAAGATAAATCTAATTCTCAATCAATTGCTCTGACAGCGACCACAGACTACAGGACAACAGGAAGACAACATGCTTGGCAAACAGGTTACAGAGACAAGTTATGGGATATCCCACTGGGCATACACAGGCAGTGGCAAATGGCTACTGGTATGGAATCTGTCCTAGCAGTTCTTGAATGAATCCCTTATGGGTGGCCAGTGTGCCAGCCATGTGCAATTGTGGTGGCAAAGCAAATGGAGGTCCATCTAAAAAGTGAAAATCCCTGTCTGCTTCTGCCCCCAAATCTCATAACTAAGTGGGATGTATGCTTGGTTTTTGTATGCAAAGAAAAACCTTCATCCTAGCCTGAATGCATAGAGAACTTTTCAGAGTACAGAATTTCAAACAGGATTAAACCCCAGTAAATCCTCTTTTGCTGTGCAGACTGTCCTTTCACTGAACACAGGTTTGAAATATGGGGAAGCTGATTTCCCAGAGTGCCATCCTTCATTGGCTCAAATTCTCACAAAGTTTTGTTTTCTCAGCCAGCCCTGCATATTCCTCCCTGTAATGAGTGCAACTGTACTACACAACAGCCAAAAAATGATTGCCTTCTCACAGGATCCAGGCTCCTACTAACATGAAATAGAAAAGAGACAGATATTGTTCAACCCCATATCCCAAAATGGTGCAAAATTCCTGTCAATAAATTGGCCTAATGTTCCCAAGGGTTTTGCAACTCTTGTTCTCCATATTATACAAAATGTTCTTTTCAAAAAAGTTTGAGTAGATCTTCAAAAATTTAAATAAACTGGTCTAGAAAGGACAAGTGATCAGCTGTGAAGGCAAAAGAAAATAACTAGTTTTTATTACAGAATTTATATCCTAAATTTAACCTACATGGCACCCACTAATGAGCATGAACCTCACCTAAAGCAACAATATCTTGCTGAAAGAAAAAAAGTACTGATGGTCCTTTTCTACATTTGAGCAAGAGACAGAAATTATTTAGAATAAAAACAGTGGAAGTATTGTAAATATTGCAAATATTTCTTTAGTATGAAGCAGAAATTATTTTATAGCTTTCCTGTGAGAAAGTCTGAAACTCGTTTTCTTTTCCTGCAAAGAGAAGAAAAAATATTCTGGAAGTATATAACTATTACGCTCTAAAATATGTATTAGGTACAGAGATAAACTCTCCTAAGAAAACAGTAAGAAAAAAATCTATTCATGAAACTGTACATCATTACTGTTCTGGTTTCTTCTGGAATAAAAATTTGCATTACAGCAATTAAAAGGATGAAACCCAGCAATTAATTAATTAATTTGTAAGGGCAAAGGAATAAAAACCTAGATGTATTCCCATGGGATTTGCTGAGCCATTTTGCACCTTCTAAGTCATCTGCCAAGAAAAGGTCACTTGAACTAATCCATGCTTACACCTTGGCATCTCCCCTGAAACATGTCACCTCTCCACTGCAGAGGTATTACTTGCTACCTATGACACTAAGCCTCAGGAACAAGCCAGACTGGATCTAAATGGAGGTGTGACTGATGTGCATTTCACAAGCCAACACAATCTATACACTGGGTGTCTCAGGAGACCAACAGTCCAACTTCCTTTGGAGTATTTTCCTCTTCTGTCTACCTTTCAAAGCATTCCTCCTCCTGACACAGGAACTGCCGTGTGGAAAAGGAATCATCAATACAAATCAACATCAAACAATTAACTTTGTGGGACAAAACTCAAAGGAAAGTTAAATGTATTTGCTTATGCTCATTTTCCTGAAATTCAGGGCTTAAACATTCACTACTAGTTGAGAATTCATCTTCTCCTGGTCTCCCAGGCTTTCCCTCAGCAAACAAACAAATGAAACAATAGATCACAGAATAAAAGCAGCCATAAAAAAACCCCTCATGTATAATAATTAATTGTCAGATAGCTGACAACTCCATTCTGTCTTCCTGTAACTTGTAACATGCAGGAAACAATCCCTTCACATTTATCACTATTTACCAATACTACTCTCTGAGGTCTCAAAGCTTGGACCAGCTACAATTGCCACCCACTCCACATTCACAGAATCCATCTCCTTCTCCTGCCATCTGTTCTTTGTCTTGGATTAATCATGATGTATAGGGCAATATGGTTGTTACCTGCTCTGAGCACTGCCCCCAGTACCTCAGCAAAGGTTTCAGCAGAATCCCTCCTGCGAGGCTGTGAGCATCATCTCCAAATGCTTGGTGTGAAACCACTGGAGCACAGAGGCAACTTTTAGGACTAGTGATGCTGCTATCACTCTTTGTTCAATGTTCTCTCATATTTCTTATCACTACAATGCTCCAAAGCTACATTTGTTAGTAATATACCTAGTTGGTAGTGACCTCTGATGGATAACACATGATCATGTTTTAAATTTGGACTTCAAAAGGATTCTAAGAGTTACCTCTGAAAATTAGGCTTTGATTGGTCTATTTGGGAGTATTAGCTGTGATAATACATGCATTTTAGACTTTTGAAGAAACCTGACAGATGCTAGACATAGAAATTGTAATTTTCCTCTGTGAGTCCGGCTCCATTATAAACATTTTCAGATCCCATTTTTAAAGCAAAATCCCTGTTTAAAAAATAATTTTACAGGTTTTAAGATGCCTGTAGTCATTTATTCAGAATTTTTCCTTTTTATTTCAGTCAGATATTAATAGAACAGCAAAGAAAAATCTTCCTGTGGTTCAAAGAACTCATTTTTCTCTATATCTGTCTTTGCTTACATGTGAGGTGGGAAAGGCTCTGATAAATCTACAGTACAAGCAAGAAATGTGACAAAGGAAAACTTATCTTTTAAAATGCTCTCCCATTTTTACTTCAGGTGAAACAGGCATTTAATATGCTAGAGGCTGCTTTCTGTGTAGCCTGGAACAGCAGAGACACAGCATGCTAAATATCACATATAGAGCCTGAATCATAACACAACAGCTTAGTTACTATTGGAAAATCTGTGACAACTTGAGACAGATGGACAGGAATAGAAGTTTAATCAGGTTTGAAGCTAAAAATTAAATACCAGTGAGACTACTTCTTACTATTCTCAATATTAAGAATGCCAAATAATTTCACAGAATCACAAAATTTGAAAAACTAGAGTGAGGGCAACATATGCAGCAAACCACAGAAGACTTTACCCTTGCAAACAAAGTTGGTGAGCATTTTTGCTCACAGGAAAAGCATCTTAGTTTGAATTTGTACGATAAGTAAATATTCCCACTTCTCTGCTGGTTTGGAAGAGAGGTTAATAGAGGTGAAACATTCAGCCAACATCTCTAACATACACATTTTTCTGTGCAGGAAATCATTATTATTCCTGCTTCATGATTTTATCAGCCTGGATGTAAGATCTGCAAAACAGAGAAAGGTTTACAAATGTAAAAAATTCCTTTTTAGAGCAAAATAGAATTACATATTTATGTTTCTGATCAGAAAGTATGCTAGGGCAGTAATTTCATTGAATAAACAGAGGCCAAGTCATCGCCTCTCTCTCTCTCTCTCTGTGCTGAGATCAAAGCTGGGATTTGCAGATCTCATCCACTGAGGCTTGGATCGTCAGACCTATCAAGGCTGGTAAGATTCAATCCAAGCAGTTATAACATTAAAGTGGATTCTATTTTTGTTCAGCTTGAATTAACTGTCTGAAAGATTCATTACTTACATTGTTCAAGGCCCTGAACACATCTGAATTAACTTTAGTGGTTCATTTTCGTAGGACAGAGCTGGTTTGTACACAAGTACAAGCTGAATTTTACCAGTGACCTAGGTGGATTTGATATGCACAAGACAAAGAAAACTCAAGGTACTTGAGCATGTTAATTCACATTAATAACAAGTGTGTGGAATACTGTAGTTTAAGAATCTTTGATGTTAATAGCATGAGTGATAAAATATGGGTCTAATCAAAATGACTCAGTATTGCACATTAAACCCTGCAGTACCCAATTACTCATTGCTGTTTCTGGTGAGAAATGTGATATTCAAGGGTATAACCTAACCTGCAGCCATAAATAACACATATATTAAAAAGAACAGGTTGATGGCAGGGCTACTAAATGCTGTTCTTTAACTTTGTGATCCTAGCTTTGAACACAGTGGTAGAGTAGCAGTGCAGTAGTTCCACGGTATGATCAGGTCCCTGGACTGAACAAAACCACAAAGTGGTTGTGCTTGTCAAATGCAACATTAATAAGCTTGGGCTTGTTATGGAGATGATATTTCTTTAAAAAAGGACTCACATGTTTTGAACTTGTCATTTTGATTTATCTAGGAGTCTCTTCTTCATTTGCCTTGAAAAACCTTACAAGGGACAGCAAGAGAGTTTTTTGGGATGTCTTGTCACAGGAAAAGGCATAATCTTACTGTCCACCCACTTTGCTAAATAAGCAACCTGTCATGCTTGTATTAATTCAATCAGGCCAAAGCTGAAACTCATTTTGAAGCTTGTATTTCAGCATTTTTTGTCTTGAACCAATTGAACCTGTTGTGTATGAACACAAAGCTGCCTGTCATACACATAGAAAACAATTTTTTTAAAAAGAAGAAAAAAACCCTGTCAAATACTTTGGGTTAGGATTTTTTTTCCCCTTTCAGTTCAAATAAGTGCCTGTTTTGTGCTGCAGAGATTGGTACAACACTTCATCCATTTCAAACGAGAGGCTGCTTTATGAACTCATGGAAAACGGCTATTTTATACAGCAACTTGCAGATATGATCCTCTGACAAGCAGTGCTCATTAAAAGAGCATCAGCTGGCTCAAGCAGTAGTCTTGGTCGTTACTGAAGTAAGTCAGAGCCTTGGGGATTTTAACACCATTTGTTCAACAAACAGTCTCATTCTGCCCAGCTGAAAAAAAATTTCCAATTTAAGAATAAATCTTTTGTAATGGGCTCAAGGAAATGTATGGTATGGGAGGATTGAGAAGTTATCTATTATACAGGCATTCTGCTCACATCCACGATGATTCTGCCTTGATAAACGAACAGTGACACTATTGGCAAACCTGGGATTTGAAGTAATGGTTCATTAATGCAACTGCACACTAAGTAATGTACTTGGGTGTCAGCATTCTGCTGGGTTTCCTTCCTCATTGTAATACTCTTTTTCCTTCTGGATATGCTTAAAAAATATCCTGGCACTCTGTCAATATATTCCTTTGAAAACTGTCACCATGGGCTGTGACTGTGGTGTGTGTATGGAACTGTGCATTGACACATGCATTGCCTTGATGCATTCTGGTGATGCGAGTTCAGTCTCCTGTAGAGATCCAAATTATGATACGATTGCACTGAGCTTACAGACTTCTCTCATGCTGGGATGGAGATGGTGTGAGGAGCTAAACTCACAAAACAGAGCAACATGCTCATACTGCATGGTCTGAATAGCTCTTTCAGCTGCACACAGAGAACGTCTTGCCTTTCCTTAGAGGAGTTCGCAGATTAGATATGGCTAAGCTGGGGATGTGGGGTATTCAGTTCTTCCCCCTCACTAACACAATCCTTCTCCTGACTGGAGAATCCCTCTCCTCCTCCTTCCACCCTTCCTTCCTTCTTTCCTTCCCTCTTAGTTTTTTTTAAATTGTATTCAACAGCTTCCACACCTGCCTGTCAGGGACTGAATGTTTAATGCAATGGTTTGTATAGTCCATGGCCTGCTCCAGAAAGGTGAGTGCTCAAAGGCCCTGGCAAAAACATTTTGATGTATTATTTAGAATTTAGGATCTATTTGAAAAAAACCACAATCAGAATTGGTACTGTTGGTATGGCAAGGTGTTAGAGTGCAAATAGAGTAAGGCAGGCTTCAATATCAAGGGGAACAACATCCAAAAGGGACAGACTTAATAATTCCTTCCATCTGCCACCTATAGATGACAGAAGGTTGATCAAGCCATCTTTGTGTGATCAGAGAGGAAAAGCACATTTTCAGCACAATAATGTAGCATCAATTTTAACTATTATCATATTTGTCAGCAAGAATTGCTTTCTAGTCATTGGATGGCTTACACAAATTTATTTTGTGAGGAACTCAGAAAAGGTGTGTGTAATTGTTTTAAACATGTTTCATTAGTTTTTAATTTGTAGACTGATGTGACTAGTGTGGAATAAAGCAGCCTCATGCTTCCTGCCCCAGGAAATTCTTGGAAATTAGATATTTCAACTCAGTGGGATTCACATTGCAATGTATTTTAAATTACAAGAACTGAGTCTTTTGCTCGCTTCTGTCCATCTGTGTTACAGTCTTGGATTTACTCCTATACACAGAATGTATAGATTGCTTCTTATCTACATAGCTTAGTGCAGCTTACACAGAAAAATCAGGAAGGAAATCTCAAAGGCAATTATGTTGGAATTAAACAGCTGCAAGGAATCGTCAAATGGATTCTGGTCAGACCCAGCGGGAGTGTTTGCAATAGTTTGAGTTTATGTGAAAACTCACCTCACATGGACTTTCTAAAGGAAGACATAAGTCTCTGGTCAGGACTCTGTGAAATTTTACAGAATTGCTCAGTTTTCCCCAGTCCTATAAAGACATTACTGACAGTCAGCAGAGTCTCTTTGCTACTGGCTACTGATTGTAATCCCTTTTCACCCTGCCCCCACAGGTAGGGAATGAGAATAAACATCCACTGCAGTTAATAGGATCAACCTAAATCCTTCAGAGGAAGCTATCCTACTCTATTAACCCACTGGGGACTGGCTGTAACAGAGGCCAGAGTGTGGTTTAGCTCCAAACCTGCTTCAATTGCCACACAGTTTCTCAGGATGCCAGGACCAGCCTACCTGCGCACGCAGACAGGGATGACTGCACCAAGCCAGCAGTGATGACCTACTGCTCAAGCTGGAGAGCACATCAAGGAGCTAGCCTGACTAATTCCACCACCAGGCTAAGATCATGCTGTACATCTGACATATCTTTCCAGCTTGCACAGGGGAACCTCCATTCTTATAATTCTGGCTTTTGATGCGCAGCACCTAAGGAGCAAAAATACTTATCAAGTTGCAAATATTAAGGGTACACTTGAAAACTTCTTGTTCCAAGTCCACATATCTGATATTGAAGGTGCCCATTGGCACATTCCAAGCAAAAGCAATTTTAAAAACTGAACTAAACATACTATTATTGACCTGATTTTGTCTGCTGTGCAAGGTGCAGCCCTTCACCCTGAGGTACCTATGCAGCTCCACAGCTGATGAGCTGATGGCCACTGGGAGTACAAGTTGATTGATTTCCTATTTGTATCCAACAGCACTTTAGTGGCATTAAATATTATTTAATGGCATTGATTAAATTTTAATGAAATTATAAAAAAATCCTGCAATCAAAAATAACAACAACCATGTCTCCCTTAACTGCAGCACTGTTCCAGCTCTGAAACAAGCACGCTGTCTGGTTGCATTGCAGGGTCACATCTTGATTAAGCAGTGTCAAGAGTATTGATAGCATCTTTTCAGTATTCTGGGGAGCAGCTATCAACAAAACCCTAACAGAGTACAATGGCTTCTACTCTCTCTTTATTTATCATGAAAATATATTTACCATTGGAGCAGAAGCGCATTGTATGGACACATCAGTCCTCTTTGCCCACATCCACACTGCAATCCCCTTTCATTTCACAGGAACTGATGTTTAAAATGGAAGTCATTTCACATGAATCTTCCTGTTGCAAACAATTATTTTCACTAGAAATCATCAAGAAAAATCAAAACAAAGCTCATAGCCAAATAAAAATGACAAGTTCAAAACAAAAGCACTTAAAGCTTACAGAAAGAAAAAAAATCTTTTTCTCTTACCAACTCCAACTTAATAAAAAAGAAGATTCTGACAATCACAGTCCTGTTACATACAGAGATGCCAGAGTCTACATTCCTGATTGTTTTATATGAGTGGTGTCAGGAAACTGCCCTTTCAATAGGACTAAACAGGAAACATATCAAATGTATTTACTTTAAAAATCAAATGCAGGTGAGCAGGACACTAATTTAATTTCTCCTTTTATGGTAAAATTTCTCTCTTCTTTCTGGGCTGCAGCTGTCTGTTTGCAGATTGTTTGACTTGTCCAGAGAAACCAGAATGTGGACAGAATCTCAAACTGTCAGGGCAGAACAGAGGGGAGAAATTTTCTCCTATAGGTCAGCAGTATCTGGTGTGGGTCAGATAGGCAAGTTTGAGTGTTCACAAAAACCAAGAAAATAAAAATATTTCCCATTGCAATATGGAGAAAATGTTTCTGGAAAGAATTCACTGCAGCTGAGTTACTTGTTTTACTTGTTTTACCAGTCCCCTTAACTGCAAATTGTCTCCTGGGATATGTCAGACTGCCCATGTCCTGCTGGGCATGCAGTTCCTACTGGGAGATGGCCAGCATCTCACGTGATTTGGCCCTTTTACACACACAGAGGCAAAAGAAGATAAAGGAGAAGACTAAAATACCTGCAAGGTTCATTTCCAGAAAACTGAGGAGGCTCCTGAACACACACAGCAGAGGGGAGCAGTGAGGTGGGGCTCCTGCCCAGACAGAAAATGTTCCATTTCCTATGTCAATCCCATGGCAAATATTTGCAAGGACTAAGCAAGCACACTTAATTGGCTACTCTTTCTGCAAGCAGAAGGCACAGAAGATGTTTATCTGATTTCATACCTTAGCTGTCACTGTGGAAATTAAACATTCTGCAAGTCACTTTCGCTGTCAAATATGGAGACAGTTGGCAAATGAGGCCATAAAGCTAGAGATTAATTACTGGTTGCATGAATTGTTGCTGTTTTCCTCTGTCAATTACGTCACGGTTAATCACGAGTGAACTCCTGAGAGTTTTGTACCACTCCTCCCTGCACTTTTCACAAATAAAAAGTAAACAAATGTGACCAGAGGTCAGGCTAAACTGTCTGTATTAACTGGCAGGAAAAAGTTCTGGGAATTTCAGCATCTCTCTCACTCAAGATTAATTTAAAAAGTTTTAATTTCACAAGATAATTTAAAACTAGCAGATCAGGTCATCATGATTTATTTTATGAATTTAAACAATATTTAGGCACATATTTACTCCTGGTAAAGGATTTTCTGGTTACTATATTTAGTAATTTCTGGCTGGTTTGGGCTCAGAGCTGCTTACATTAGGCTACATAAGATTTGTCATAAATGGTCAGGAGCAAAGAGTGAAATAAAAGAGAAGAATGGAAGGAATGTACATAGTGTAGGTCAGTCTCTTTAGTCATAATTACCGAGCTAAGTATTTCTTCCTATGAGGCCACTCTGGACTGAGTTTTCACCAGAAGGACTAGCTATAACAGATAAAAGCTAAATTTCATAGAAAGGCAGAAATATGACTTGCTTTTAAAGAAGGCAATATACGTGCCTATGTTGGGCAGCCAGCAGCATTTCAGTACTCCTCTAGTACTTTAGAAAAGACAAGCACCCCAGCTGCCTCCACAGGTTGTTTTTTAAGGAAATGTGTTATTACAGTTTAATTCATTAGATAAGCCTAGATATCAGCATTAGCCCATGTTCACATGGAATTTCACATAGGAGACAAGTTGAAAGGAAGATTGTAAAGATGTCATTAAGGTATGTGGATAGGTGAGGATTGAAATCTTCCTAAACACTAATGTAGAACACTCTAGAAGCACAGTTTGAGTTGGGTTGCAGGGACAGGCAAATCCAAATCCAATATGAGTTAGGGAGTCTTCTTCAATCAATTTTGACACATAGGACTAAAACCACCATAAGCAGACACAGGACATTATTCACACCTGCATCAGCTCATTCCTCCCTACAGACAGTTATGCCCACACTGTAATTAGCACAATGTCTACGAATACTCACAAATGGACTCTGCAAGAACAAGAGTCATTCTCACTTCTACCTTACCAGACCATCAACACCTTGACCAATTTTCTTCCTTTCATTTGACACTAAGAAATAGGAAGTTAAAAATTCTGCTCTGGATCAAATGGCAAATCTTACTGACAGAAACAAAGAAAGACCTCAATAGTTTTCATTTCAAATACAGGAAAGAAGCCCTATGGACCACACTTCACAAAAATTATTAAGACTGAGCATTAATGAAGGAAAAAACATATGCATCTAATTACTTGACCAAAATCACCTTTCATTGGGGAAGTTTGTTGTAATTTGCACTTAACACTGCTCAGTGATACAGCATGGGTAGAAAAGTCTTCACACAGTTGTGTCAGAACAAGCCATTTGTATAATTTGAATCATTTGAATTGGCTAAGATAACAGCATCTCAGTTTTACACTGGAAGATCTGCAATGAGTGAGATAAACAAGACATGCTGCTCAGATAAAGGAATAAAAATTAGCAATTATTGAGGGGTTGCCACTGGAGTTTGCTAGACATAAAACTGATTAAGGGCATCACCATTTATCTTTTCTGCATCCAGGAGGCTGACTGGTGTGAGATGTTTGTTGTTTCTTGCCTAGTGATCCAGGAATACTGTATTTCCAAACAGTTGTGGGAATGGAGGCCAGCAAATGTACTTAACTTCACCTGGAAGGTAAATGTACTCAAATATGTAAAATAAGTCAGGATATTACAGTGGTTACACCAGTTCTGCTGGGCAAAGAAAGAGGTTAAAGAGGAGAATTTCTTTGTGTAAATATACAGAAGAAAAGAGGCTCAAAAAGTAACACAATATCAGGGACATTCAGACACAGATTCGCCACTGCACACAAGCCTCACGTGCTTTGCTACCTAAGTTTCATTTCAGCTCCTTAGCACAAGCTCCACTGCCCTGCGTGGGACAGGCACCTGCTTTCACTGAAGGGAATCCTGGCCTGACATGAACCTCCTTCTCACACCTACTTTCTTTATGTGATTACAATTAGATCTAAACCTTCCCACAGCTATTGCAGAAATTCAAACCTTAGCATAGATATTCAAAACTTTATACACAATCTTTTGCTAAAGTCTGTAATTCTTGCCTCCACAGAGATGGATAACATCAATTTATAGATACATACATCTTGAAGAATATAATTAATTTCATTCTTCACTAGAGTTACTAATAACTAAACAAATAATGGATAATAATGTGTTTGTCAGAATAAAGAGGCTGTGAGGGAGATCATGACATCCAGTCATTCCTGTGAACTGCAATTCTCCAGTCTGGTGTGCCAGAAACTCCATGTCATTCAGGCTACAGCCAAATGAAGACTGGAGTATTCCCATGCATGCTGTTATGACTGTAAAATAATTAGTTGCTTATTAACCTACAAAGGATTATCTTGAACCAATAAGATTCTGCTGGTTGGACTGGAGCCATTTGATTACCTTCTACTTCTGTTTTCAGGGAATTGGGGACTGCTGCTATTCACTCTAACAGTAGTTATGAGAAAATTACTTTTTCCAATCAAGCTATTATGGTTACATGGTTTTACCTTTTCTATTTATTGACAGTATGAATTACTACAATATTGACATGTATTTTTTTTGGTATTATTTTAACAATTGGTCAGCTTTCAGGTTTGGCCATAGGGCTGTTAAAATTAACTGCAATATGACAACAGATGTCAAGAAACATCCTGACAAGACCAAAAGAAAAAACAATAATATCAGGTAAGAAGGCTGAATTATTGCAGTGGTAAATTAATATCGTATACAATCTGAATACTTGGCTGGTTACATTCCTGACAGGCTTATGCTCGACAAATCTTCAGTCCACGGTGGAGAGCAATACACTGATTATTTCCAATTCATGCCAAGTTCTGTACTAGATCCATGAAAATATTTGAAAACTGTCTGCAATAAGCTGATTGGCTCAGTATTTAATTTTTATATAACAAAACAAAACAGACAAAAAAGAAAAAAAAACCAACAGTGAAAAAAAGAAAAAGCCAAACAACATAGAAGTGAGAATTTTATGGGATTACAAGCTTACTCAGCCATCACAGGATGCCTGAAAGGCCAAGCACTTAGCTTTCCTTGCTAGAGATTAATTAGCTAGCTGTGACTCCCAGATCTCTATTTTTAAATAACGACTTGCATAAATCTCTGAAGACAAGAATTTAACACTGCTACATTACACACAACCATGGCTGCAAGATATTACTATCGCTGGAAATTCAAGTTTGCAGGAAACTGATGTAATGTTTTTTCTATGAAGAGCAAGAAAATTAACCCTGACACCTATGTAATTCCACTTGGGCTTACCTTGATTTCCAATAAAACACTACAACAAATTGCATCCTCATACTTCTTATACAACCACAGACTTGGTAATATTAAAAAATCTGGCAAAATGCCTGTGTTTTAGCTAGAATTAATACTTGTGAAAAGGGAAACGTTGCAACAAGCAAGGCCTGGTGCATTTGTTCCAAGGCTACATTACAAACATTCATATATGGATACCTATACCTTCAATGAAGGTAAGCAGAACTATTTTGCCATTTTTTGGATTGTTTTTGTATGTTTGTGCTCATTACCATTGGGCTCACAACTCTCTCTCATTCTGAGCAGCTGCACTGAAGTAGGTTTAACCACCTGCAGGTTTCAGATAAGAGTTGTTCCTTTTTTCCAACTCAGGTTTTGAATTCCCTCAATTCATGTAAAATTTCTGTCTGCAGTCATGGTAAAGACAAAGAGCAGGATGAAAGGAATAGCTGCCTGCAGAGTGGTCCTCAATAACTGCATACCCCAGGATGCTGTCATCAGCTGGCAGGATTCAGGTGCCATTCATAAATGTGATTTTTAACAGAATGATGGTCAATAGAATTGCCATAACATTACAGTGAGAAGAGAGAGGAGTCATGAAACACTCCAAAGTTAATCTATGCTGCAATATTAAGTGAATTGCCAACATTTTGCAGCAGGTTTATCTCAAGGAATACAAAAATAACTCAGCTTTGAAACATCCCAGTAGTTATTTAATAGGCGCAAAAGATCAACAGATAATTACAGTGTATTTTGTTAATTACAGTGGATATAATTTATGGTATATTTTAATTACCACAGAGAACCTAGCATGAAGGATGAACACTTAAAAGTCAAGACAAATATATTAATACGTCGCCTATAAAAATAAACCCGTTAGGTAACATGTACTTCACTGAGCTTTTCAAGAAACTGCCAAGCTGTGTAAGAACAGCCCTTTTCTGTTTGTTATGTAAAGACCCAGGGAGGTACAGAACCACCTCTCACTATTTGCCAGATTCAGTAGGACAAGTTTTATTGCCCATCATAAGCATGTCCCTTTAAGAAGTCCAGAGGAAAGAAAACACCTAGTGCTTCGGTTTAAATAGGTGACATCAAATGCTATTTTCTTAGCATTATTTCAGGCTTATGCTAATGAATTCAAGCACTGCTGTAGGTGAGTCTCTCCTCAATTATGCAAACTTTGGTCCTCAGTATAGAGGTCATTATGTGACACACAAAATTTGTATAGTAATGAGGTTATTCACATTCTGTTACAGTGCATAAGAATTGAAAACCAAAACTGAAATTAGCTTTCTTCCTCATCTTTTTTGTCTTCATAGTGTTAGGCTAATAACTCTGTGGTATGGTATGGCTGGGATACAAATATTTTAGAACACAGCATTGAACCAATATCACAAAGCAAACACCATAGTGGGGAGCATTGCATTAACACCCTTCTCCTGAGCTCTGGGAAATGAATTTCAGATGTAATACAGTGTGATGTTTACCAATTCATTACAATGACCCAGCTTGCTGCTTCCCCCGAAAATGGCACAAATGGAAATGTCACACAGATTTGCATTCAGGAGGCTGCTGGGTATCACTGCACACTTCTCATGCTGTCTAACCCCAAGGCTGGTTTTGCTGTCAGTGCAATGGCTCAGCTGTGACCCCGTGGAACTGCCTGTGGGGGCACCAGGGCACTGGCACCTTGGGGCATGAAAGAGATGAGGCACTTTGTTTCCTAAAGAGAGAAACTACACTCAGGACAACCCATATCCCACAGGATCTTCTGGAAATCATTGGAACAGGCTGGAAGTGTGACTACAAGCAAGAGGATGTGGCAGAGGATGGCTGGTGTCAGAAGCTACAACTAGCTTGTGCATTGCAAAGGGGTTTGAATTGATGAGAACAGGATTTCAGTCTGGGAAGCTGCCTTAGCTCAAGGGGGTGCAGAGTACATCTTCAAGTTTTAGATACATTCATGGATTAGGACATCCCCATGCAGCTATCCCAGCTTAAACTTTCTCTGTTTCAGCTCTCTATGTTGTTGTATCTTTTTACACTAAAAAATAACTTCATAAAATCTGTGTATGATATATGGTCCCAGTGTCTTTAAAACACTTCTTATGCTAGCCACAAGAGTGTCTGGATTAAGAAAGAAAAAAGGTTTGGAGTTTTCCCCCCTTAAATTTTCATTAGGAAGCTGATGAAATCTACAAAGCCAAGCACAGCAAATTACTTCAGAGTGACACTGCAGTCTTGACAAGGCAAACTGCCCAGCACCCTAACTTTGCAGAATATAAAGAGTGATGTAGAACACTTAGTTCCCAGCAGAAAGAGAAGAGCTATAGTCAGGCCAGCTCATATTCCACTAAGTGTCTTTCTGGTAGTGATGAGGATGTGATGGGAACAAAAAAAGAGGGCCAGAATTCCATTTTATGGCAATTATTGATGGTCCAAAATTCAATCTCACTGCAAATTAATAAATATAATTTCCAAAGCAGAACTCTACATGCTGTGTGTTGGCCATTTTTTTATCCTTATGCTTCAGTTTAAAAATGAGGTTTGAATTTTGATTTATTATTTTTTAAGTAAAACAGCATTAATCTCTGTTATGCAGTATTTTGAGTTTAATGCAAATATGACCTATAAGAATCATGCTATATTCAGAAAACTGACATGGCTGATTAATACCCACTGTTCTTCTGCTCTTCTGAATTAAGGATACACCTGTGTAGAACAAAGCATTGCAATACAAAATACATTTAACTTTAGCTAGAGGAGTGAAGTGCAAACAAGTTCCATGTCTCCTGTCTATGCACTAATAAAACAATTCAAGAAATGTCTATCCAAATGGCCTGACCTTCTAAAGTAATAACTACCCAGCAGCTACCAGTGAAGTTGCTGTACCTCAGAATTAATTTAAACTAAAGCTATTTAAGTGGCAGATTTTTACAAGGAAAACATGCAGTCATGGGAACAGAAATGGCTGATGCACCTTGGGAAATCTCATCACTGTCAAACTCTGCAATGAACATCTAACTTTTGGTACCAAAATGTGTAAATCTTAGTTTTATTTTCACTGTGTTTTACACATAGTGGCCAACAAATAAAAAGTAATTATGAATTTGTGGTGACACTTACTAACTCTTCTGGGCTATTCTAAAGCCAGAACTTCTAACCCAGCATTTGTTCTCTTCCCAGTTCTCCATCTTTTCCTCTTGCAGCAGATCTGTGGGCTTGTCAGCATGTGCAAAAACCAGCATGACATAATCATATTATGAAAAGTGTTCTTTAAAAACTAGTTCTTTCAAAACAGTACCTTTTGTGATTTTCTGGGAGGCACAAGAGGAAGGATCCCATCATGGCTTAATGCACCTTCCAGAATTTCTCAGCTTTTGGGAGATAATAGCTGTTCTCTGATTCCTTTGTGTGAAACGCCAACATATTTATATTGAGATCCAGGGTCTGAGGTTGAAGCATTATTACAAAAGCAGCGAAGTAGGCAACAAGTTCTAAGTGCAATTTTCTGTGAGACAGAAGTACATTCTATTTCACATTTATATTCAATGATCTTTACATGCTGAATGCAATACCATCATCACATCTATTTGAAATCTTTTTCTGCTACGGCACAAAAGAAATCATTCTTAATCACACAGTCTGGCAAGTCATTAGGAGACCAAAGTTTCCCTATGAGCTGAAAGGGCTGCATCAGGAGAGATGGGGAGGTGAAAGACAGCTATTGCTCAGCTGCAGACAAACCCTGTACTCTACACCTGCACACTGGCAGCATCCAGCACGGGGCTGCTCTGCTCACCAGGTCAGCTCAGCACAGCTTCAGCCTGGAAGAATTACTCTGGATCCAGAAAAAGGAACTTCTTGTTAAGACTGTGGCAATTGTTCAGCCTCTTGCTCACGGTGCTGAATGTGCCACTAGTGAGCGAGTACTTGAGGTGCGGAGCAACAGCATGGGGATGAGGTTACAGAATTAGCTGTCTCATTGAAACATATTGTTTCCCTTTACTTGGGCCAGGCAGGTAATTAGAGGACTCTACCTGTTTGCAAGAAAGCCTCAGCTGCCATTAAGAAATAATGTCTGAGATTGGCAAGCTTGTTTACCCAATTGCAGATGCAGCTGAAATTTGGAAATGAGAGAATTGTTGTAATTGCATTCAACACTGAGGGTGGGTTGTCCAGGGAAGCCTCTGCTTATGCTCCTTCTTCCAGGGAAGCATCAGTGAGATTCTCATTGCTCTCATTCCTGAGGGCTTTCGTGCAGGACTCTGAGAAGGGAGAGGGCCTCTGTTCAGCAAGGGAAGCAAACACAGCTTCACTGGGACAAGATCCTGGTGTAATCATGCTATGCTGTGAAAAGTAACTTGGATCAATGTGGCTTTCTGTGCTGTCAGATACCAGACACTGCAATGCACCATTTTCTCTGGGTGATCCAGCACATGCCAGATGCTATTTCAGGAGTACCAGTGGTAGAACTAAAGCTGATGGGCCACACTGCTTTGGTGGAGGGAAGTGAAATGGTGGGGACAGGGAGGTCCCATGAGTGACTTCAGAGGTTCTGGATGTTAATGAGTCTTTCCCTGAACCCATGAGACTGGGAGGTGCAAACCTCATCTATTCAGAAATTACAGCACCTTTCTCATCACAGAACTGAGTTATATCATCTGTTCACTGACTTCTTGGCTGCCCTCCATCTAAGACACTTCCCATTCCCTTCTTGTACCAAGAGGTAAAGTTTCAGCCTTAGGTTTTCCTTAATATCTTAAATTACAGGGTTTGGGTTTTGTAGCTCCTGAACCTAAAAAATTCCTAGTTCAAACTACGTTCCAAATCTTTCTAACCACTCCCTTTGTCATTCAAATACCCATAAACATAGATATGTGTAGGTAATCTGAAGCACTTCTGTAAATTACTGTGATGCCATTTCCAGTATTCTTTGTTACAATTAAAGAATCTTTAAGCCATTCCATCACATGAGAACTGAAAGACTCTGGACATGAGACTCAAACATGAACCTTCTTTTTCCAAGATTGAGTTTGTGGGGCAGTTTCACCATGTATTATAAGACCACAACCCTGAAACCTCTGAGATTAACTATTTCCCATCAATTCTGAATTCTACCCCACTGGTGGCATTAACATGCAAAATATCTGCTGGAACATGCAATTTTTATCACAACTATTAATGAAATGCAACATCATAAACAATAAAGCTTAATTAGTAACTAAAGTGTCTATGGCAATTAAATAAGAAGGAAGCGTTCTGGAACACAGCAGGATACTTGGAGTCATTTACATTGCAAATGGATTTCAAAGTTGCTATTGATGGAAGTTTGGGGGAAGTTAAGACTTTTAGAAAATAAGACATTGAGTCTGTGACACTCAAATATGTACCTTGGCTTAACATGAACTTGGTAACTGGAACTGCAGGTGGAATTAATAGGAGCAGCCAATCACATGAAGTGCAATGAATAAGCATTAAAAAAAGGTTAAGAAAAATCTAGTGCAATCTAATGCAGTGACATGACTCACTGGTGTCAGGCCAAAATAGAACCTAAAATGAAAGAATACACGTTCAGTAATACAGTCAAGAAAGTTTGTTAATGTATTTCATGCCTGGTTATTTAAAACTGAACACAGCTGTTTACTATACTACACAGTCACAACTCGACCTGGAACACTGCAACAACTTAAGATATGGGGCAAAGGTCCTATTTCAGGACAGTTTGTGAATAACTTAAGTGGACAAGTGGTGGAACACTGTCCACTTGTTTCAACTCACACTTCATTCCACCTGAATTATTCAACCTACAACTGCAAAGCTGGATAGCCATCAGGAGAAGGCTGGGCAAGAAGAAAAATAAAGAGGAAAAGATCCAGGTGGCTGAGATTTGAGGCCAAGATTTCTCCTCTGTGACAGGAAGGTAAAGCATGAGTGTTCTCTCCTTCTCAGAAAAATACGCGAAAGCTACGTGGGGAAAGGATTATCACTGGCTGATTCCCTAGGCAAGTGAGGTTTCAGTTTTGCACAGAGAGCTCTCAAAGTAAGCAAATCCTCCTGGGTTTGCAAAAGGACAGGTCACCTCCAGACCAGACTTGTCCTCAAGCACCTCACTACTGTCTGCACCAAGACTCGCTGTGCTCCCCCTGGGAATGTGCACTCAAGCATGCTGAAACACTGCTGGTCTTGGTACAGCAGCTGTGACTCTGCAAACTGCACCTGAGAGCCTCACAAAGGCCAGCCAGCTTTTGAGCTGTCCATGAGGATATATTTAGGAAGAGGCAATTTGGGGTTCTTTATCTGCAGGGTACAGGAATTTGAATTGTTCCCACGGACAGTAGCTATAATATGCCCAGTCGAAGATTCATTTTTATGATAGAAAGAATGGAAAAATAATGGCTTTAGATTCCTTCATTTCGCAGGTTTCCATGAACTTGAAGTGCTTTAATTTTCAGACCTATCTAAATCTGAAAACACTGTCTGCCATCTCTAATTGGCCTTCAGGACCCCTTCAAGGTTTTTTTCTCTCTCTTGTTTTTTCACGTCTCCTTCACTATCCCATGCCCAGCATATCAATCTTAGTGAAATTAAAAAAAAAAAGTTCTGTGCTTTGGTGCTATAATAGAATTTCACCTGTTTTCATAAAAATCCTTGGCATTATCTGCTTTCTCCTTAAGGGAAGAGGTGAGTAAACAGAGCAAAAAGTATTTGTCAATAGCTTCATAAATAAAATCCCTTGACACTTCTGGTCCTCTTTCATCTCTCTTTGTTTGCATATTTACAAACATCCCAGCATCAAAAGAAAGGATTTTCAAAAGCATTCAGGAGGTTGTTTACCTTGCTCTTAGTGCAACAGGATGTAAAAGCATCCCTTACCTAATGGGAGCCCTGTCAGCCTTTGCTGATAGTAAAGCCCCTCTGCAAGGTTTTTCTTCCCAGAATGTGTGTGGAATAAGCACCAAAAGAAGCTGATATCTTACCCACAGGGATGTCTGTTCTACATCCCTGGAATATCTGCTGCTCTCCAGTGAACCATAGAGAGGGTCATTACCACTACACAGCCTTGACAGGTGACAAACTTCTCTTTCTTTTGCTCTTCTGTATTATAAAGAGACATTGCCAGTACCTTTCTTCTGTTCTGAGGTACAGTGGGCACAGTGAATAGCCACACGTACTTCTGAGAATGCTTTGCACTCCAATGCTCACATCTGTGCAACATGAAAGCAATGAAAAGGCATAAAAACAGCAAAAGCAAAACATGAAAATGTGTTATTCAAGGGTTTGAAGTTTTTGCTTTATGCTCTTCTAATAGCTCTGCAATGAAATGCCACTGGATCTTTTCAAATGAGTGCAGAAAATCTGACCTTGCAAGTGCTGGCTGCTCCTGCCCTGGTGCTGAGTGCCTCCCCTCTGTTGCTTCAGAACTCTGGGGCTCAATGCATGTTCTTAATATCTGTGGGACCAATCTCATCATTTATATTTTTACTATTGGAAGGTGAAAGAAAAAATGGAATTGTCAGAGTTTGTATTGTTAAAGTTTGGAGTTAGCCACGGAGCTGACTTTTGGAGTAAAACTTAGAAACTGGAGGGCACATGCAAATGTCTGAATACTAAGGGGCTGAGAGATTGTTTTTCTTGAACTCAAACTTCAGTCAAATGACATGACATATGGAAATAGCTCCTTCAGGACTGGCTCATTAGTGCTCTTAAGACCTCTGATTCACCTTCCATTTTAAATGCAAAAACTTCCACAAGTTTTGTAAATATTAAATGAAATAATGGTTTGCACACAAATGCATGGGCAGGTTTTCAGACAGCTTAGGGAAAAAAAAAAGTACTGTGTTTTTTGCCATTAAAAAAAATCACCTTTTTTACCTCTGTAAATGTAAACTTTCAAGGGTGGTGGTGAACTCTGGCACCCAGGGCCACTAAGCCCTGCACAGATGAGGAAAGACGGCAAATTATGAGACCTGAACCAGGAAACATTCACATTTTGCAAAGGGTTTTGGATCTTTAAAATGAGCCAAATCTAAATCCTAACTGAAAAATATCTACCCTTGAGCTATTTGTTAGGAGGTAAGCTTAAGTCATGGATCTAGTTGGAATTTTTTTGTGCTTCCTGATACCTGTGTTTCTTCCCTTGCCTATCAGTGCAACAAACAGGGAATAAAAGCTGCCTTATAATTATAGCACAAGGCACAGCATGGGGAGAGAGGATATTCACAGAGCTTAATTGAGACACTTTTCCCCAGGTTTTCTACAGCCACTGAAGAGTCAGCTTCACACGGCAACTCAGAGCCCCTAAGTAACACTCTGTGTCTGATCCCCTCTCTCAGATGACTCTGAAAAGAACTCCAATAGCAGTGAAAAGAGGCTATCCCTTCAACAAATACAGAGAAAGCAAGAAAGCCAAGGTGTCCTAATGAAAGTTCCCAAGTATTATTTTGAATGTCCTCAGTTCTGTTTATGCTTATTCCACAAGACTGTGGCTGACACAAAAAGCAGGTGCCCCAGCTGGGTCCCCTTTCAGCAGCTCCAGGGCTGGAGGTTAATGCTGGAGTGAAGCACCACAGCTGTGCCACGAGAGCACGGGAGGCAGAACAGGCAGCATGTGATGCTCCACATCACAACACACCAGATTCTTTCTTTAACAGCAGATCTTCACAGAAAACACAACCAGAAGAAAGGCAGCACTACCACTCTGTAACTGCTACATATGGAAACTGGAATATGAAGAGAGGTGCTGAAACAAATGCTGTGCCTTGTATTGAGAGGCAGTTTGCCCAACAGAAGTGCTATCCTGTACCTATTTTAAAGTGTTTTATGATTTTAAAGCATCATAAAGGTCAAAGTTTAATAACTGTGGTGTATAATTCCCTCCACCTTTAGCTCTGCTTCCAGTGTTATTAACTTATCCGCAGTCTGCACATAATATGTAGTGCAGCAGTTCGAGCAATGCTCTGCCAAGCTGACAGGATCAGTCTCTCAAGGGATGTAAGGGTAATTCACCCTCCAACTTCACTGAATCCTCTTTGGACCAAAACCTGCTAGCTGAACAAAAGTTGCCACAATGTGTCATCTGCTACAGCATACAAGAGATGTGAGATGTGGCAAACATTTGTAATTGAAAACACACAGCTGAGTGCAAGAGGAAGCCGGATTTCAGAAAAGGAATGGGATGGTTCCACATGTATAAATAGCAATTTTATCTAGTGTTATGCAGCTTCTAAGAATAAAACACTTGCTTTTTGCTTCCACAGGAAAGCACATTCAGGCTCTAAATTGATTAGGGTGGCCACTTTATTACTCCAAGAGCAAAACACAGCCCAAGTCAACATCTCACTGTGGAGGAATCCACATTTTCACAGCCTCAATACAATCAGTTCCCCAAACTCAATTAAAATAACAATTTATACAATTAACTTAGTCTTTTTTTCCTAGCTCTGGTTGCTCTCAACTGCATCCACGAAGAGACTGATCCAAAACACACCAAGCTAACAAATGACTGTTGGTCGCTTCAATGGTTTTAGATCAGCAACAGTTTAAATGAACTTGGACAGATTGTTGCTCTAAGAATTGATCACAAATATTTGGTAATAAAAAGACCAAAATTTTTAAGTCATTATGCAACAAAAGTGATCTTTCACAGAGGACAGAGAAACTTCTGTCTGGCCTGCACTTTCATCTGGGTGAGCAGTAACACATTTTTGCACATTCAAAATCAAAACCTTTCTTCCACAAAAACTCTTATATGAAATAGCAAAATTTACTTTCTGCAAATGTTTATACCAGATGTGATTGCTTGACTGTTTGCAGAGTTAATGTGAGAGTGTGAAGTGAATTAATTTTAAAATTAAAATAAATATTCATAGACATTTTTAGTTCACGTTATTCACCCAGCTTTGTTTAACACAGAAGCCAAGGAACAAATGTGCAGAACAAAGGGAGACACGAACATAAAACCATTTTCCTCTCTTTTGCCCCAATCTTTCTACTTTCTGGGCATAGCCTGTTACTTCCCCCAGTTCTGGCAGTTAGAATATCCATACTGAAAAAGAAAGAAAATGTCCTCATTTTGCTCATCCCAGAACAAAAATGTGGAAAAAAACATGGCATTTCTTAGTTGTAGAAAATTGCACCAGGGATAACCTCCCTTCCTGTGCTTGAGTCTATCTTCAGAATTAGTATTAATGCCGTGACACCACACAACAGACATATGGAAGTGTTATTTGTTTCTCATTTACCAAACAGATAAGAATATGGAAATAGTTTCAGTCCATTTGTTTGATGAGCTTCCTAAGCCAGTAATAAACAAATCAATACAATTAGTTTTGGCTCATCATCATTAGAAACCTTCACTACTGGGATACAATTTAATTATACCTCTTGTTCCACAGCAAAGAAAAGCCTTTGAAAATGGACTCCTTTGCCAACGATCGAACCAGGAGGGAGGAGCAAGAGTATACATCAGTGATGGAGGAGTTATTATCTAAGCAGGGTGTTCAACATATAAAGCATATTGTGCAATACAATTTCCCTGATTGCAAGTCTAAAATATTCCTGCCATTAAGTGCTTATGAGCAACCCAATGTGAAATCCAGCTGTAAAATGACTGTGTATATGACATGCTTCATGTGAATGTTGCAATTAATATGGCATGCATCAATCACTCTTGGACTTGATTACAAATGCACTAATCCTAATTGATTAATTAAGCTGCAAAGTTACATACAGTAATGTAGGTTAAAAAATCCTCACCATATGTGTGCTAATGTGCCAAAATACATTTTCATTGTGGAGATTTAATGCTGATGCTTTGCTCTCAGCTGTGCATCAAGGGTCTAACAAGTGGGGCTGCACTAAACACAGACATTCCCCAAACTGGAGACTCTACAGTACAGGAATGAGTGAGCTGTAACAAAAGTAAGGGAAATAAACATTCACAGTCAAATTCATTCAGAGTCTGGAATAGTTTTAGGGGGAAAAGAGGAAAGGGCTGGAATCTAAACCTGATTTTCCTGATGAACTCAAGCATCACAATTCTACTGTGGCAACAGCAGCTGCATAACAGTCCTCACCTGTAAAGGGGTAACAGGAAATCTCAAGTTTTTGGTGCACGGAATGCACAGAGTGGCAGCTCTCCAGCAGCACCAATCAAAGCCTCAAGGCTTTCATTGGGATTTGCACACCATCTCTTTGTGCCACAGTTGCAGCCACCCTTTTCTAACCAGGTCTGACAGGCTTGAAAGTGAAGATAACCCCAGAGAGGAGGCAGCTGGGGCAGGGTCGTGCCAACCTGTGTGGGGAGAGGGCCCCAGATAAGCTGTAGCTGGAGATGAAAGAACTACACAAGAAAAAAAAGCCTCCAGTGACCTCCCCATTGTGCCACCTTAGCAAAGGCCAGGTTTACCAGGCTTTTATTTGCCATGGTTTCCATCCTCCAGGGAAAATACCTTTGCAAAATCTAAGGTGACTTGATGCATAAATAATGCAATTGGGATCACTCAAAACCCATTACATTCATTGCACATCCAGTGCAAAGCTCACTATTGTATTTATAACAATACATCTTGGGATGACACATTTCAGATTGACTCGTAGGAACTTTTTACACAATCAATAAATGCTATCTCCAAATTAATTGCTTGGATATTTAAAAGTGTATTTCTGCTAGTACCCAGCATCAGGCACTGGCAATCAATGCACTCTGCTGTATAATTATTATTCTAATTTTCATCTTATTCTTGAGTGACACAAAAAGGAAAAAATACCATGTTTTTAAAATACAGGAGCTGCTGCATGTATACTTTGAAAAACTGGGGTATATTTTCATTTCTATATGAAGACTTAAGATGCTGACTTCAGGCAACCTTTTTGAGGTATCTTGCTGTAAACAGACACATAAAAATTGCAGTAGGTTGCCTTAGCTGAAATTCAAGTTCAGTGTCATAATGACAATGGGGGATGTTGAAATGTAGTCTTTCAAAGTATATGAGGTTGATTTTCAGTTTCAGCTGGTCTCCAGTGCTATCAGAAAGGCCCAAATTATCCTGGAAGGCAGGTATGAAAGGAAAATTACCCCAAGGTTTCCTAGTAATGCCAGAGTAACACCACCAACGCAGCATCTCAGCAGTACAGAACCAGAGAGAGCATCGGAAAATTTCCAGAAAATAGTAGGATTTTTAAAAACCTCTTATACAGGCTCCTATGTTTTGCTTGGAAAAGTCTGTGAAAAATAATATGGTCTATTTTATGTTTGTTTATTGTTATCTGTGTCTTCAGGATGCAATGCAGTAATGAATTTTTCACTGCACTCATGTATGCATTTACCCTTCCTTAGGTTTAACACTTTAGTTTCTCTTTCATCAGGTCCCTGGACCATAATCCAAAAGTAATGGTCCAGTATCACTTAAAGCGTCATCTGAGTACACAGCTATTAAACAGAGGCAAGCTGATAAAAGGAAATGGTGAAAGGTATGGATGGCTGAGTGCTGGAACAAATTTATCAGCCTCTTCTATAATGCATTATCACTAGTTACTGGTGTGGCAGAGTGGAGAGGGCACCATGTGGAGGAGCTACTTAAAGCCCATTTTTCTCTGAGGAAGTTTGCACTGTTCAGATTGAAGTGCTCCCCTTTGCTGAATTGTCTTTGTAACACCTTGCTCAGCCTTACAGGGCACGACAGTGGCTGTAAGCCAATAAAGCAAATCCTAAAAGAGGCTGCAGTTCAAACGAGAGGGACGTCAGCTTGGGGGAAGAAATGCACATTTATTTGCATAGTCATGCCTGAAGAGCTTGGGGAGCTGAACCTTTGGCACAGTTCAAGGATCTCTCAACAAGACTGTACCTGCCTCACTCATTGCCTCTGCTGAGAGTCCAGGGGAAAAGCCAGAGTAACCTTAACTCAAATGACTCTACAGGGAAAAAAAAGAAAGTTAATCAAATCTGGGCTGTTGTGTTAAAAATGTAGCAAAACCATTTTCCAGGTTGTCTTATCCTCTACAGTACTTTACAGAAATACAGGAAAACTCCATCCCAACAAATTTTTTGTTTTAATGACAAGACCCTGGGGCTGTGAGATTTCACAATTTTATTGTACATTTTACCTTATCTACCATTCTTTGACCCCACCTTTTGGAATCCACTGACTCGATGGCATGTGCCACTTTTGCTGCAACAAAAAAAAAATTTCCTAGCCTGCTGTGATTTCAAAGACCAGTTGGAAAACAAACTCAAGAAGCCTAGGGAAAAGAATAAAATTTAACAGAATTCCAGTTTTATCCTTCTTAAACCTCATCACCTCGGCTCCACCCTTGAATACATGTGAATGATGGCACCAAGACCCTTGGTGACACCTCATGTTCCTGGCCCAGAATCCACACAGGGACTCAGAGGAGAAGCTCCCAGCACGCATCAATGCAGATGTGATGAGGAGCACAGGCACCATCTGCAAACAGAGACTTCCTTACAGCACCTGGTGTTTTTCCCAACAGTACTGACTGCACCAGAGAGACAAAGTTCAAAAGGCAAGCAAACCAACACACTTTGGGACTTGAAGGCAAGGCAGCTGACTGAAGCTGTGACCTCACATGCCAGTGAAAAAATGCAAGGCTTGTTACCACATATCTACAAACCCCTTCTGAAAAGAAAACACAACTGCCTTTATTTCAGAGAGCATCCATTCAAAGGACTGCACTCATTTTGTGCTTTTAACTCAGCATCTGATTATAAACATGAAAAAAAAACTTGATTCTGTCATCAAGCGAGCAATTTTGTTGGTTTATTGTTTCCTTTAAAACAGATGATAGCTGCAAACAGAGCAAAACCAGCCTAAAAGCCCTAAATGCACAGAAGTTTACTTACATTTTTCTATGGTGCATCATTGTCTGACAGCTCTCCACTGGTGAGTCATTCAGATCCATGGTTACAAAGTCCATTAGGATCTTGCAGCGAATTCTATTATCTGATTGTTCTAACATTTCTAAGAGGATAAAGTGTCAGGGCCACATTCCCTGTTTCTAGAGTGCAGTTATAATAACAGACCCAGAACTCCAGCAAGCACTTTGCAATATTCAAGTGCTGTAAAACACCGTGAAATCGAACAGCAATATCTTTGAGACCCCCTCAAAATGGTTCTGCTTTTCAAGGTTTACATAATCTGATCTGGGAAATTTATACCAATGGGAATTATACACATTCATCTGCAGCTTCTTGTTCAAAGGACAAGTCTTGTAATTTCAGAAAATATTCCTCCATTTTAATTGAACCCAGGATGTTGAAAGCATACTGTAAAATTCAGTGCATTTCCAGTATCATTATTTCCTTCGAAACTGAGTGGTTTGAGTGGTTGATTGTTATGCAAATGAATGAAAAATGTCAAGAGATTCTGAATTTCGAGTGTTCTGTTCCTGGTATCAGATCAGACTGTACTGAAGCATGTAATTAATGGTGTATCTGCCCAATCTACTCAATTACACTGTTTTTAGAAACTAGAATAAATATTTCTTGTATGTATATACCCAGATGGTTAACTTGCATTAGCTGTATGACCTACAACTTTGAATATCTTTGTATGCAGTTAGATACTGAAGCATACTGTTCCATCACCATAGTTTCTTGAATTTAATACAATATTAATTCAGCAAGTCACTAAAAAAAAGCATTTGAGATGAGATAAAACAAACAGTAAGAATTTCACCTAATCTAAAAAGTCCAGTAACAAGGGAAACGTGGTTTTATAATCTTGCCTCAGAAGAGTCTTTCACATAATCACTCAAAATTTTAATTTCTCTGTGCAGAATGAAATTCCAAATGGTTTTTGACAGTCATAACTCTTATGCAAACCTATTTCATTTTAGTAGCTGAACATCAATTCATAGCATAATGAAAAGCAAATCTTCAAGGTTGTCTCTCTCTCCTCCCTAGCGTTTAATACAAATCGATGACACAACGTGACCACTATCACAACATCTCTCTGTGCAGATCATTTTCTTAGTTAGCTTCACACATTTTATCAACAATACTAAAATCACTTTGCTGCCTTTTTTTCAATTTATCAAGACTGAGTCTCCCTCTGACTTTCAGTCAGGATGTAAGTTAGATATTACTGGCTGAATGTGGATTGATTTGAGGGCAGTAGTTATATGTAAAATAGCATATACTACATTTACATTTAGTAATCTAAGATGAGCAGTAGAATTTTTGAGTACATGTATCACAGATGGTGTGGTATATTTCAATAGGTCTCCTGTTAAAAACTGTAAATTTCATTCAAGCTCAGTAAAACATTTTGCATATATAAACTGACCCCTGATTGTGTGCTGACACTTGTAATAGTGCAGCAATCCCATGGATCTGTCTATTTTGTTTGGCAAAGTGCTCTTTACTGTATCATTCACTCTCTTTCTCTCTTGAGGTACATAAAGGTTTAACTGGAGCTCCAGGATACACTGCTCACGGTCAGGACTTCATCAGCAGCCAGGGAGCCTCTTTGTGACTCCTTCATTCTCTGGGCTTATGAAAAGAGCTGTTAATTCAGAGAGCATCACTCTCACCTCTGTCCCAGTGCTGCTGGAGTGAGCATCCTGATTTCTCCCACACTTGCACTGTTCTAAGTCTGCAATAACTCCAGTGACATCATCAGTAAAACTGGTCTTTGTGAAAGGAAAGTGAAGCCCTTTATCTTTCTGAGAGTAAGTGTTCTTTTTAACTGTAAAGTAAGTGCTTTTTCTGTATTGAAGCTATTAAAAATGTCAGAGTGCATTTTGCAAGGCCAGAAACATTTTACTTTTATGACCAAGTTCCAGTTTGAATAATTACAAGAACCAGCTAAAAATATGTCTTCAACCAAAAGGGGCAACATTTTCATGCAAATGTTTTCCTTCCATGCTACATTTTCCCCACTGTGTCAAACACACGTTTGCTCTTTTCTTTCTTTCTTTCTTTCTTAAATGTCTATATGCTCCTTAGCAAACATTGCATTTCATCCTGGAGGTGACTGCATTACACAGTGGATAAAAGAGACTCTTTTATAAATAGTAAAGTTAATTATTTCTTATTTCTTCATTTCCACCAAGATTAGCTGTTATAAATAAATACATTTACAGTCATCAAATACTACTGCCTAATTTCCCACTAGATTCATTCTCTACGATTCTTTTTCATAAAATCAGACTCAGCTTTTTTATAAAAAGAGGTCACATGATTTTTAATTCCACTAGGATTATGTCTTTGGGTCAAAGCATAATTGCCTACAATAAATAGAAGCATAAAAGAGTGACTTGGAAATGCAGAGACAATATGCTGGACCTGTTTAAAAGACAGCTGGTGCCCCAATTCACTGATAGCAATGCTGGAGGGTATTTGTTTTCCCCTGCTATGTGAAAATTCAATTTCCTTTGAACTCGAGTGAAATCGTATTTTTATCGATTAAAGGGAACAAAAAAAAAGCAGACAGGTACCAAATTTTGTGGATATCACACAGAGCATCTCTGGCCTTGCATATGGCATGCTACTGCTTTAACTAAAATACTGTTGGTCCTAATTTCTTTAGACAGCAGCCAGATCTAGAGAGCCACGTGTGCATCTATGGGAAGACCAGTGGAGAAACAATTCCAAATCTTTACATTTAGTTAGCCTCAGGCTCTAACTATTATTCAGTAGAGCAGCTTGGCAGGAAAGGTATATAATGTTTTGTAAGGTAAGAAAGGGTCTCCATTCCCCACCCTGGCACCAGATGGAACTAATGAACTACAATTAATGTAACATTTGCTTCATTCACAGATGAACTAACAGACTGAAAACTACAGGGGATGTATGCTCAGTGTTGCTCTGAAAAGGAGGTGCAAAGAGAGCTTTTAAATTCCAATAGTTGTGTGCTAAGTAACCTCTGCACCCCCCTCACCAGCAATAAATTCTCCTGAGTTGCTGTAGCCACCTGCCAGTCCCTAAACCATCACCAAGAAGCTCTTCTAAATGTCATCTGCCTTTGCAGTGGCTCCCAGACACACATCTGGCACTGACTGTAGGTGCTCTGCACAATTGACTTCCTGATCCCTCAAGGTTATTCACATGAGGGGAGTAAATGCCTTTTCAATCAGCCACAGAGCAGCTGTGAGCAGCTGGAGCAATGAAGAACAGCCTGCCAGAGCTGGATCCTCTCCACCCAGGTATCCTCCCACTGTGGCAGCACCTGATGCTCTGCAAGGCCTGGGAAGGTGATGGAGATCCAGGTACCCCCCAGTGTGGGGCATCTGCCCCCTTTGGTTGCTGCACCCCAGCCCTGGTGAGGGCACGTGGGGCCCAAGGCAGCAGCATCACAAGGATTTACTGCCTTTGCTGAGGCCCCAGCCTGCCAGTGGGAGCACTCTTGTTAACAGCAGCAGGAAACATTTGGAACAGTAACATCCAGAACTGAAAACTGCTCACGACTGATGGGAAAGGTAATTTACTCCTGGACAGCAGATGCCAAAAAAGGTTAGTCACAGAGACATGGGTCTGCACAGGCACTGTAAATACAGCCCAGCACCAGCTTAAGGTATCCTATTCCTCTGCAAAAAGAGTTTCTCTTCTATCATTTCCTCCAGCGGGCTCACTGCTCTGCCCTTTATCCCTCCCTCATCTCATGGGGAAACAGGGTAAGTGTTCAGCAGTGACACAACAGCCCATGGGCACGTCTGACCCAGCTGCAGCTCTGAGTGCCCCAGAGGGTAAGGCCACAATGCCAGCAGAGAGTGCCACAGAGAAAGTAAGCTCTGTCCTCACCAATACTGCCAAATTACCAACCTATTGGTGTGCTAAAGGGTTACAGTGTGTGTTCCTAAACAAACACCTCTCAGCGCAGATATCTGTAACAAAGAAAAGGCATTCCCACAAAATATTAGCTTTTCCCCCTTCTTTTAAAAAACAAAATGAAAAATCAGTGAAAAACAGTCTGTGTCCAAACAGTGTCCTAAGAACTTAGAAGACCAAGTGCTAACATACCAATGGGAGGAATGAAATCCATAAGAAAAGGCAGCCAACTAGAACTGCCAACCACACTCACACACTTAAGTCCACAATTCTGTTGTCTTGACTGTTCCATCTCGGTTTAGTCATACAGAACAAGAACAAAGCAATTTCAGCCTTTTCTAAACTCAATTTTCGCACTGGAAGGATTCCAGGTAACTTTGGACAGTAATCTCACTTCAGTGAGAAATGTCAAGACTTTTCTATATCCAAGTGAACTCTAATACACCTTGAATGGTTGTAGGACTTCTGTATAACAATTAAAAGCTTCCCAAATATTGTTCACTCTAACTGGATCTATGGAAAAATACTTCACAGCTATTCCAACACTTGCTCTCTGGCAAAACTTTTTTTTGGTACCTCTCACTCATTTTTCCCTGTCACCATTTACCTCTGATCCAGGGTGGAATTAAATTTCAGACCTAGTTTTATGTTGCTAGATACAAGAAATTCTTAAGAACCAGGATGGCAACCAGACTGAAAAGAGGATGACAAAACATTTGAAATTTCTGCTGTGATAAGAACAAATTGCCTTTACCAAAACCTTCAACTAAGTACAACAGCAAATTCCTCTTAGATGATATAACAGGTAACAAGATATTTAACCTCTATTTAGCTCACCTTCCTTTGCTAACCAAGAGCTAAATGTCTAGGTGGCTCATCTAGACCATCTTCAGTCAACTGAGAAGGGGTGGAAAATCTGCTTACCTATCTTTAGATGACTTTCAGAAACATACTTTTTAGAGATGCTTACTGAAAACTGCCTGAAGGGAGGTGAGTAAGCTCTCTAAACCAAATGTGTATCTTCAACACTTCCAAAGCGACCCCTGAAAGTCTACCTGCATTAGAGATTTTTCTTCTCAGACTTATGTCACTTCAATAAACATCTCCAGATTTTATATTTAATGTGTTAGGCACTCAAATTCATTTAGTTAACTATGTTTAATGCAAGCCTTTGGTTTGCATCAGCTCTAACCTGCAGGAGCTACTGCTTTGTACATTAGCATTCTGTGTCAGGCAGCTGCACCCTATGACATCAAGGGTCTAAAAGTTTTATGAGTGTATTCTGTAGCATTAAAATCAAAGAACCCAAATCAATGCTACAGATCACAGAATGCTTCATTGGGAGTTTCTCACCATTAAAAAAACATGTCCTATGATCTATGTTGTAAATACACACTGAATCAATTTTTAAAACATATATTACTCTAAGTGTGTAGTGATGGTAATGGGAATGGCAAGGATGTCATGAGATATTCCTGTCCAAATGCCTCCCCTGAGTGGAAGATGTTTTATTGAACTGATATGTGAAACTATCCAAACAGTCATTACAAATACAGATACACACAGTTTGTTAGTTACAGCCAGACTTTTGTAGAATTGATGACTAAATTTATCACCACTAAAAATGTTAAAAACTCATTCTGGAAAGCCAGTACTTCTATAATCCATAATGGTTCAGATCATATGATAAGATACAACTTATCTCCATATAATCTTCACACAGTGGCTTAAAAATACATTTTCCTTTGATAGATAAA
>NW_005054347.1:1358217-1438226 GCF_000277835.1 Geospiza fortis
AAACAATAATGAAGATCAGGCTGTTCTATTAGCCTTGATATTACATGTGATTAGAGGCGATTTTTTTAGAATCAGATGAGAAAGCAGAAAAGAAAACCCATAAGCCAGTCTGAATGAAAACACACCATACCATTTTGAATTCTCCTCTTCTGTTGCCAGGCACAGACATGTAAGAAATGAAAGCACGTGTGAAATACAGGGTGGGAAAGGCTGCTCATCCAACTGCTTAGCATTCAAAGGGCATGAAACAAAGAAGTGAAAAGGGTCTAAAGTTTCTGCAGGCACCTGCAGCTCACTTGGTACTGCACAGTGCTAGGCTGATACAACCTCTTAAACTAACATTTTAGGGTAATGTGGAGTTCAATTGTACTTTAAGTGTAAAGAGCTCCTCTAGGAATTAGAAGAATCAATTACTGCAGATTAGGCACAGCAGATACAACTTTTGTGTGAACATTTAATTTGAAACCAGTAGTTTCGGGCCTCAGTAGAAAAGCATGCACATTGTAACACTGACTTTAAATAGTTTTTTCTCAGAAAATTTTTCACTGAGATTCTCTATCACGTTGCCTTCCTGCCCACTCCTTTCTTTTAGTTACTACTACTACCATGTTATAATGCTAAGACACCTGCAACACCAGCAATCATGCAGAACTTCATAGTCCTGTTCAGGAAAAACAGCACAAGAAATTTAGACAAATGTTACCAGAAAATCTCTGCTTCTTCAACTAATGTAAACATCCTACAGTAGTGTTTCCAGTTCTCCTTTTAGAAGAAAATGGGAATTGGTTGGGGAAAAAAAAATCAAGATGCCTAAATTGCAGGGAATTGTTCAATTTTCAGATGTAATGCAGTATATTTGGTCAGGGAGGTGCTTTGGAAAATATTTTTCCTTTTATTTGTGCCATGTCCATTGATAATAAATAGTAGTTACTGATGATCAAGAAATGTCAACAGGAATAAAACATTGGCAAAACTTAGCTGCCAGCTCTCAAATTTCCTAGAATGAATTGAAACATCTTTCTGGCTTACAAGAAGTCCTGATGCAGCATCCCATGTATCAATCCTGTCTGGGAACAAAAGTGCAACACAACGTCTGACCTCCTGACTTCGGTGGGGGATGTGCATGTTGAAAAACAGATTAGAGATCTGATGCTCAGGCCAGGCTTGGATTTACAGGGATTTGGTGGCAGCGAGAAGAGGGGAACAAGGTGGTAATGGCTGGCTGAGAAAGCTGTAACACTGATCAATTCACAGCACAGGTGAAGAGAAATCTGCAGCACACAGCAAGTATGGTTTTTCTGCCTTTTTTTAAAACAAAAAGTTTGCATCAGGTTCTATTAATGCCACCACCACAAATGCTTCCGAGCTTACAGTTCACCAGGTTGAGTAAGAAGAATTGTAGCCTATTGTGGGTTATTTACATGGGGATTTACACAGCTAATTTCTTTTCTCTCATGTTATAAGATCACTCATAGCGGCTCAGAAATGTCTAATGAAAAGAGAAGTAGCGTATCTGATTCCAGTCATGCTGCTCTAAGAGAATTAATCGGAGTCGTCATTACCTTAAACACTTCCATTCAGAGTGGGTTTTATGATGAGCTCAAGAAAAGTAAATGCTGTTTCAAACAGGTACCTCTATATATTAAATCAAATAAATGAATGATAAAGTGCTGGCACTTTTTGGCTGTAATCCTGTTACTGCTTAGAGCCATTTCTAATGCAAATGAAGAATGATGTAGCCGAGCTATTTAGCAATTTTCTTTGATGGGCAATGTTAACTGCTGGGAAGTGGCAAGAAAGCAACTGCTTGAATATGGAGTGCTCCAACATGTCTTGTAATATTCCTTCCCAAATCTAATGATCACCCCTCCCTCCTGCAAAGTGTTATCTTTAAACAAGGCTCTGCTGAGCAATACAAGCCTATCTTTGCACAGAGGCCAAGACACAACAGCTAGGTCTAGTCATACAAAATTTTAGGAAACATAGAATTTCTAGTGAATTCTTTTAAGAAATCCCAGTTCTTTCTTTCTGCCTATAAAAATGCACTTGGTCATCACTTGGTCACCCAGGACTCCCTCCCAGCTAAGCCTGACCTTGCACAGGTAAGAATAAACACTTGTGCCTTCTGATGTCAGGGTAGTGCATCAGAGACAACTGGGAACCCTGACTGAAGGGTACTTTCATAGCTCTGCCACAGACTTGCAGGATGATACCTCTGTCCAACTTGACAAATGACTCCCTGCATGAGTTTTACAATCAGGAAAATGGGAAAATTAAAGCTGATTTAACGTCCTGCAGTGCTTTAAGTTCTGTGGATGATATGCACTATGAAATGCTAAATAATATTAATGAAACCTAACATTGACTTCAATCTTGGGAAGAAAGATGGGCTTGGGAACTGTCCCTCTATTTAATAAAACATTACATGGGGCCAGTAGGAGGTTGTCATCAAGTAAGAGCATACATACCAAATGTGGTAGATTATATGGCTACTGTAAATTCAAGCAGAGAAAACTTCTTCAGAGACTGCAAACTATCTGCACCATGTGAAATGCTGCATAAACATCAGCTTTAAAATGGAATAGCATGTTATCTCTTCAGGATATATATGGGGGAACAATAAGCCACATCTAACCTCAATTTCTTGGGCTTCATTGATGTCTGTGTCATAAATATGAGATGTGGCACTGACTGGAAATCCCAAGGTAGAGGGATGCAACCTTGCTGGCTGCAGCCCAGATTCCAGGTGTCCAGACCCAGAAACCCAACATCAGGAATGAAGTGCCAGAGAGAGGTGGCAAGAAAGAAAGACCAGACCCCCCGTGTTAGTGACCCCAGCATGCTGAACAGCCACCCTGACTGTGCTGTCACACAGCAGGTGTGGTCCTTTGGAGAGAGTGTCCCTGGGGCACCCAGAGACACCCAAACGTACCTTCCCCAGCCCTGAGCACACACTGCTACACATCTGGGGGGAAAGTATTTATACTGCAGTGTCCTAGCAAAATATGAGACATTCTGAAGTGAATGAAAACATCAATAAAACCATTTCCACAAGGACAACAGGTCTGGAAAACTGGGCAGACCTTGCTGAAGAAAATGGCCAAGAAAAAAAACAGCTCAGAAAGATGTTTTCCAGTCAGGCTGACCAGGCTTGAAGGATGCTAACCAGCATTTTTGCAGCACTACATTTTTGCTCAGACTTTTCCTTCTGAAGAATGACTTCGGAAATGGAGAAGCAGAGCTTGCTGAGATCCATATGTTGCAGTGAGAAGAGCTGTAACTCTGAGCATTTTCCACAAGACTGGGCAGGGCAATCTGTCCTCAAAGGGCATATTTACAGGAAATCATCAAAGATAAATTTGTGGTTTCCATGTTCCTGATTGGAGCAGATGATTGCTATTGCAGGTCCCCAGGTTTCCTGCTGTTTTCAATACTTTGCACTTTAAACTGTCTTACAACTGACTTTGGTCTTTTTTTTTATTTATTTATTAAAAAACACTTCCATCCATTTAACTAGGTGATGCTTTCATGGCCCTTTGAAGTTGTAAAGCACTGCAAATTTAGAAACTGTTCTTAATAACCACTTGGACAAATGGATGCAGAAAATTGCATATTGATGGAAGGAGTTTATGTTCTTTGCAGTCAAATATTTCCTCACTCGTTTCATGCAAAATTGCTTGGCCAAACAGATTTTCCCAAGGCTCTCTCAATAATAAATTTAACTTTCTTTTGTTTCTGGCTCTTCTCCGAACCCATCAGGAAAGGGTAAAGCCTAATGACATAGGTCTGTTGCCTCCTGTAACCCTCTGGGACTGTTTTCTCTAATGTGATTGTTTCAAAATCAGCAGTTTTCTGCCAGGAAATAAAATAAGCCACTTTCCTTCCAAGTAACACTGGAAAAAATCTAAATGCCACTGAGCCTGCTCACTCATGCAACATTAATTTTTAAAAGAATCAATTTTGTAATCTTTCAATTATGGTTTATTATAATGATAATAATCACTGTGAAATCAAGTTTTTTTTCCACTGCTAGTGCTGGTGGCTGTCATCAAACCACTTTCAGCAATGCTGAAAACACCTGGACTAATAAACCAGGCATAATTTATTTATACTTTAGTTTTACTTATTTAGAAATGTATTAAGCATCAATTCCCTTAGCAGTTGGTGATGTTACAAAAACTAAAAGCAAATAAATTATAACTATCGACCTAAAAGTCACTGCCAGGCTGGCTATCTTGTACATTTATAATAGAAAAGTGCTTACAAAAAGCAAAGCACATGCACTCTGCTCACTGCCAGCACATGAATAGAGACTCTGTGTGAACACTCTGTGCTGGGAGCCCACAGAAAGGCTGCCCAGCCCCAGATCCCTTTGCTTTTCACTTGGAGATCACCCTGTGCTGGGTGGTTGGCACACTTGAGAGCATCTGTGATAGCTCCTATATTCATATATATAAAAATTGCCTTATAACAGCTTCAAGCCTTAATCAATGCTCACATATACAGAGCTACATACCTGTGTGACAGGGAACATGCACTGTTCATACAGCAGGTCAGGCCAGGGCTCAGCATTTAACAGCAGGAGCACAATGGGTTTATATTACGTTCACATTTTACAATAAAAAGTGTACAGAAAAATCACTTGTTTCTGATCAAAATCTGAGCTCCCTGCTGTTTTAATTCCTGTAACCAACAATCATCAATAAATAATCACGCACAGCTTCTATGCCCCACTGTGATATTTTGGTTTTGTTTTAAGAACTGGATGTACTGAGTTGAGATCTGCAGTTCCAGACCTGCAGACTTTCAGGTGCTCTGCACCAGGATTCAAGTGAATGAGGAAGCACAAGGGCAAGGGCAAGGGCATAGAGGGAAAAGCCGCTCTTCATCAGATACCTTGCAGGTCTGTGAGCTGTTTTAAAAGATATTGTGTTGAAAATGGGAGGTGTGTTCGAGGCAATATGTTTTACAATAAAAGGACAAAAGGCTGAAAGAAGAAAGCTATATGGATTACATAGTTACAAACAATGAGGCAGAAATAAAAGAGGGAAAATGTCCAAAATAGCTGTAAAATTTCAGAAAAGGAAAAAATATTTCAATATTTCAAGAAAAGAAAGGAACATGTAATAGAGAAACAAGTATCCCACTGGGAAGAGTGCAGCCAGCAGGCTGAGGAAACTGATTCTCCCCCTCTTCTTAGCCCTGGTGAGGCACATCAGGAGTACTGCCTCCAGTTCTGGGCTCTTCAGTGTAAGAAAGACAAAGAGCTGCTGGAGAAGGTCCAGCAGATGTCACAAAGATGATGAGTGGTCTGGAGCATCTCTCTTGTGGGAGCCGGGCCTGTTTAGTCTGGACAAGAGCACACTGAGAGGGCATCTCATTAATAATATAAATACCTCAAAGATGGGCAACTCTTTTTCAGTGGGACCCATCAACAGGACAGAGGAAGGAGCAATGGCCATACACTAAGGCAAAAGAACTTTCATGTTAACACAGGAACGAGTTCTTTACACTGTGGGTGGCAGAGCACTGGAAGAGCTGCCCAGGGAAGCCGTGGAGCCTCCATCGCTGCAGACATTGCAAACGTTTCAGTATAACCTGCTCTGGTGCCCCTGCCTTGGCAATGGGGTGGGACAGGGTGATCTCCAGATCAGCCTCCCAACGCTAACAATCCTGGGATTTCTGACCAGAAATAGAAAGTGTAAGAGAAGCATGGAGAAGAAAGAGTTTGTGAGCAAAACACAGTGATGACATTACAGCTTGTGATTGGAGTTAGCTAATCCAAATGGAAGGGTCTGAGACAGGTGTTAGAGAAGGCTTGAAAGTTGAAATGCTTCAGGAATTATTTGGGACCACGCCTCAAGACCCACAGACAGGTGTGCCTTAGTGCCTTAGCTGTCCTAGCATTCAAACAGAGCCTAAGACAGTAACCCTAAAACACCCTGAACACCCTAAAACCATGCACACTGTGGCTCACAAACTCAATCCACCATTGAGCTCACTGGAACATAAATTAATTAAATATCATGCAATTATACCAAACAGATTTTCTATTGATGTAATTTTGTATAATACCTAGTAAAAGCAATACAATTATACTTTGTAACTGCTTAATTAATATCTCTTAATTCTATTCTGGAGTGAAATGGATTAGATTATATAACTCCCACCTCCATGACTTTGGCATTTAAAGGTAGCATTAAAAAAAAAAGTTTAAAAAATATGCAAAATATTGAAAAGTGGGGGACAATCTTGCTGCATCTTTAAAAATCAGTGTAGTATGATCTGTATATAAAAACACCAAAATGTCTTCATTCTAATTAGTTCTCTTGCCATTAAGATAATTTCAGAGCTCTATCTATGCATTCCTGAACTAAACATTCTTCACTCAGAGCTTAGTATCCTAACACACAAAATGAGAAATTTCTCTATCCATGCCAAAGCCCAGTTTTGCTACTTGTTCTTGCATATTCCACCCCTGGATACGATAGAAAAGAAACTTGCTCACCTGCCTAACAATATTTTGATTCAATGTTGTAGACAATACTGAACCAAAATTGCCACAGATGGTAGGTAATGTACCTGTTTGACATTTCTCATTCACCCAAAGAAAGACAGTATTCTACTGACTGACTTGGTGTCAAGCTGCCTTCATTTTTCTAACAGTTCAAACCTGAAGAAATGAAATTTATTTTTAAATTTATATTCAGCACAGTCATGTTACAAATTTGACTCCCTCCGATAATTCAGTTTCAAAAATGTTATCTGTGAAGGCTGTGTGTACTATTTGATAAAAAAGATCATGCAACTATTGGTCTTAAAACAGTAATTTGAAGCACATAGAGAGTGGACACAGACTTAGTACCAAGGCATGCCAATCTACAATTCTGTGCAAAATGTTCTCTTTATGGGAAGAGCAAAACTAATGTAAAATGTAATTAGATATAATCTTCCCTGTTTTCATTAGCTATTAACTTTATGCAAAGACAAACTAAAGCATAATGAGTCCTTTCATTATCACATAATTGTTATTTTAATGGTTGCATTATGAGCAATAGAATACTATACATCCACCTCTCATATTAGTGGGCAATTATTTTGAAACTTCATATTATAATCTACCCACAAAGACCAATCTATTAATGCCACTGTTTCAGTGTAATGATGACCATGGTTTTGAAATCAGTATGATAGCCTCGAGGAAAAATGTAAAGTAATAATGAAGAAAATGTTTATATTACATGCCAGTCTCAGGCCTGGAGTGCAGACCAAAGAAGTTTAAGGAAAATATGTGGAGCTCCTCTTGCTTGTGCTACCCTGAAACTGGTCAAATTTATATGACACCAGTGGTGATTATTTCAAAAACAAAGGAAAACTACCAAGTGATCCAGAATTAGGAGCCTGGAAGGGAAACTGGAATAAGCCTTCCCTCAATGTATCATTTCCAGGTACCATCCTAAACCATATCCAGAAACAGCGCCTGAAATCCTGTTTCCCACTGATAAATACCGAACTGGCTTTAGCTACTCCTCCATTCATTGCCTTCCTTCTAACCAGGCAAAGCAGTGTAGCTTGGCAGGAAATGATTGCACAGATCTGAGCAGCACATATAGCATGAGGATACCCTGGGGATGTCCTCTGTAAAGTTAAATGACTTTTCATATCCAAAAGGCACTCCATGAGCAAGACTCAAAATACCTCTAGCAGTGTGTAGGCTCCAGGATGCCACTGCAGCTGAGAGTCCCTGGCACATTCTGAACAGTGAAGCTGAAATCCAACACTCCCAAACACTGTGCATTCTTGCAAGGGGAGGTAAAGGCAATTTCAGACCATGAAATTAGCCCCAAGGAGTTAAGGACCACTGCTTGCTTCTGCTCCCAAACACAAAACATATTTCAACAGTGTCATCACTTATATAAAATCAGAGCAGCACAAACAGAGCGAGCGAAAATCCACAACCACTGAGCTCTGGCAAAGACACAATTCTCCCTTGATAAAAGAAAAAGCTACACATGACCAGCACTAGTCACATTTCCTAAAGAGCTAGAAAGGTGTGTAAAGAATGCTGAAATGCATGGGCAGAGAATATTGATAATATATGAAATAATACTTGAAAAAAAATGAAACTAGAAATCTTCTTTTAGAGGAATACTGCTTTGCACATACCCTTTATTTTCTTTTCTTAATATTTTGATTGATTTTAAAATGTCAGGAGACTACTGCTGATTTCATATAGAAGGAAATATGGTAACATTACCATGTTTGGCTGAAAACAGGTTATAGAGCAGCAGAAATTTGTTCCATACTGCACTTCCAGACCATTCCAACTCCAAATTAGGACTGTATGAGATTGAAATGCCTTCATGGTAAGCGTACAATATTCAAAAAGCCCTGTGGGCATGAATTTCTGCACAGCAATGGCTTCTGCTTTCCCCTGGTGTCCTTTTCTCTCAGAGCAGTCAGGTCGTTAAAAGGGGACAAATACCCTTTGCCTCACAAAGGCATTTTGAGACTTATGTGATACTTGCAACACTTTTCAGAAATGTTCTCATGGAAAATATTTAGGACATTTTTTGGAAACAGAAGTACTAGAAAATCTAATGAATTTATTCAAGAAAAATTCTGAAACATATGCAGAGCAAACTGAACACAGAGCACATATTTCTGACATTTATCTTTGTTTTTATTGTTAAGATAAAAGCATGCTGTTTGTTTTTTAGAATTTCATCTGCTAACTCTTTCCTCTCTCTGACTTTTTCTACACTAGTGACATCATCTGCAGCCATTTTTAAAGCCTTGCAGAAAATCCTGTGCTCTGAAAGGTTTAATGAATCATGTAGAGAATGTTATTAGACAGGGAGTTTATGCCTCCTTTCTGTAACCTGTAGGAGCAGAGCAGAGAGGATATGCATGCTGGGATGACTTGATTTAAATAAAAAAACCCCAAAAAACCAAAGAAAAACTTAAATAAAAAAAAACAAAAAACCAAAGAAAAAGAACTCTCTAAATGTAAGGATGGGATACCAACAAGAAACTTGTAAAGAACAAATATGAGCAGTTAAAGATCTTTTCTTCTACTGCAATTGCATGTTGACTGAATTCTAATGCACCAGACAGGGCTGCTCAGGCTCTGAGATGAGTGGTGTCTCTGGTAACTGGTCCCAACTGTACTGAATGCTCCCACAATCAGGAATTGCTTAAAAAATCTTGAAAATAGAACAGCTGAATCTTTGAACATCTATATAAAAAATTATTTCTCTTCAAACACAAACTAAGCCCCATGTTGCTCAATATCTGAGACTTCACACAAACTGTTTGAAGATATAAGATTGAAGATTCATAATAAATCCCTACTCTTACAGTTATGTTTTTCCAGACTGTTGAAAGTTCCAAAACCTGCTGAAGATGTGAATCTCTGAGAAAAATTGTACATGCTGCTCTTGTGCATGTTACTCTTCAAATGCAGAGTTGCCTCATGGTTAAAAGCTCAGAGAAGTTGAGTATCATGGGAACTGTGTAGGAGTGATTGTTTTCTAAACACAGGTTGTAGCATATCCCAATAGCACATCAGGCTCCCCAAGAAGCACTGTTATGAATCCTGAGTCACCTCCAAAGATATGTGCTATGGATCCATAGATTTGAACAGTTTCACTGTCCTGAAATTGCAGCCTAAATTCTTTATGTGGGATAACAGACACAGAAATTTAAAAATGTAAAACATCTTGCTTTGTTTTCATCTGGGTAAAAATACATATTGAAGATGTGCACAAGCAAGTACTTATTAACAATGAGTTCTAAATTAACATAATTAGTCACAAAAATTCCCATTTCCCTTTAGTTTTCCTCCTACCTATGAGGTCGCACATAGGCTTGACTTCTTACTAATTAAATTTTCCATGCAGAATTTGTTTACTAATCCTTCTACATTTTAAGATAAAATACTTGAACATAAGTTCAGGCTAAACTTTTTCTACTTTCAAACAGATTTTCTTTTGCTGTGTTGTTTACTTCTAGAAAGCTTTGAGATGACAATCTCTTCTAAATATCATTCTGTAAGATATGCATCAGAGTTCTCATACACCTTTTCTTATAAAAGTAGTTTCTAATGAATTTGACTAACTAGTGGGTGGATAGATGTACAGAAACTCTTCTCTATCCAAAGCAAGAAATTGTTGTAGAGTTATTTCCTGTCTCATAAAGTTGCTATCCTCACTTGAGCACAGGCTCTGTAGCACAAACCTCCCAATGCATCTCATGCAGTTTGATTCCAGTATTTTTTTTACTTAGCACTATAAATTTAGCTCAGAGCTCTTTAGGGAGCTTCCATTAGAAACCCCACAGTTACCAGCAACCACAACATATTACACTTAAGCAACAGCAACATTACATTTATCTTCTAACCTGTTTAATATCTCTTAGAAAAGAATTGCTGTGTGACAACAGGTAATAAGTATAGATGTCAACAGTAATCACTCTGTGTTTTCCAAGACAATTACTTCACTTGGCAGCAAGGCTGAATTTTAAAAAATAGATTGATTTATCTTTTTTTTTTTAGTCTAGATTTAAAAATAATTTATTTCTATTCCTTCAAAATTATAAGCTCCTTTAGGAACATCAAGACCTATTTTATATACTGTGATCTGAGAAGTGAAAAACATTGAACCCTGGAAGATGAACACCAAAGGCTTCATTCAAAATCCATGATTCTGCTAATTTTTCTCTCCAATACTTTTTCCATTGCAACTATCCTCACCACCAGCAGCAAAACTGGAAGCCCTGCAATCCAGGATGCTAACAAGAATTGCCAGCCTGAGTCACTGACTTACATAATCCTTTCCAAAGGTGGATGTTCACAGGATGTGAGAACCACAGAATCACAGGATATGCTGAGTTGGAAGGGACCCTCAAGGACCGAATCCAGAACCCTATCCATGTGCTCAGTTCCTTCTGAGACGTATCAGCAATTCTCTCATAACAATAAAAGCTGCAGAGTATTTAAAGCACAGGATGAAAAAGGTGTGCACAGAGCTATACCAAACACTGTATAAAGATTTAACATACAGTTAATCAGAAGCAGAAAACAGACCCAGGGGCACTTAATGAAGATTTGATAAATTAGAAGACATAGATGGATAAATTCAAGGAACATGTGAAAATGCACAATGATAGAGTAGATCCTGATTATATATTCCTTGTCTTTAATCATTAATTAAAAAGAAACAACTCTATGGCTACAGTCAGCAACCACTGCAGAATCAATAGGTCTCTAAGCTCACACCAATCCATACGCAGCCACAGCTTTATCACAAAATAATAGCTAATATTGATATTTTTTAATAAAGTTTCACTTTACTGTGTAATTAGTGTAATGTAGTAGGAGCTGTGTTCCTTAACAGAAGTGCTGGTGCTTTGAGCAGCATTTACTGGCATGTTAATAAAGAACGGACTTCTATTGAGTTCCATCTGCCTAATAGAGAAAAGTGTTCATCTTAATTAGGAAAATCTTCATAAAGAATATAAATGCAGTTACTAATGGGCTGCAGGGAATAAATGCAGAACACTCAGGAACAACTGGTGTTTTATCAGGAAATGGAAGAGTGGATATAAACCCCCAAACAGTTGTTAACCATCTGGTGATTGACCACAAATAGCAATAGATGCTGAGGTTTTAAGTGTTTTATAATGAAAAATCTATTTATTTCATTAAGGTTTCATGCTTTAGACCCTTGTTTTTTCAGGTAATAAAGCAGTCTTGACTGACAATGAAACTATTTAAACCCTTTATGAATTAAGATAGACAAATCCATTAGCATTTTTTGAAGGAATTACTTTATAAAAAGAAAGAATGGAAGTGCCAAGCAATAGTTCAAGAAAGATCCACTGTCAAGTACTTGAAAAATGGTCACTATATCAAACACGTATTTTTGGGGTTGCTGAGATGCTCACAGGCATCTCAGAGAGAATGAGAACCTTTTGCTGATTTTACTGGTGCAGCAGCAGATATTGCATCATCATGATAAAGACTACAGCAAATTGTAAACTACAATTAATCTTTGTCCTTAAAAATGTTCCAACAGGCATTATACATTTCCTCTGTCAGTCTGAATCAATTTTTTCATACTTTTCTTCCTAAAGTTCTGTAATTTAAAGACATTGGTATTCCCTAACTCTGCTCAATTTCTATTCAAAATTAAATGAACTTTTACTCATCTTGCAGAATTCTTTTTTTAAATCCCATTAATACAAAATACTGATGGGATGTACTTCCCAAATGCCAAAATTTAACTCTCTGAGCCAGACTCAGTGTCAATGTTCACAGCTTCCCAAGGAAAAAGTTCTTTCTGCAAATTTTAAGCAACACTAGCTAATCTTTTATATTTCCACCAAATAACTCTGATAGAGAAACCGATACATACATGAAAGCAAGTCCAAAAATGAAAATATCATTACTATAGTATTTCATTCAAGCCAACAACTAGAAACACAGCATAAAACTCTGATATTCTGGACACTAACAGCTTTACTGCCTCAATTCACAGAGAACATCACCAAACAATAGAACTTGCAGCTCCCTGAACCTCAGAGAATGTAATTTCATTTATTCATTTCAAATGACATTTTTACTAGACTATAGCTTCATGTAGATTAGTCAGACACATGAAAAACCACCCATTAGCTGAGGTGAAGCTGTGATGACTGCAGTTGTCTTAACAGTGTCAATCCAAACTTTAGATGAATGTAATTTGCTAACTCTAAATGACAGAGATATAATATAGATCTCATATATCACCAAAGTAATAAATAATTAGTGAGCAGAACTGAGTAAAATGGAAGCCTGAACACAACCCCAAATTTTGAATCTTGATGCAGAAGTCAGCAATCAGAATGATACATCTTTCTGCCTTGAATGATAAAACAGCTTTCTCACAACCGAACACACAGCACCATCTGGCATGAACCAAGAACTAAGAAACTAAGAACTTCTGGAAGAGAAGCACAAAAGCAATTTTGTTTCTTCAGAATTGTCCAAGACATCGACAGAAGTCTTTCAGAAACAGCAATTTGACTGCAAATGTGGCTCAGTGTACCTGCCTCCTGAAGACACATATGTGTAGCTAATAAAATGTTGTTGAATTGAACTGATTGGGTATGGGATGAGCACTGTCAGAGTTAAGACAGTGCACATGGAAAGTCCTCTGTCTACCAAACTGGCTGAATTTCCTAACATCATCTCACATCTCTTACTGGGAATTTTAGGAGCTCAGGGTACATTTCTTCAGCAGAGCCCAGCAGGCTCTTTTCAGTAGTTACTCACAAGAAGAGTGACTACAAACACCCAGTTAAGGTGTTTTTTGAGCAGCATCAGCACGTAGCACTGGCTGTTTGCTGGGGCTGGACACCTCCCCTATGCAGTGGGACAAAGGCTCTGAGCCCACTGCCAGCCCCAAGGGGGACATGGAGCTCGGCAATGCTCAGGGGTTGGCCTGAGATGCTTGCAGTGGAAACACAAATGGAGCTCCCTGCAATCCAGGAAACATCAGACTGCTCTGCTGCTATCAGCACAGATTTATTTTAGCATTGCTTGTTGAAAGTGACTTTTAACGCAGACTGTTTTCTAAATGATCCTTAAAAGACACTCCTTTCTTTCTCATCACCTTCAGCTAAGGCAAGAACATCCAGTAGCATTGATCTATTTGCTGCTAGTTTTCATTAATTTTACCCTCCCTAAGGGTGGTGAAGCTTTGGTGCCAGCTAATTAAAACCTATTTAGGGATGCTCAGTACACTTTATTAGACCAGAATTAGCTTTGCTGCTTTAATGAAGACTACAGTTTTCTCTGTTATTACCAATTAAATGTTATTATATCATATTGCATTATATTTGTATTGCATGGCAGATATATAGATGGCTTTAGAACCATTTATCTGGATTGAGGTACATACGAAGATGGCACATTTAGTAATTATCTAATATCTCTTTAAATCCTTTCCCTTGAGTAAATATATGTATAATATACCAGCACATTAGTGAAGTACTGGAAGAAGCTGCCAGCTTTATGCTCCCTCTAGGGAAGTACCAAGCAAAATGCATTAATGAAAAATTGTGAATGTCTGGTAATGAATATTATTTATGTACAACAATTATTCAAAGTGGATGAGCATTCACCACCTTGAACTCGACTGCTTCACTAACAAATACTCTCAGAAAGAACATATGTTCCCCAGATTCTTAACACTCACACAAGGTTAATTACCCAGTGTGGACAGCCCATATCAGAGGGTATTTTGTACTACTGTAGAATTAAAAAATGCATTACAAAATAAAAAACACTGTTTGTTCAAAGTTACTCAGAGGCAATTCTTGCTTCTTCCATGCATCAATAATAAATCATTTGTCAATACCAAAGCTGTGGATTTTGGAGCTGCACCCAGTGAAGTCAGGGATAAAGCTCCCATGTCAGCACTGCAGGACCAGAGCTTTTCTGCAGTAGAGAAGTGATGGCAGCACCTACCTGTTAGCTGCTCCTCACAAAATCTTTTTAAAACTTGAGCACCACAAGGATGAAACTGCTGAAAAGTCCCACTAATTACCTAAAAAGATTGTACATCAAAGAGCAGAAACAGAAAACTCATTAAAGGCTCGACAGACTAGAAATCTGCTGCAATCTTACTATGCATTAGTAGCATACACTGTACAGAAAGACAGTATTTTAGGATTAAACTAAAATAGATGTAGTTGCAATTCACTCAGTACATTTTAAAATATGAGTTGAAATTGGTTTCCTTCCAGAATTTTTGCTGGAAACATGTCGAACCAGACCTCTGTTCAATCTAATATTCCAAGCAAGGGTTGATGTTTCTCTGAGGAACTGAAGGAATATTTGGCTGAGGAACTTGCGTCTGTCTCAGCATCACAACAGCCTGGCACAATGTGTGAAAGTATTTTCATCACCCACAAATCTCCTGTGCTCTCCATTTACTGCTTCCACAAATGCCACATACCTTTAACAGTCTCATGACCCTCCCTAGAAACAGAAGACAGGTCCTGCAAATTGAAGATGTTACAGAAAATGAAACAGTTTCCAAACTGAAGTCCCCAATTACTAGGGAACTGCAAGATGTTTTCTTGAGATACAGAAGGCGTTGGCTGGTGATGCATCAATCATTTCCCTTGTTTCTGCATGACAAAATCACTAAATGATGTTAAAAACATCACTAAGTGTTTGATGTGGAAAAGCAGGACTAAAAATGAAAGTTTCAGTAGATACAAGGATGTTACTTGGCTGCCACTGTGACAAGTGGTGGGTTTCCCCTTGGTGTCAAAGGGACACACCTGCACAAACAATGTGAAGGGTCATGAGCCAGGCTCATAAAAATGTATTGCTGTTGCAATGTGAAACTTAAGGAAAGAGAACACGGGCCACTTTGACTTTAGGTTGCTTAAGAACTTTGTTATAAGCTCTGAGAGAAGTTCAATCTGTTTTCTACATGAAAAGAAGCATTTGTATTGTGTTAATTGTGTAACGATAAAAACCTGAGATGTGTTAATTTGTTGAAGAGGAATGGATTAGGCTGGAGAGAAGGATACTTTGACATTGAATGATGAGATGTCCCTCTTTCATAGGAAAAAGAGGAGATTTTCTCAAGGTCTAATCTCACAAAAAGGATTTTGATGACATAATGTAAAGTCGCTGTGACCTGACTCATAAATATAAACAAATTTATGTCCAGCAATACAATAATGTACCCATGATCATATTTAGCCTGATTAATATATAAACTGGGATTATTAAAGGTAATTTTTCAAGAATGCATCTTGTGTATTTATAAGTCTCTGGCTATCAGTTTGCTCAGTTAAACTAAAGAAGCCATGATAACCTTGACCCCTTTATGAGATGTATGAGCTCCCTCCAACACCAGAACCACAGCAGCAATATGTGCACTTGGTGAACAGGGGCAGGCTCCTCCTTATGCTCCAATAGTTTGAAAAATAGGAAAAATCAACTGTCACCAAGTTCTGACAGTTTAATAACATAGTGAAACAAGCACTTTTGAGATAACAAGCTTTTCTACTTCAAAAGCTAAGTCAAAATTTCAGACTATGTTAAGCTGTTTGTGAAAAGCAGTATCTTTAATTTGGTCAGAACAGCAACAGTCCTTTCCAACCTCAAATTCATGGTGCACAAATTTAAAAATTAATATTAAGGCACAGCAGTGATCTGGAAACGCCTTCCTAGTTAGCTCAAGTGAGTATGTGTGACAGGTGCTCTTCCATGCCAAAACACAGATGACCTGAATTTTTGCAGCTTGGTTAAAAATTCTTGAAATTTGTGGTCTTAATTCCACAAATCCCGTTTCTGCTTTGAACATGCTAACCCAAACAGTCCTCACACCTTGACCTCTTACAGCCTCACTTGAGCAGCATAAATACACATTATCAAGCATAGAAAATAGAATTTTAGCATAATACTGGTAAAAACCTAAATCTATTCCAGTATGTCTGATAACCCGTTTTCACCAAGAAACAGCAATAATGCATAACCCTGAGGTCTGTGTTTGAAGAAAAGCTACAGCGAATCTCAACAGAGAAGAAAGTGCAATATCCAGAATTATCCTGAGGTTGTGCATTTGGAAATATTGTTTGTGTAGGATTATCCTCTTCAAATAAAATGTCAATTTAATCAATAGTAAATTGAGCTGAAAACAACACACAGCTTTGAAAACATTTCAGGAAGACATCCAATATTTTTGGGATTCAAGCCAACAGCAATGGAATGAACAGAAGGTAGCGTAGGTGGGGTAAATGGGGCCTAGCTGCTGCCTCATCAAGTGCTTATAACAGTCAAACCCATATAACAATCTATTAAAAACATATCTGGGGACTCATTTAGTAGCTGACATCCCACATGGATTTCCTCACGTATCTTTTGTCAAACATTTTAATTGTTCCTCACATTTCAGACTCACCGGTCCTTTCCCGTCTCCCTCTTAAACACCGCGTCGCAGTAACTCATGCGCTTCTCCGTGGTCACGTAGATTTTGGCAGTTGGGTAGCTGTCAACAGTTTTCTTCAGCATGTTGTACACAATGCCATTTCCATCCCTCCTCATGTTCCGAAAAGGACCCCAGATCACGTAAACGGTGTTGTTGGTTTCTTTGAAAAAGTACTCGGGATTCTTGAGCAGGAGAGGCACACTTGTGTGAGAGACCACTCTTACGGTTGTCCTCTTCCCAACATCTTCCTCATAGCCCTTTGTGGGAGCATTGTTCATCCTCCAGATGCAGGAGGACTTGTCTATCTCAGTGCCCACCCTCTGGCCAGCCATCTGTCCCGAGTTTGAAACAATGGCACAGAGGTCGCAGTCAAGATGTAGAGGCTGGAAGACAGGAAACAATAATTTATATTTCAAGTTTTTCTCTGTAAAACATGAAGAGTGAAAATTCAGTTAAAAGAAAAACAGGTACAGTACAATAAATAGATAGTAATGCTTCTCTTTAAAAAACAAAACCACAATCCCCACATGGCAGAGCTGCTCAAAAACTCTACCACTGAGAATGCAAACCTTTTTCAAGGAAATAGACAGTTCCAATCTTTGCCTTTGTTCCCACTTTGCAAAGTCAACTATATAGATAATAATTCCTTTTTCCCCTCTAAATGTTACTCTTCTCACTAAAAAAAAAGGAAATAAAGAAACGGCAGAAAACAATATTTAGATCAATGGCTTCTCTTTAAACAAGGTGTTGCCAGCAATAGGAAAAAAACCTACTGAAAAAGTAATGCTGAAAGTTTAACTGTACATTAACTGTGTTTGTGTCTGAATGAAAAGTTCCCAAATTTGTGACAGAAGTGGAATGCAAAATATATCTCTAAAAAGCAATCAAACCGTATGAAAATCCTGCAGTTGGAAAGGAGATGTGGACAGAGGTGTATATTGTTCTCTCCAGAGAGCAGTTATGATCCATGGAAATTGAGAGGTAGAGAGTCTGGTGACACCTGAACTAAAAACTTAATCCTGAGAAAACTATAGTCCAAGACAGTATTTTGTGACCATGTTCTAGGGTGCTATTACTCCAGTATGAATTAAAAATAGAAAAAAATAATCTAACAGATATAAGGACCTATCTGATGCTCCATTTGTCAGAGTATAAAGAGTAAATGTCTTTTCATTGTTTTGTACCTACAGACTAAAAGGAAATGCCCTCTATTTAAATTGGATTGTATAAAGAGTTCAGTTAGAAATTGAAATCAAATGAAAACTAGACCCATCAAAAAAAACCTTACAGAAGATCATCTACAATATTTTGTATGGTCACAGACCTGATCCTCTGTCATGCTCACAATTGGGAGGCAGTGACCTCAGTTTAGTATTTTTTAGGAAAAATGCTCTTCACGTTCATTGAACATTTACTCTGACAGGATGCTAGGTGCTTTTCTGATCAGTCTTGCGGTTATTTCTCTTCAAAATCAAACCTTATTTAACTGATGTGGATGAATAGCCTGCCTACATTTGACCACTATAACCCTAGGATGCAAAAATTGCTGACAAAAACCCAAATTCTTTGATAAGGGGGAATAATGCAAGGGCAAGAGACAAACATCTTAAGAAAACCAAACTGTAAGAGCTAAAATATGTCATCTTTGGGTGACAAATATTGCACTGAATTAAGGCGCATCCTGCATGACTACTGCAGTAAACCTTACAATTTCAAAGCTTTGATTTCTCTGTTTTGATTGATTTGATTTCGTTATGTGGCTGGTTCAGGAAAACATTCTTTCCTCATTTCACCAGCTAAAGATTCCTGATTGAATGCAAAAGCATTGTCAATGTTTCCTTTACAGAAAACCATGCATTTTTTATAGCTGGTATAGTTTTAGAGAGCTGTCCTGCATGGCTCTCTGACAGCAAGGATGAAATCCCAGGAGATGCAGCTGAATGCAGCAGCCTTTCTGTTTACTGCTTACTTACAGAAATTCTCCCTAAGATACATTATGAGGACATGGCTGGGTGACCTAAACAAATCCAAGAGCATAACTCATATTCTAGCATGAAGTGAATTGTTACAGACCCAGTAGATTAATTTATAGCTTTCAGGCTGAACTTTCAAACTAACAAATGCTGAATATGAAACTGCTAGATAGGAAAAGCCAATTTGGTCAACAATCTGGCTCCATTTAAATTTGTCTCATCCTCAGAGCTGCTTTTTCACTAAATTCTTCCTTCTCCATTTAAATGGAGCTGCTCTCTTAAATTTAGAATTGTTTGAATTTCCTTACCTTAGTTAGAAATGCATTGCACATTTTCTATTCACTGAGTGCAACTGTTCTGCTTGAATAAGCTGAGTACACTCACTCCTGCAACTGTGTCCCCTGGTTTTCTAGCTCTTTTGTTGTGATTCATTTATCTTGTTCCAATTTATAAAGTGCTTTCGTAATACTGCATGCCTACACTAGGTCAACATATAATCTGCTCTTCTTGAACAGAGTCAGAGGCTAACCCCCTCCCAGCTCTATCTCACAATAAGTATTGTTCTCAATGCAGAGATTTTACATGTCCCAATATGCACATTTCCAACAGAGATCCCAGAGTTAGAAGACTGACACCCATGACAGATATTCCACTGACTCCAGAATCATCCACTGCCTTCATCACCTTTTTGCATCATATCTCCCTCAACATATGAGAAAACACACATCAATATTCACTCACTGAGCCCCATATGGAGACAGGCCACCAGTTTGTGGTGTTGGTTTGCAAGTGTCACAGATGAGAAGGGTGGTTTCAGCGACACACATGAATCCACATACAATACAAATGGGTCTGCCAGGTAGTCCTGGCTGCCCTCTCCTCTGCAGAGATGGCCCAGCAGCAGTGGGACTGAAACAGACTGGCAGGACCACACTGAAAGTTGTGCTGTTACTGCTTCTCCTCTGAGGACCCAGAAAATCAGGCCAAGGTTCACCTCTCACAAGATCTTCATTCACTTGCATCATAGATACATGAGTTAAAGACAAAAACATTAAGAACCATTCACGTTTTCTTCTCTTTTCATGTACTTACACATTTATCTCATCTCTAAACACCAAGGGGGCTGAGCTATTATTGCTGCTAGAAAATTGCTCATTTTTTTGCTGGCCAGAAGGATGTAGAAGACCTCAGAAGAGCAGCTGGGTATGGTTCTGACAAATAGTCCCATCTTTTTCCTGAATGATACATTGTAACTGTTGGGGAACACTTATATTTTAATCAGTAAAGAAAATGAAATGTCTGACCTTTCCATTTCCTGTGCAAGCTTACAGACAATAGAAAAGATAATTAAAAGTGTGAATTAGAACTTGCAAAACAGTATCATTTCTCTAGCAAAGAGAAATAGCTGTGTAATAAAGGTCACTTATCAAACAGTTCTAGTTATTAAATCTTCGCATTTAGCACTGAAGTGGCTTCACAGAATCAAAGGTCAAATCATTAAATAACAAAATCAGCCAGAATTAGAAAAGGTCACAAGCAAATCCAACTAAAGTAGGTCACAAAACATGATTCTCTTCCACATAGGATTTTGTTATTTGGAAAATTGCTTACTTTCCAAATTTGACAACTCCCCCACCATTTCCAGTCTCTCCACCAGGAGACTGAAATTCCAGCTACAGAGCCATTTTTATGGGCAGATTTCACAGTGGCACAGATCTTGGATCACCAAGTTTCCCAGCCACAGCCCTGTACATCTGCTGAGGACCATGTGGGGATGATCTCAGGCCGGGTCTCTGAACCACACAATAATGTCTGGACAAACAGACAAATGCCAAGCTCAGGTCTCAGCTGAGACTGCCAGATTCACTCCCCAGCTGGACCCAACCCAGCTCAGGGCCTCTGCAGATGGAATCTCCACTAATGAAAAGCTGAATTTCTCTTGTGGCTCCTTAGCACTACAGACCAGCGGTGCGCTCTCTCCAACCACCGACTGTTCCACCCTGAATCCCACAACTAATCACACAGATAGTGAGGAAACTCACACTAAACTTTCTCAATTGTTACTTTAACAATATGATTGTAATTTTGTAAATTGGACGCAATGCCCATTCACTACATAATGAGGCAATTATTAGCAGCTTGCCACATATTAATTTGCTCCTTTAATGTTGAAACAAATGAGATCTTTTCTTATAATCATCCTATTTGAGTGAATTCTAACAAAGCCGATTGAACAAAGCTCCAGAGAGACTTTCTTTATTTCAATGCCATTTATTCTTCTACTCTTCTTGGATGTCTTTAGAGTTTCAGAGGATACAACATTTATAATGATGCCAATAGGGAATAGATTTTGCCTTTATTCTTCTTGATGTTCTTTTGAGGTCTTTGAAATGAAAGGTACAAGAGAGGCATTAACCGTCTGGCATTGTTTTTATTGCTTTCCTCTACTTTGCAAGCAAAAAATGTATTTTAATTTTTTCTGTGTTTCAGTGATTAAACAAGCTGGTTTTATCTACACTTACTCAATTTCTTCAGACCTCTGATTGGGAAAAAAGACTTGCCAAGCTTCTCTAGGAAAAAATTCAGCACATTAAAAGAAAAGAAAGATAGTATTTTGTGTGTTCACCCAGCAAGAACTACCAAATTAGTACAGCACTGTATCTAACTTACATTGTATTACCAATATCAAGCAAAAAATGATAAAAATTATAAAAATGACAGTTCTGAGTACCCTGAGTTTGTGTTTGTTCCCTCTTCCCCCCTATGGCAGTATTGTGGGTTTTTTTACCTTTAGCAGTTGATTTTCGTCCTAGCCCTCAGCATCACATCCCAGCAAACATTTCTGTCTTCATAAAATTTAATGTTAAGATTTCATAAAGATTTTAACATTTTGATATTATTTTGAAATAACCCCAATGTCAACATGCATCCATTTCCAAATAAATAGAATATGATCTGCTTCTTCATAAGACTGTTCCTGAGACTCAAGTGCCTGGGATATTTTATTTAGATGTATGTCACTGATACATACATGAGTTCTAGCAGAAAGTTTTTATTTAAATTGAATGAATTGGAAGGGAGTACATAGGAGGCACATAATGGGACTAATCTTAGAGCAGGAGACTGAATAAATAACCATATTTGAAAGTCTTTCTATATACACTGACCCAGTTGTTACAGAACTGTTTGATTTGCACCTCTGGTTACAGCTCCTTAAAGGGGCTGTACCAGCCCTTTGCCTGAACAAGTATTCTGTGGATTCCTCATGTCAGTGGTAACACGACAGAAAAACAAAGGAAGCTCGGACTTTGAGCAGAGGTTGAAACTTGTGGGCCAAAATCACCCACCCCATCTAACCTTTCAACCAGCAAGTGTATTTTTGAAACGTTTTATTTTTCTTTCTCATGGAAAGGCAAAAAAAAACCAAAGCAGAAACTCAAACCTTCCAAACACGAATCACAGTGCAAAGTGATGCAGTGTCATCTTTCTCACTTTTGAGACGGCTCCAGACAACTCCATGCCAGCTCCTACCTCTTTCAAGATACCGCACAGCAAATGCTCACCAGAATGTTGTTGATTTTGCTGCTCCTACTGGGAACAATACAGGCAGCTTTGAAACAAAGCAAGAATTACGTACATCTCATGATACCAAGAGCTGAAAATTAAATGTCTCAAAACTCTGAGTAGAAAGAATCAAGTATGTAACCTATAAAGAATAAAACCAGGTCTTGATACGTATTTGAGGTATTTTTCACTACTTTATTATTAGGCAAAAATTGAGAAGTCAAAGATCATTATAATCTCATAAAACAAAATTTACTAAAATTGAATAAAAGCCATGTCCAGCTTGATCAAAATATCTTAACTTTCTATTTTTCAAAAATTGTATTTAATAATTTTCTAAAAGAGTTAAAGAGTTAACTCTTTAGAGTTAAAATGCTCCTCCAATTGAACATTTTGCTTTATTATGAAAAGGTGAAAGAATGGGAGTTCACATTAACAAAACAGTCCCTTTCACTTTTTTCATTTTTCCTGATTTCCAGCTGAAACTTTATGGAAACTGACACCTTTTAAATAAGCCGACACTAGTATTTTCGTCTGGAATAATAAACTGTTGGAACACTCTTGATAGCTCTATTGGTAAAAAAGGCTTAAAAATACAAAGGTGGCAGGGAGTAAATAAGAACAGGAGAAACTGTTCTGCCTCTGCATGGAGGGTTAATGAAGGAAGGAAGCTGCCAGATTCAGGGCTTCAAGCACAACAGAAAGACCTGGGAGAGCTCAGAACACTGATGGTCAACAGCTCTGAAGGACTTAGGGCACTCAGAGAGAGGCAGGTGAACAAAGCTTTGCCCTAAGGCACTTCCTGAAGGATGTGAAAACCTGTCCTGCATGCGCGCTCTCAGTCAGACGGCAGAAGACCCATTTTTGTTTGTGTCTCAGGCACCTGGCATACTGCCCTGTCCCTAGGCAGGATGGCAGAAGGGATGTGCTCTTATTTACATGCATGTCACAGAAGGGGGAGGAAATACATGGAAAGAACGCACAGAAGAGAGAACAGAAAAAAATTCAGACACCTGTGAAAGGGTAGAATGTAGTTTAGTGTTAAAAGGGAAACATGTAAGGGGAAGAAGGATTTGAGAAAAAAAGTTTATATATATATATACATACATATATATATATCTCCGAGAAGATAAACCATGATGTTTGGGAATGCAATCCAGCAAAGAACCAAAACTCCTGAAGTTACAAACTAACTGTTGTGAAGAAAACTTAACCAGACATGTCAATCAAATAATTTAGGAATGAAGAGGCAGAGATAAAAGCTTTTGTCCTTTACACTGCAACTGCCCAAGTAGAAAACAGATGAAAATGGATATGTTCAGTATAGTATATAGTACTATAGTTTGTAGGTAACCAGAAACCCTGACATCCCCAGGCACGCAGATGTCTGCACCTTCAGATCCACACAATGAACACCTCTGAACTGGAAGAAAAGCAGAATACTCTCTGGCATATATATTGAAAAAATCAGCATAAAGAGACAAGTACACCCAAGAACATATGTAGAAATGCTCCTGTCAAACACTGTTGAGGATTGAATTGTTATGGAAGGGAGGCAAACTCCATCATGCACACCCTACGCAGGCAAGTTCATGAAGCAGGCACTAAAACAGTATTCACTCTGAAAAACAGCCTATGAAAAAATTAGCTTCACAGCTGAACAAAATGGAAAACCAAACAAACAACATCAGTTCTAGAGTATTCCTGACTTCATCCCAGAGGTTTAGCTGATGACCATAAATAACCACAATGTTTGTGACACTTCATCTATCACCCATTTACAAACACGCAGGCTTTAAAATATCATGACTTTGTAATAGTTCAAAAGCCGGGAATTCTTCCAACCAAATACTGCTGGCTGAATGCTGAACCCAGTAAGTCATTTATCTTAACATCCACCACATTGTTCACCTGCCCTCAGTACTATGTGATGACTCCTGAATTTTGTGCACAAAAGTTACTGGAAAAACACCATGTAAACCAGACATTGTCCATCAAACAGCATAAAGAACTCAGAGTACAACACAAGGTGATCCTAACAATGGCACTCCTTTTGTCACTCTGCTGCAGAACTGTATTTGCAACATTACATTTGCTACCAGCAAAACGTGTCACTTGATTCAGCAGGTTATTGGTATCATATTTAACTCTAATTTATCTTCTGCAATTCTCTGTATCACATTTCTTTTCTGCTTTTTACATTTAGTAATAAGGAAGATAACAATTGTTTCTTCTCTATACAGAAATATTTGCTAAGCAAACAATACAAACTACCAGGAGGTAAAATGTCACAACTCAAGGAGACATAAAAGGGAGGAATGTCCTGTTAGCACATGGGCTGAATAGCCAATGAATCTCAGTACAAAAGGACAAAAACAATTTTTCACACTCAATAACAGGTGTGGCAGCAGAGCAGAGGTAACATGTAACACATAATCCTTCCTTACAGAGTGGACTCTAGAAAGACATCCTTGACAGCAACCAAGGCCAAAAGAACTCTATCCACAAAAACTGTTTTTCCTTTGCAATTAATAGTAAGTATCTCTGCAAAAAAAATTAATGGGAATTCCTACAGTGCAGATGCCTACTGGAAGACTATGTCTAAGGAATTCTCTGTCACATATGGAAAACATGAGTTGCTCTAACCGCTGACTTTAATTTGTGTTTATTATAAATACCCGCAGATGGCGGTAAAGTATATAATGTATACAGCAGATTTGTTCCAAGTTTGCTTTCTCTAATAACCTCCCATTATCAGCACTCACCATTAATCATGGACCATTATCTAGGAACTTAGTTGGCTGAATCACAGATGCAGTAATGCCTGTAAGGCCTCTAATCTAAATACATTTGAAAAAATTAGACTCACAAATAAACTAGGGGACTTCTAATATGAAGTTTACATCTTATTTCAGGGCAATTTATTTGGGATTTGATATGGGGAAACAATACGAAGGTAGGCAGCAAAAACTGTCAGAAAAACTTCCTTGTATTAACCCCCCCTCCTTCTTGCCCATGAAAACCCATCTAACAGGCTGGAAGCCTAACCTCTAATTTATTTTGGTTCCATGCTGTCTAGACCTATTATTTAATTTTGTCTCTCTTGGTGGTCTATCTGACAAATTATTTGTATGCATGGACGGAAAGTGATAAGCTAAAATGCCAATTATCCATTTTTTCTGAAATTAAAAGAATTATAATATCCATGCTAGGAATAACGTTTATTACAATAGCTTTAAAACCAGTGGCATTTTTTCATTTGACAAAATAAGCTTCAAGAAGCTTTCGAAGTCCAGTGTTTTTAATTGCAGGATGCCCTATCTAAAAGAGACTACACAGTTACTTTTGGCCACATTTATTTGCTTTCACTGGTACATTGGCAATATTTGCAGTACCACTCTATGACTGTCATCTGTAAAAATGTTTAAAATTTTCTCTAAAAATGTAATTTCAGGTTAAAATTTGACTTAGAAAGTCTTAGTCCAAAAATTTGTTTGAAATATCTTCTATTTTAACATCATAAAATCACTTCAGTTTCAGAAAGATACAGGATTAAATCATCATTTTGTCAGACACTTGAAATTTCAAACACTATGGCAACAGGCACTAGGACAAAAATTTAAAATATTAGAAAGTTTAATTTAAAGGATTAGAAAGTTCTGCTTAAATTATTAGGCAGATGTGTTTTACATTTTCTTAAGTCATTAAAGAAAGCTATTGAAGCATAGCTGCATATTTTAAACATTTTAAGGTCTGTTTCAAAAGAAAAAAAACCACTGTACATATACTCACTTCTGATTGCTTTTGTATCATTGCCTTGGTGCATATGTCCACTAAGCAGCTTTAAATCAGTGCAGATTTCATGCAGACAACAGTCTGAATCACGGACTAACAACACCTTCTGTAGCTCGGTAAGCGGAAACTCAGGTGGGGTTAAGTGACTTGTAAATAATGAAAAGATCCTTCTGTCAGTTCTCCTTACCCATGGAGCTCGACAGGGCAGCTTCTGCTCCTGCCACAGCCCAAACAGCCCCATTTGCCCCTCAAGTAAAAGCTTCTGCTGGAGAAAAGCCCCTGATCTCAGTGGCCTCTGCCAAATCTTACTGAAGTCAAGGGCCTTGGGCAGGTCTGTGCATCCTCAGCACAGAGCTCAGAACCAAACCAAGGCCCGAGGTGCTGAGTAACACACACACACAAATGAGCTGGTAAGTTATGAGGTGAAACATGCTAGAAGCAATTGCAAAACAAAATCTTATTAAAAGATGAAAATAATAAACCCTATCAATCTTTTCTCCACTACATAGTCTGGCCTGTGACATAGTTCCAAGATATAAACAACACTGCTTCCAAAATGGGTGTTTATAATCATATACCTCCTCTACCTATAATTTATATTTTTAAGAGAGAAATTAATTTTTAGTCCTTCATACATCTTCAAAAGGAAAACACCACTGCAATGTACCTAGACACTGACTTTGTGGGTAAATCTATGGCACATTCATTGCCTCCATTACAGTTAAAAGTAAAACTCCCACTGACATGACTGAGACTTCATGGAGACTCCACCTAACGTAGGAATCTTAGGAAGAGAAATCTGCATTTTCAGTTCATGGATGGACAAGATTACAAAATCATGGTGCTACTCCTTTGTTTGGGCAGCAGCAGAGGCCTTTCCACTGTGATTCAGCTTCAGTCCATGAAAAGGACGCAGAGTGCTTTCTTGATATAAGTTACCTGCTCACAAAGCCAGAACACAGCGCTCCTTCTCTGTGTGTGAGCACACATACTGATGTTCTGGGCTGCATGGACTTCCCTGGTCCCTACAGAAACCATTCCCTGCCCCAAGTCCATCTCTGGGATGGAAGCCTTGGAGGCCGTGTTGGCTTCCATGCTGGCATCAGATTCTACATTTCCACTCTGCTTGTGAGTGCACAGAGCTTGGTAGGTTTTTGTGTTTTGTTCTTTTAGACTGTTGGCTTTAGCTTTGATTCCTAGTGCTTCCAAGGACTGTAATGACAGCAGGATCTTTGAAACTTGAAAAGCAATCTTAAAGGTCAACACCTAAGCTCATCAGTGGCTCTGTAACTCACACTGATACAGCAACAACTATCATGGTTCTGACAAAACAGGTTCTTGGGGAGAGCAACTTGAGAAAGAAAATCAGAGCCTTCTGAGAGCATCTGCCTGCTGTGGCTTGCTGGCACTATGAGTATGGCAAAATACATCTCAGCTGAGGGCCTAGAAAGAGAAGAGGCCATGGAATACTGAGAACTGCCTTCTAAGCAAACAAGTTGTGCCTTTCCTTTCGCCCTTCTGGAGCAATGCTGCTCCATGCTACAGTCTCTGCTGCACCTCAAGCTACCAACAGCTCCCACCTGCACACTGGGAACTGAGAGGGGAAGTTCAACCCCACTGCCACAAAGCTGGTGTGAGGGACTCGGGGATGCAGCTGAGTAAGAAAAAAACAATCAGCTGAAGTCAAATAATTATAAAATAATCATCTAAAGGAAATGAAGAGGTATCCAGGTTACAGCTTATGCTGAGGAAAAGCACAGAAATGACATTTCTTCATTTCTGTGAACAGTATACAAGAGAAAACTTTTCCATACTCAACATTAGCTCTATGTTCTCATTTGCTTAGTGACTTTTAAAAAAGTGCATACATGTACATATGCATTAACATCAAAAGGAGCACGCCAGAGAGATGGAGGGTCTAGATTATGTATTAATTTAACTCTAAGAAAATATTTACAAAGCAAATGTGCAAGTTTTGGCATCCCCTCTCTCTGAGTCATACAACTGTAGAATTATAGATGCAGCACGAAGAGGTTTGTGTGTCTGTGTTCAGCTGCCCCATCGTACATGGTGTCAGACAGTCACAGTGTTCTCATGGCTACAAAAGACCAAGGCAGATGAGCTGAGGGAAAAAAAAATGGATGGACTATATATATCCCATTAAAAAAAAATCCTTTTTCCAAGGAAAGCACTTTTATGACAGAGGGCAATTAAGCTTTGAAACAGGTGCCCAAAGGAGTCTTTGTTCCTAGAGATTTTCAAAGCTTGAAGAGGCAGAGACCTGACCTAACCTTGATGTTAGTCCTATTTATAGTTGATATCGGACAAGATGGTCTCCAGAGGTTATTTCCAACATACTTTTTTCAGTAATTCTATAGTTCTATCACTATGAAGAACCAAGGGGAAGCTCAATGAATTTTAATGAAAAAGACAGGACACATTTTTAATAATGAGGATTATTCAGTGTCCTGGGGAACTTTTTTAGGAATAAAAGAACTCAAAATAACAACAAAATATTGAAAATTGAATAATTAGTGGAAAATTATTCCCTTCTTTTCTTGTCTGTTCTTGGTTCTTTCTATTGCCTGTCACACACATGTATCATATATAAATCATATAAAATACAGCAGGAGAGAGAAACATTCCAAAAATGAAAATGGGCTAAAGATTTGATCTACATGTCCTATGAGAATCCTGCACAGAACCTACACCTAATAAATCTTATTCCAGATAAAGTATTATTAGGCACAGTTACAAGACTGGAATCCAGAATGACCAGGTTCATTCCAGCCGGTGTGGCACAGGGTATGGGCAGGCAATATGGTGCAATTTCCCTCCTGGTATGTGTGAACCAGCACCTGGACTGCTAAAATGGCTGTATCCAATAGATCATTACTTTGTAGGTGTTTGTGGAGAAAGCTGAGTTTCTTGAGTCTTCCTCATAGGTCTACTTTCTAAGGCTGTTAGGTATTTATGACTTTCTATTGAAAGTCATAAATACCATGCCATACCTGGAGAACAGTGCTGGCAGTTTTTTGTTACTCCTTTTAGCTCCACTAACCAACAGTGGTGCCCTTTTTACCAGTACTGGGACATGGCTGAGATGCAGAAGTGGTGGCTCAACTGGACTCCAGGGAAAACAGGGGTAAAAAAAAGAAAAAGCCCCACTGATCCAGAATGAACAGCTCTTTTTCACAACAGAAATCTAATCTGCTGCTATGTGCTAGTGTCCACTGAGCAGCAAGCCTGTGGCTTCACAGGCTGAGACAGGGGGAGGGATGAGGAGGAGAGCTATGTTCTAAGAAATCAAATGCACATTACATTCCAGAAAAATGGGGAAAACTCCCATACCATCAGACCTTCAAAATTCCATCTATAGAACAGGAGAATTATAGTGGCTACAAAATAGGATACTGAAAATCAATTCTGAAAAAGTATGTCATAGGTAAATACTGTATTTATCCCCTCCTCTTGTTTGCTGCAGCAAAATAAATGCTGACTCTGTCACAAGACCCTTGCAAACCCCGTTTTTCAAAAGAGCAATAATTAAAAAATAAAGTCCTGTGGTGCTTTTCCTCTATAAGCTCTGTTTATGAATTCATAGCACAGCACGAAGGTTATTAAAATCCCATATGTGAGAACCACACACGGCACAAGGAGATATGAATTGGCATTCCACAGAGATAATGCTATCTAATGGGCAAAACAAGGAGCACGACTCCATTCTTCTTCAGAGTACATTTGGAAAGGGCAAAGCATCTGGCTGCTGCTCATGGATACCTGAACAGACACAAGACATTTCTTCTCCTTACCTGTTGATTAACAAGTTAAATGTGAAGAGCACGGCTGTTATCTTGCCTTGATATTCCTAGGACACCCTTCTACCCACAAACCCTTTGATGGGGGGGGGGAATAAATGCTATTTGGGGTGACCCAGATACAGTGACTATTAAACACATTGCTGTTTACTTCCACATCCATGCATTTCAAATCAAAATGTAATGAATTGTGGAGATAACCAATACACCTCACAAATTCCAGAGCACTGCCTATCTGATAATTATTTTTCCAAAATGATTCATTTATTTCCCCATTTATTGTTGAAGCAAAACAGCTAATGCTGTGCTTTTTTTAATGCCAAAACTGTTTTGATCCCACATAGCACAGAGCTATTTTGAACACTGTCAGCAGCTGGAAAAACTTCAAGAAAAAGTGAGAACAATTGTTTTTGGAAAAAAGTTTATGAAAAAAAATCCCAAACTGACAAAGTACAGAAGGGCACAAAAAAACCACAAAAAAAATCCTCAGTTTTCAAATACTCTGAAACTTCCGTTAAAGAGAAAGCAGTCCATGGTTCTAAAATCCTTGAGTCAAATTTAATGCATAAAACATACTCTACTTAAGGACACTGATCAAAGGTTTGTAAGGCTGTTTCCCTGCCTTGCATGTATGATCAATCAGCCATCAGCAGAGAGACCACAGGTGTCTGATGGGAGTCATCACTAATGCCAGAGATGGAAAGCACTCCAAAATAGGAAAGGCAGGATCTGCCATTCAGCAACAGGAGACAGAATCATTTTCTGGCAGGATTAGAATCCATGTGCCTGCTCGGTTCTCTGCTATATTGCTGAGGAAGGGTTTTCTTCTCATCCGTGTCCCTATGATCACACAGTGGTGCTCAGCTCTCCCTTGAAACACCATTGCTAAAATGCAGAACTTGGATGGGAGCTGTGAAACTTGCATGCAGATATGAACTTTCTCTAATTTCAGGCCTGTTCAGATTCAGGATTCTTGTTTATACCCATTATACTCTTTCAGCTGCACCTTCCAATCTTGTCTCTATGTGATAGGCCCCGTCACGATATCACACGATCATTTCAGCTGTGGGATCCTACCTACCTGCCACAATCAACATCACTGTCAGAAATTATAACCTCTATCAATATTTTACAGATGCAAAGGAGGGAAGACAGTGAAAACAAATTAGGTTTCATTTTAGTTATGAAAAATCCTTTCCTCTAATGACTCCTGCCTTCCAAACTGTCTTTATGCATGAGACAATTTGACTTGGGATTTGCTTCCTGACTAGGCTTAGCTACATTGGAACAAGACACCCACAGTGAGAAATACATAAGACATAGCAATAAAATTCTGTAGCATGTCGTGCCAAATAGAGAAGGTTATTATTCTTCCAATCACCCTCACAACTAAAGCTACAGTCAGGCATGCAAGCAAGAGCTCTCTCCCTTCATCTTGCCACTTCATTTCTGCCAAGTTACAGAACAAAATAAATATCCAACAACAAAAAAACAAAAACAAAAACCAAAAAAAAAACCACAAAAAAAAAAACCACAAAAAAATCTTTTATCAGTCTTTTGAATACTTTTGGGAGAGAAATCACGTAGAAGTGATGTGTCAGGGCACCTTGTCTGCTTCTTTCTCTCCCTTTCTCAGCTGAAGGATGGTGTTAAAAAAGCAAGAGCACTTTTAAGTGCTGTTTGGGTTATAAAATCCTGTGCCATCCCTCACTAGGAAAAACTTTGAAAAGAAAAGCATTTAGAAGTCTCTGTTTGCCTCCCTCTATATTATTCCTTTTCTTGGATGTGGTTTGAAATAAAAATAGAAACAAAATGTTATTTTCACTGTTTTGAAGTTCAAATCAGGCATGTCTCCTCTAATTTCTTCCATTTCTGTTTTCTCTGTAACAAATATCAGTTTTGGTGTATACTGCATTCCATTTCTCTGTCTTTTTAATCTCAACATCCCCCTCCCAAGTAATGAGATTATGATGTTATAATCTTATTCTGAGCATAACCTTTGATTTCTATGGATTTCTATTCCAACAAAGATACATCCATTCTGCTGGCCAGATGTCAGCAATATAAATGTTTAGCTAATTTAATTGATGCTTTAACTTCCTAAAGTGGGGCAGCCTTCAGTGACAATGGCAGTCGTCTCCAGAGCTACAAGTCACAAATGTGTGCTCAGTGGCAGCAAAACCATCAATACAGGTTTTAGCAACTAAAAAAAGCAAACATAATCCTGAGACATACATAAAGGGTTTTGAAATTATCTTTTCACTCTGTTCAGCAGCACTGATAGTAAATTCAGTCTGGGTATTCAACTTCAGCACAGATTTGGATCTGTTGCTCAAAAGCCAGAAAAAGCAAGAAGAATAATCCCTGCCATAGAAAAATTAACCAGCAATGAGAAGAGAAGAGAAGAGAAGAGAAGAGAAGAGAAGAGAAGAGAAGAGAAGAGAAGAGAAGAGAAGAGAAGAGAAGATGGAGGAGCTGTGATAAATGTTTCCAAATATGTAAAATATGCTGCAAAGGATTCTTCACGTCTGTTCTACATTAGCAGGGTGCTAGCTAGATTCCAGTTAGACTTTAAGCAGCTTTCTTTATGAAAACATAGTTATAAAAAGTCTTGCCAGGGGCACAATTACAAACTTGCTATCTCCAGAAGTCCTTTCTTATCCTATTTTCTGCAATGCTGTGAATTTTAGTAAGTTGATGTGCACACAGCACTTCACAACTCAGCCTTCTTGGGTGACACTAAAGAAAGAAGATAACGTTCTGTGCTGCAGTCTCTAGCTCAGCACCGTGCTCTGCGCTGCATGGAAAAGCAGCTATCCAGGTATCCTGTAGCAAAAAGGTACCAGGGCATGTGTGTGTATGGATGGAACTCATGTTCTAGTAAAGCAACCTGCAATTTGACAAACCTTGATCCCCAGAAGAGAAATCAGTAAAATGAGAACAGATCAGGTTATCCATAATGCAGCAGCAGCAAAGGTAACAGCTTCAAACATTTCAGAAAGTCAAGAGCATTTTCCTAATTATTAGCAGTTGTTTTAGTACAGTGTCATGCACTTCTGATTTTCAAGTTCAAGCTACAGCAAAAGGAAACTGAGACACAAATATTCACTAGCCCATCACCTTTTATGATTTATGCTGAAACCCTGCTTAAATGCAGTAGAAGGATTGAAATCAACCCTTCTTTTCTGTATATCTATTCAAATGTTACCTGAAGCATTCCTAGCAAACCTCTGTTTCTTGACAACAGTAGATATGAAGCTGTCTTTGTGTAAAAGCTGTATTTCTTCATAGTTTATAATAGCTCTAGACTTGCCACCCTTTTCTTTTTTTCAGTACAAAGAATAGGAGAAATTGTGCAATAAAGTACTCATCATGAGAAAGGATGTCAAATTCTTTTCTATTGTAAGCTCTGTCAAATGATAAGCAATTAGACCCTGCTTTCAAGGTTGCTTAAATAAATAATATTTTGTATGAGTTACTTTTAAAAAAGCTGCCTGATGTACATATCACAGTCTGGAATAATGATATGTCTACACTAACTGTGGTGTTGAATGTGTATTTAAAGAATAAGAATTTCTATATGTGCAAAAAAATGTTGCTTTTAGAGTCAGTCTGAGGGTGTGCATTTTCACATGTTTTTGATCAGCTCTTCCCTGACACTTTTCCAAAGTCTTTGCCATATTGTTAGCATCATCTTCATATATAGCTGCCAGGGGAAAATGAATCAGATGCCACAAATTACTCAAGGGCAATGAAGCCCTAAAGGAACCTTCTGCAGAAAGTTTCTGACTACAGAGAATAAGCCTGCTGTGCTCTAAAGTTGCTTGTAGAATTCTCCTGTGAAGGCAAACATATGTTTGTTTACTGCAGAGACACCCTACACGTCCTATGGTAAGGAAATGCCATTTTGTGGCTACTACCTTTGACAATGTAGGCAATAGAAAAGCACTTATGAATGTTTTAAAGCCATTGCAAGGTGAATGATCCTACTGGCCTAGGAAAAACCCACAGGTTAAATTTGCATTTCATGTGTTGCTTGGTTTCAAGCTGTTGCAAGTTTACCTCCTAATCAAGTAACTTGTAAAAACAGATATAGGGTTCCACAGGCAATAACCCTCGATAAAACACGAGTATTGTGTGGGATCTCTGATGCTCCCCTGCATCCCAGGTCTTGTCATTCATGACTTTCAGCGTATCATCAAAAAAAACCCCACCAACTGGGGAAATGCATCTGCGCTACACCAGATTTCCACATCCATCACTGCAGCTAAACTTGTCCAGAGAGCTCCAGCCTGGCCTCAACATTTGCAGATCAGTTACAGTAGTAAATGACTCCCTGTGACAGAGATCAGTCTGTTCACAACAGTTCCTGCATGGGAAGCAAATCCTGCACTCACACAGAGCTCACTGCAAACACAACCACGTGCACACAGCTACACAGCCAGGGCTCAGCTACAACGGCCGGAAGAGGTTACAAGGCAAAATAACAACTGCAGGTTTCAGAAAGACAGACTGTAAATGCTGATGTGCTTCAATTTTTGGGATGTGATTATTCAATCACTGGCATTGGGATGTGAGAATCAGATTTTCTTTTTTTGTGTGTGTGCTGTCTTTGACTTTACACTTGTAAACATTTAATGTAACAGCACAACAAGGTCACTCTGTTCTGCACAATCATGCTGAGATTTTCTCTAAGCCACAACCTTTACACCACTATTTTATTTATTTACTTACATCTTCAGAGCACTATTTGTATGACCAGAATCCATAACACTGACAATTAAAAAAAGAAAAAATGTCCAATACCCACACCCAAGTTTGTATCAGTCTGATAATGCAGACAAAGGCACAGAGGACTCAATTCTCCTTTAACACTAATATAAACTTGAAATTCTGGGTAAATCATTTATGCCAGTGGCAGAAATAAGAAACCTTCACTGTGAATTGTAAACCACTACAGAGAGATCTGAACAAAGGAAGGCAAGAGACTGCACAAGTTTCCGCTGAAAAACTGCTGGGCTGAAGAGAGATACTGCTTCTGGTATATAACTGTACTTTTTACTTTTGTCCTTTTTGCTGAGCATAGAAATATCAATTCTGTTCCCCAAAAGCATGATACATGAGAAATAATAATGAATACAGATATCCTTCAAACCAAGATGGATTTTTTTAAAAACACCTTTATCATAAACAGGAGATATTGTTAAAGGGCTATGTAAAAGTACAGATGAGGGGTAATTATCAGGGTAATGAAACAACCCCTGTGAAGAAGCAGTAAACAGCACAGAGCAGAAAAGATGTGGGTCCATTTTCAAATTTAGGAGTCTGACCTTTGGCAACCATATCCATTTCTGAACTGGTGGAGTGGCCATCAGGGTTACTTCTGATACCAAGTCATTTCTCAAAGAAACATAAATTTTTCTTGTCTTGGAGCAAATGGATAACAAATGTCATGTAACTCACACTCCCTTGGACTCTTAAGCCTAATAGTGTCACCTTAAATAGCACTTCCCTCTGAATAGGCCTCTCACAATCAGGAGCATTATCCCTGGAGTCAGCTATTGCTTATGTTCACTTGATCCCAAAATACTGCAGTTTGAGGCAACATTCATTCTTATGCAGTTTTATTTGTGCTGTGTAACATTTGCTCTCTCCTATGGGGAGAATCCACAGACAGATGCAGGGAGGAAGGAATGGGAATAGAAGGAATAAGGCAGAAGGTAGGCAGGGACAGCAGGGAATATAAGGGGCTAAAGTCTCAAAGACAGTTAGCAACATATACAATATTTATCTTGTGGATCCTGGCTCAGGGGGAAAGTCTGAATTGGCAGCTTTAAATGCCAAGAGAAAGACTTCATCCTGTTCAGAAATTTGGTATAAATACCTGACTAGGGTGGGTGAGTGTTAAGGTGAAAGCAAACTCTTCTCAGTGATACCCAGCGACAGACCAAGATACAACGTGCATGAACAAAAATACAGGAAATTCCAGTCAAACATACTAAAAACTTCCCTATTCTGAGGGTGGCTGGCCACTGGAACAGGCTGCCCAAAGATGCTGGGAAGTCACCATCATGGAGGCATTCAAGCACAGCTGGACAGAGAGCCTGGAGCAATCTGCTCTAGCTGACTCTGCTTTGGGGATGAAGGCTGGACTAGATGATCTCCAGAGCCTCCAAACCCAGAGGCAAATCCAACAACCAACCCCAGCTGAGCTGTGCTCACAGGAAGGATCACTCATGAGAGTTTGTGTAGCCTTTTTTAAAAGAGGAAGACTGTGTGTAAAAAACCCTCTTGCTGTTCAGCAAAGAAAAAGGTGTATGGCTAAATGTATTTTTTCTGGATCTCAAAAACTGATGTGATACTGCTTCATCTAGCAGATTGATTTCTAAAGTAGGAAGGCATGGCATTGAAAAAGACAGAAAACAGAGCTGGTTATAAATCTTTCCATAGACAAGGAAACAAGGATATCTATAAACAGAACATTCCAAGGTTTTACTGTAGAGAATGTGTAGTGCCATATGTGTACCTACTAGAACCACTTGAGCTTTTTTAATACCATTTTTTGCCGTTACAAAGAAAATAAATCAGGGCATCCAACGTAAATAAAACATAAAAATAGAAATGGATAGTAAAAACTTTCTGCTAAGGAAAAAGAAATGAACTTGCAACCTTCCATGCCAGCCAGTGGACCTTTCTTACACATAATGGAGTAATTTCCAGCATAACATATATTTTCTGTCGATGATAGACAATATATACATCTTAGATATGCAAATAGCATGTAGATTGTTTTTTTAAAAGGCTTCACTACATATTTTCATCTCTGCTAAAATGTATTTTATTGCTTCTTATTGTTAGCATAAAACTAGTAATAAGCTGTATCTGCAGAGACAGTTGAAGAGAAAGATTCAGGTCCACAGGAGCTGATCTCAATTGGCTGCTTTTAGATGCAAGACTATGGAGAGCTGAAATCATAGCTCTGGGACAAAATATCAGCAAGCTCTGTACAATCACCACACAAGAATGGCAAAGCATTATACTGCAAAAACTCAAACATCTCTGTATCCACAGTGTAGATAATTACACCAAATTGCACCAAAACAAGGAAGAATGAGGGATAGCAGTTCATTCTACAATAACAGACTGACTTCTGTTATTTTGTTGGGTTGGTCTGGTTTGGTTTTGTTGCCTTTTTTTTTTTTTTTTTAATTATGTATAGGTATCAGCCCATGTTCTGGGAAGCTAACCAAGAAATTAAAATTTGTAAATACCACACATATCCAGGTTTATTTTGAAACATTAAACCCATGTTTTCCAAAGGCGTTGGAAAGAAAAAAGAAAGAAAGAATGGTGAAGTGCAAGCTTCTGAGATGGAACAGTAGTAAAAATCACATAGACTGAATCATAAAAAGGAAGGAATGGACAGTACAATATCCAGACCAAGGAGTGGATTTGAAGGTTATAATAAATTATACACTAAAGCAAACTGTACAGTTTATTTTCAATTGGTGTCACTTGCTGAAACCATCACAGAGCAGGACCATGTTGCAAATACTTCAGTGAGCATCCTGAGCTGATATTTGCAAAAAGGATGCTTACTCTGGATGAAAAATACAGCAGGAAATCAACCAAAATCACAGGTTTCTATGATAGAAGCAAATTGTTAAAAAAAAGAAAGAAAAAAGGAAAGAGAATTCAGGGAATATTCATGTAGTGTAAATGTCTCCTAACCTCACAGCCTTCAGTGTACATGCATTGACTACCCCCCGTTCAAATTTTTATCTATTACAAATTTTTAGTAATTCAGCCAATACAGAATTTAGCATGTACTTAAATGCTTTGGGATCCATTCCAAAACACATGAAAAAAATCAATGCTTTTATCTGGTTTGGGATGAGGCCCCCGTTAAATATTTCTGGGGCTAAGCATGAGCTGAGGTTTTTTGCTAAACAAGTATCAGAGAGAAATAAAGATTTCACATGGGTCATTTCTGTCTGTCTAAGCACTTAAATGCTACTAGTCCATCCAAGACAGTGAGTTTTAAACAATGTAAGGCAGGAGCATTTGGACACTACAAGACCAGCTTCTTGAAGAATCCTAAGTGTAGCAGCAGATTATGTTGTAAATTCTGGATAAGTACTGGGCTGGATCATCCTTGTTTGTTATCATCTGACTCTCTGTGTTCTCTGTGCTTCTGATTTTAATTCATATGACAGGAAAATGTGACTCTACGAATCCTTAACTAGAAAATATGAGTCACAACATTCAGCCAGGGAGCTCAAATGGTTCTGAAAAATTTTTGTAGTTTACATAAATGCCATTACTCTCAGAGCCATACCAACCTAAGTCTCAAGAAAATGTGCCAAAAGGCTTCACAATATGAGGCTATGCTATAATGTAATTCATTGCCAAACTATTTCCATACAGTTTCTAAAAGAAAAAGATTTATAAGAATAGAAAGCTTGGTAAAAGTCTGGTAAAATTGATATGAAAACTGCAATAAAAGAGTAAACATAATTTCAGAGTCAGCCATCTATTTTCACTGCAGCTTTAGATATTTTGTGAAAGGCCAGAATTCCTGTATGCTAAACAATCAAAAGAAAAAGATACAACTAAAGACAATACTTGTGGAAAACTAAAATAAATATTAAGTTCTAGGTGCAAGTAAAAGGTCACTTGCAGCTTATTTTCTGACATAAAACCAAAGTTACACTATGCTTCCTTTGTTCCATTACTTGCCTAAAATCCATTTCCTTGAAGCAGAAAAAAAATCCTTCATTCCTGTGAATCAATGTTTAATTATAGCACATTTGACTCTAAGTCCAAGAACTGGTTCTGAAAAAAAACACAAACAGTGCTTTAAAGGTGATGTCAGCATAGCTTGACACATAATGTAGACACCTTTATTTGTGATTTCTTTTCACCATAATGACACCTTTTGACTTCAGGTAAAATCTTAGAAAAGGGAAAGAAATTAATTGAGTTATGAGTATCTATACAGGGCAAGGTGAAAAAAGGCTCAGCTTTTCAGGCTTTCTAATCCTGAATCTATCACCTGGGTTTGTATTTTGATGCTATTACTAATGCTGAAGATTACCCAACAATACCAGCAGTCCCTTTGGTAGATCCAGCATGAGCAGAAATGTAAGAATTTAGTTTTACCAGGAAACAAGGCTGCTTTAACTCTGCAAGTTGTCAGGGACAGCCCATGCAGGTGGACAGGCACTGGTGCAAAGGAGCTGCCTTCAGGAATGGAGGCTGGCAAAGGAGGCTCTCACTCACCCCCCGCCCCTCCTTTTGCCCCTGTGCTCAGTCAGGGGGGTAAGGGGACCTGGTGTGTGACAGCATCAGCTGAGACATCCAGGCATCTCCCCTCAGCCAGGATGCACAGGGAACATGGCCCTTGCTCAACCCTTGGCCATATTCATACTCAAGTGAGGCCAAATTTCAGAATGTTGGAGTCCCACATCAGGTAAAGCACTTACAGTGCAATTGTGGGGCAACAGCTCAGCAGAACAGCATCACTGCAGCATGGAAATAATTCATTTGCATGCACAAGACAAAAAGTCTCAATAAAGCTTATTTACTTTCCTGTCCCTCAATTCTCCCTTCTCAGTCTCTTGGTTTTTTTACTTCTGTTTTTATTGTTCTTCTGTGATATTCTGAAAAGTTCCACATCATACAGGCAGGTAATGCCAAGTAGAAAGCTGCACTTGTAAACCAAAGTATCTAACTGCAGTTCACAAGTTTCCAAAAGACGTGGGTGAAATAAAATTAATGTTTTAAATGAGGGCCATAGCTAAAGACTACTCACACCCACAGGAGAAGAGTCTTAAGAACACACATCTCATTAAAAGTTGCTTCATCCAGACCATCATCAGCCATCAAGGCCTAGAAATAACATAACATGGTGAGTAAAAACCAGACTGCACTGAGAACATAACTTCCTAAAAATAATTAAGCAAAGAAAACAAATTCATTACCACTGATGTGAACCCTTCAAAGCTCTGGCAGCCTGAGGTTTCCTGCTCTGCAGCATGATATCCAAGGTTCATTGCAAAGCCCTGTTTATCCAACTGCATTTCTCAGTAGTTCTACCTAATTAACAGTTTGGCAATGAAGGAGGCAATGGGGGAGTGTATATATGTAAATACACCAAAAATATGCTAGGGAACATTAAATGTGTAAAATCAAGCACTGAAAATTTAGGGAAGTGTCAGAATTAGAGCTGCTGTGCAGCCCTAATTGGGCAACCTTGTGTGCATGCACTATGATACCATCTTTAATTACCCGACCACCTACTATTTTTTCCACTGGACCCCTGCCTGCACTGACTGACATAATGAGCAGCTACTCAATGCCTTTGTTTTCTTGTTATTAGTCAATGTGTCCCCATGCCTCATTTATTGAACATTATTCACACCCTGCTCTGAGACTTATTAATTTCTGCCTGGGCTGTCATTCTGTATTCACAGTAGCTCCTCCCTTCTCAAACACCATTCTAAAGAGAGACAGGAAACAATTGTATTAGCCCTCTTCAACTAAAGAGGTCTGAGAAATTTAAGTGAAAGTTATAATTTAAATTAGGAAGAATACACTCACTGGCATACAGAACCTGGAGTAATTAGAATTCTTTGGTAATTTATATGTTGAAATAGTTTTCATTGACTTGAGCTATCTCCGTGCTTCATAAATCAGACCCAAGGGTCTCAAACTAAGCATTCAGAAAGTAAACACACACAATTAGTAAAAACATGGCTTGATTAGATTGGAATCACAAGGAAATTCTGTAACAGAGGCAAGAATAAAATACAGCAGTCGGCATTAACAGTTGACTGTGACAGCCTTGCCGTCCATTCCTGTAGTGTCCCAACTCCTTCACACATTCTCATTTCTTCAGCAAATGAGGCAGTAGTCCTAGCAACTTCTTTAAACATTTCCACCCAGCACCAAAAAAGGTAAAATCTGGACAATGAATGAGGCTGAAGTTATCCCACTCTGCAGACCCATGAATACATCAAAGAATTCTGAATCAAAAGTGGACAAGTGATTTTATTTATGGCATTCCCCAGTTCCTGAACCTTGACTTTGCAACCCTATGAGTATTATGTCAACCTCAAATGTACAAAAGGATATTAAAAAAGCCAAGAATCTGTCCTGAGCATGAGAGTGACACCTGTATTGTCCAGCAGGGCCGGAACCTGCCTATTCTCCACACAGATTTCAGTCAGCTGAATTAACACAGCAGTAATGGCAGCAGCAGAACACCACTCTGTACTTCAGTAGCCACACTATTTTTCCTTTGTAATTATAATGCCATAATTGTTATTGGGAAAATATTTTTCCAACTATGTCTAGTGAAAATATTTCCCCCTGACCAACTAATATGTCATTAAGAAATAAAATATTCATATTAAAGAAGCATCCAAAATTTTTGTCTGTTATGAACAGATAGTTATGTTCCAAAATTCCTTATGTAAACTAATTAAGTAGTATTTATCAAGACTGTGTTCTAAACTGCTTTTTTTGTCTTTCACCCACCAGTTTTCCATTTGGCAATACAAATTATTCCCTGGACATACAAGCCCACCACCCCAGAAGCAAGGCAAAATAAAAGTCTGGAGTTTTGGACTCAGGAGCCCTGAGCTGTGATCTGTCCTGCTCCTGACCTGCTCCACGTCTCAGTTAAATGACAACCTCAAGGTCCCACATCTGCAAAACAGAACTGCTTTGCTATGTAAGTGTTATTGAAGGAAAGCCTCTCCACAGGTAATGCTGTTTGTGAGGGGGAAGTATTCAGCATGGTCCATGCAGAGAATTACCATGCCTCCTGCTAGAGCCCTGTTTGCTCCCTGGACACGGGGATCAGCGGAAGGAGGCCTCCAACCCTGCAGGGACTGGAGAACAGGCAGGCACATCAATTCCAGGGAAGCCCAGCAGGGGAAATCTCAGGTATTGGCATGTGCTCCATCAGTCAAATTCAAAATTAATTAAAACTTCTTTTTGCAAAGTCCTCTTAACTTGCCATGGATTTAGCTACCAGATAGCTCTAGACATTATGCAAGTAAATACAAAGTTCCCATAACAGCATGATGGATAATGCCTTTCTCAGGTGTTCACTTTCTGTGCACAGCAGGTGCTGAGATATTAGAATTGAAAATTCAAAATATTTAAATCTAAAACCCTATGCAAATACATGTTCTAGAGGAATGATTTCAACTGAGTATTCAAAGTATAGAGAGGCCATCGCAGTGCTAGTAAAACATAATTAGCAAGTGACATAGCATTTACTTATTAATTGTATTTCTTTTATACCAATGCTTACAGGAAACGCAACAAGAAAAGAAATTATAATCAGCAAAAATCTTTTCTGATGACAGGTGTTTTCTCCTATTAGCTCTGGAAAACATACGAATCCTGAAAGAACGATATTTCCTTTCAGTTTTGCCTAGCAGTGTGTATAAATAAAAACGTTAACTGCCAGGACATCATTTTCAGTATGCTTGTCTTACTTCAGATGTGTGTTTTCTGTTTGGAGCACAGCTGTTCATATTTCCCAACATGAGCTGCAGTGCTGTAAATATCCTCTCTATTGAGGGCTACTTTCCTAAACTGCTGCTCAGGGGCCACGTGCACAAATTGTGTTAGTGCTAATGTAAGCTGTGTGCATGCAAATCCATGCACAGCACTCAGAACAGGCACACCACGGACCTTGACCCCAACGCTTCACCACTGAACCAGAATTGCTCTATTTAAAGCTGTGACTGTGACATAAATCAGCTTTTTCAAAAGGTTTTTGTTCAGCTAAAAGAACTCATTCTGGGATAAAATTTAAATAGCTCATGCTGCAGAACTGCATTAATGAAGCAAATTACTCCCAGCAACCTGGAAAACAAAATAATTTGGAAACTGAAGACTGTCTGGGGTTTATTGCTACATTTTTTCAACAGTTAGAACTCTGTGCTGTGTTAAGCCAAATTTCTTCACTTCTGAATCTCAAAAACAAGTCCTTTGCCTGTCAGCATAACACAGCTGGCAGCACTATTGCCTCTCCACTGGAAGGTCAGGGAGGGATTCACATCCCTGACTGAGACATGGGCTTGTGTCCAACGCTGACACTGCAGCAGAGGTTTGGGGGATTCTCTGCACAGCTCGAGCTGCCTGCATGCAGAGACACCAGAGCAAGGTCACTGCTGCCCATCACTGGGGACCACCTGGGTGAAAGGTAACAGCTCCATGGCATTTTTCTCAACAGTAGGACATAAGCACAATGGCTTTAAGAAATGTTTGCTTCTAACAAACAGCTTTGGGTATCTGAGAATCTTTGGGAGGAATTGTTAAGCAAAATAATAGAAATCCATGGGGCTATCGAGACCAGGCCAACGATATTTCCCTCCTTACTCTGCAAAGCTTTCTTTGTTTAGGAGAAAGGGCAGCCTGCTTCTAAGAACAATGAGAGCACAGAGGTCAAATACACATGATTACATTTCGTACAGATGGGGCATATCTTGTACATGTTTAGAACCTTGGGTTCCTGAATCTCCAGTTTTCTGATGGAAAATTTGCAACAATAATTACCAAACTAGATATATTTCAGTCAGTCTGCTGCTTTAGGAAGAGGGGGGAAATGCAAGAAGCATGAGCATGGGAAGTAAAAGCTCTTTATGCACCCCTTTTCTCTGAGCAGTCAAGTGGATTCTGTGGCTGATGACAAAAGTGGTGGCTGGTGGCCATCTACCCACTCTGTGTCCCAGCTTTGTGTGACTACAGGGACAGAATCTGATGAACAGACATGGGTAGCTTTTCATCTGTATTGTAAGATCAAGAGCAGAAAGAAAGAATGGCACAACTGCTGATGAATGTAAGGCCGTTGCTCTGAAGGCAGTGAAATATCACATCTTTGAGTAAGAGCTAGAACAGCACAGAGATAACCTAAGAGTGTCAAGGGAGCAGGGCTGCCGTGCCTGGGAACCTGGGCAGTCGCTGAAACCTCCCTCTGTGATCAAGGATTTCATCTTGGACTATTGCTCATGGACTACAAACAAGTGAGAAGATTTCTCTTCTTTGTTTTGTTTTTAAATTGTACACCGTCTGAAACAAAGATAAGCCTAGAAAGCAAACTTTGGGTACAACAAGAGATTTGATTAAAAAATAATTTAAAAAAAGAATCTGAACTGGTTTGAAGGCCAGAAATTATAAAGTATGTTTTTCTTTACAAGAAAGCCCTCATAAGGAACCTGAGAGGACTTGCATCATTTCAGGTATTAATAAAACAGAGCTCTTCATTGTATTAACTTGAGAAATCCTAGGGAAGTCTCAAGAAAGGAAATATGTTGCTTTATTCATTCATGTGACAGGCGAAATAAAAATAAAAGAATATCAGATAAAAACCAAATTGGACTAAAGTTGTGTTTGACCACAACTGGAAATGAGAAGGAAAATGTAAAATATACATAGTAGGTAGTGGAATAAAATTAAGCACACAAATAAAATTGCTTCTTCTATAAAAATAAAAAATACACATATACTTAATATCCATCATGGGAAAAATTCCAGTGAAGTTACAATTAGATTTTGAGGGTAATTTCAGCAGCAACCTATTTCATTTCTATAACACTATAATGATTTCATCAGTAACAAATTCTCTAGGTAGTATCACACTGGAAAGCTTAAGGATGGCACCATTAAATAGCATCCATAATTGTTACAATCAACTACATATTACACAAAAGGGTGCATTTCCAGATGACTGTTAAATGTACCAATTTACCAGATTAGCATTTTGCTGAAAGAAACACTCAGAGCCTTCAAGAACCTATTACCTATGGACCAAAGCTCATGTCAAGTCCATTTTCTGCTGCACAAATAAACTGGGCATCCTTTCACAATACAACCTATAGTACAGCTGAAAATATTACAGATTACCATGTCCTGTTCTGTTATGGAGAGGCAAAAGATGGGGCTTTAAATGCCTCTGAGCACAGGGCTGGGTAAGCTGATGTGCTGAATTTATGCAGATGTTTCCTCACCTCGTTCAGTCTCCCCTGCTCTTACAGCCATTGCATGGAGCTGTGAGCTGCGCTTTGCAAAGGCTGACAGGATTTGGGCAGTGAACCTGCCAATATTTAACAGGAAAGGAATCTTGCAGACGCACACACAGGTTCCACAAAGCATGAAAACCTGAGGTTTCACTTCAAGTGGTACTGGGAGCAAACCTAACCATGCAACCAAGAAACACCCTTCCCCTCTCAAATCACCACAATCATTAAATAACAGACGCTGCCTCTGCGCTGAACACTTTTAAAAATGATGCTATTTCAAATATAAAACAGTAGAAGAACTCTTGGACATCCTTAGGTAGATAAATACTTCGCTGCATCTAGAAATAACTAATGGTTGTATAGAGAGATAGATACTCATATTGGAAAGAAACAAAAAAACCTACATTCATGAATCCTCTAGCAATTTAAAACTTCAAACAGATTTTAAGATGTATTATGCAATAATATCTACTCACACATATAACAAGAAATGCCTCTTAGTGATATGTAGTTGCTAAAATTATATTTATGTTTATAAAGATCTTGCCAGACAAACTAGATTTTTCAAAGAAAAATTACATGCTTAGTGAGTGAAGGGAAATTACTAGATGCATTCTTCCATTTATTAAAGACTGATAAAAAGACAGATTTTCAGGAATTCAGAATACAGCTTCCTAGATAATTGAACAATTAATCTGAATGTACAAGAAATACAAATGTATATACAAATCAAGTGTTCTGAACATAAAATGAAACTCTAATTTCTTAACAGATCCATCCTGTTATTCCATTATGAAAACTGCTCCTCTGATGAAAAAGGGCATTTAAACTGCAAGAACACTACTACAAACTGAATGGGAAAAATTATGACCAAAAATCTCATTTTCAAGAATAACTTAAAACACTATAAGATTTCTGATAAGGACTAAAACAAACTAAGGAGGAAAACCCCAACAAACCACAAACCAACCAACAAAAAAATCACTTTGCCTTTTATTGCTATACCTTTTTTAATTGGCCTCATACAACACCATATTTGTGATCTTTTCCTTGCTAAATCTGCCTTATTTTTACAAACAATCTTCAGGAGAAAAAAATGGTGTTTGCAGAAAGTGCACAAGCATGAGGGAAGTTACGGTAGGCATCACCTTGGAAAACAATGAAGAGATTCATCTCATGGAAAAAGATCCAAGACATGTTAGGAAAAATAAATCCAAGGTAATTTGATATCTAGAAACAGAGGGACCATGTTATGTCATCTCCTGTCTTCCATTACAGGACAATCCCATAGTGAGTTGTAGGAAACTGAACACCAAGAAGTGAGGAAAAAGTGGGCTTTTTCCATGGATGATTTAGGAAAAATAAAGGAGCATTTTGCTTGATAACATGGTGAGAAAAGTGAAACTGCAAGTGTCCATACACACTGGAAGAAAAAAGAGAATAAGAACTAGAAACACCTAAGATCTTTAAAGAAACAGGAAATAAAGAGATACAGACAGCTGTAATATTTGCCATATCTCAATCTCCGAAAATACTCAAGTGGTACCACATGATCTTCTAAGGGGTGTGGGTAAAGGCCCAAGAATTGCAATTATAGCAACAGGCAGGTCAAAACCTGAGATAACGTGGAATGTGGGTCAGTCACGTACTAGCAGGATGATGAGTGGCCAATTGGCTTCTGTCAGCTCTAGATTTTATTTTTTGTATATGAAACTATTTAGCACACACTGAAACTAGCAGAAAAATGTATGCATTATTCATGCTATTTGTGGCAGTCAAGCATTGTAGTTTCAGTGAACAGGACTGGAAGTAATACGAGAGGAAATAGAGACCTTAGAGGAAGACACTAATCTCAGAAAACTCAGAGTGTCACTGTAATTTTTTTTAAGGGTTCTGTTATGGTAATAGTTATATTTGCAGAAAATTATTTCTGCACTATTCAGATAAACAGCCTCACAGAGGGCCATTTCTTCCCCAGGAAATGAGGAGTGGATAACACTCACAAGAATGGGAGCAAGCCATTTAAGTGCAAGTGGAGGGAGCTGGTTCCTATGTTATTATCAACAGCCTATACATAACAAATGATCAAACAATTGAGATTTTACAGCAGAACTTACCTTGCACTGCAGCCAGCAGAGGTGGCAACTAATTTTAAACAGGAAACAATATCACCCCTGTCTATTGCTTGAAAATGACTTCTCATCTACAATTATCCATCAGTTTTGCCTTTTCATTTTCAGCTATCACCAGCCCCCATGCCTACAAAAGTCCTTTCTCCTTGATGCTTATGCTCAGCTCCAAAATAATTTATTAGGAGTTACACGTGCTTATCAAAGACAGACAGGATTCATGCAGAAATTAATGGCAGCCAATGGAAGTTGCTATATATCATTATATAATACATGCCAGCACTGCTGTCACAGTCCGTGGATTGCCTCATCCTTTGTCAATCAGAACGAAGCATTAGTGCAGTGCAAAGATTATTTTTGTTGTTGTTCTGACAATAAAGTTCTGGCTGTAATACAATGGTAAAAAGGGATAATCTCTCTGGGATAGTAGATTCACAATCATTTTATGACAGTCAATATGACTATAACATTTCAATTTTTGAACACAAGCACAAGTAACTTGATCAAAAAGTGTTACTTGTTCTTAATAAACATGAATCCTTTACAAACATGATGATCCTGAAGCAGTCAAGAATACTTTGGTCTACATCAGCAGCAGGACAGAAATTGAGGCAAGCTCATAAGAGTTCCAGCCTGTTCCTCCTCCTTTCTGAGTAAAAGATCAACACTTATCATCATTATTTGCATTACAATAATGTCATCAGCTCCACCTATTGTCACTGATACTGATGGTGACAAGGCACATTCTACACCAAGGGCAAGCTGGAGCAGAAATGAAGAGGACAGGTCCAGAGCAACCGCACCAGCATGGAGAATCCCAAAGGATGATCCCACTACCTCAAAGGCACTTCTTTGGGACTTTCTGAAGGTCTGCCATGGAGACAATTAATGAAGAAGCACCATCTGCTATGTGTCTGAGAAAATTGCATTTTTCTGGCTTCTTACCGGAGAGCTGGTTCAGCCTTGGAAACTCAGCCTTTGGGAAACACTGATGTGGCTTCAAATAAACTTTTTTTGGGCTCACTCCATTTGAAAAAGAAGTCATTCTAGTAAGGACATTAGAAAGAAACTTAAAAAGAACTCTGACCTGAAACACAACTTTGCCACAGGTTCTTCTGCTTTGAAACCTACTTCCAGATGCTCTTCCAAAGCCTGCTACTGGAAGACTGGATCAATATATTCATCCTGAGGCCACATCTTGACTCCATCAGGAATCAAACCTTGAGCAGAATGCAGCAGTAGGTGGCTTAAGAACAGCCTTTTATCTCCTAAATCTCCAATCTATGCCTTCAAAGCATAAATAGTAATATATTTTGGAGGAAGAGGAAATCTGATAATCTAGCGAAATAAATTCTTGGCAGTAAAGGGCAAGCCAAACTGGAGGGGAAGCTGAAGAAAAATCAGCAGTTTTGGACAACATGAACTGGCTCTAAAAAGGAAGAGCTAATAGGAAATAGGATTGACATTACAAATCTTTTACATGTTAGGAATAAGATGACACAAGAAACTGTATTGTAAGCTGGAAAATGTTGATGAATCAATAAAATTAATTACACACAAAACACCCGAGAACAAAACTGACATCCATTGATCAATTCCATAAGACACTGTATGTCATCAAATACAGGGTTATTGTTTTTACCTAAAGGCCAGACTTTATCCTTCACCTTGGTATTTAATTTCTGCTGTAGGATATTTGCCAGTGCTGATCTAAGCTTTCAGTGTACTGTCCTGGAACTACTCTGGAGTCAGTCCTGTGCATGCAGTCAGCCATTTCATAGGAGTCTGAAGGCATCTGTGTAAAAGCTTAGAAATACACTTTTTCAACTTGATGCACTCCAGAAATTGTATTTTTCTCTTTACAAATGTGAATCGTAGGTACCAGCACTGAAAGAGGCAGAAAGGAGGGAGGGTGGTAGCATCACTGAACTAGAACCAGGGAAATCAACCCAAACCAACTTGCACTTTGGGTGGTGTAATACTAATGTAAGACCTTTGAGCGCTCTTTTTAGTCTTTAATGGGAACAAAGCAGGTTCCATCCCCTGGAGGAATATTGATGTAAGACTGGTAGCATTTTCATCAATTTCAAATCCAAAACTCTGGGTCATAACTACTAGAAACTCTTAAAGACAAATTCAAGAAGTGCTACTTCAAAAATGATGTTATTAGTTGCAGAAAAGAGGACTTGCCTGGTATGAAAAGGTAAAGGCAGTAATATGCATCCCTGGGGCTAGGGATTAAAAAGGAGAATGAATTGTTGTTATTAAGAGGACAATCCCAAAATCACTCTAGTAATTTCTCTGCTTGTTTGGGGATTTTCATTTAACATGGTATTTATTCATCTAATGGGCCAACTGCTTTTCTAACTGAGACATTACTGTAATCTCTGACTAGCTCAATATAGAAAATATATCAATTAGAGAAACAGAAAAATAAAGATGGAAGAAGGAAATTTTGCAAGTAACACAGAACTTCATTTTTCTCCCTCCCATCTCTTCCCAGATTGAATTGGTCTTCATTTTAGGGTGCAGCTGCACAGACACCATTTGCAATGAACTTTCCAACATTGATGGGAATACAATTTATTGGTTTGGAGGTAGTTACAAAATTATTTGTGATGAGTACACAATATTTACAGCTAAACCCACAGAAAGTGTAGCTCCTTGTAACAGATACTGTAAGTCTATTAAGTAGAGCTCTAAAACGCACACACTGCCAGCATAGTAATGCTATTAATGGGCATTAGGTTTTTGATATAACATTTATACAGGTCTCTTACAGACCAAATAACACATATTTGGTAGTACAGACTAATGTATTCAGCCAGACAAGAGCAACTAGCCCAAGAAATGCAATTATTGCTGGTAGAATTTGCATCTGTTCCAAGAGGGTCTCTGAGCTCATTTCTCTCTATGCAGCACTTATACCACTCCACCTGTTCCGTCCTGGTTTGAGAGCAGATAGTACAGATTAACAGCTCAAATATGCATTTAGGGTTCACATTTTAATCTAACAAAAAGCCTAAGAGAAAAGGCTCATGTGAATGAAACTTTCCACCCACTCAGAGAACAACACAAAAGACAGAACTCTATGCTCAATCCGCAGAGCCTCCCAGCAGAACCCAAAGCTGCCAAAGGCAGGCTGTGACAGATGGCCATGGGAGCAAACTTGGAAAGCAAAGGCTTTCAAGGAAGATGGCTGTGGCTTTAAAGCTAACTAGCAATTGGCATGGCTGTCAGTGTTGGGAGTCTGCCTCCTGAGCGAGTTCTGGCTGCTGTGTTTACATGTGCACCCACACGCGTCCGTGCGCGGCTGGCACGCGGCTCCCGGCAGGGAGGTATTAATAGCTCTGGGTCAGCCCTGTGCTGAGCATCTCTGCCAGAATAGCTGTGCTGGGCAGGAGCTCAAAGAGCTGAACTCACTGATTGCCATAGCCAGCAGGAAGCCCTTGTGTAAGAACGATTATAAGAGCAGAATTCCATTTTTAGTGGCTCTCTTTACTCGGTGGTGTATTTTATACACCAGTACAAAGTGTACCTCAGCTGCCATCACCAAATCCAGAACTGCGACACTGTGCTGCAACAGACACCATGAATCTCTGTGAGAAATGGACTCCAAGTATAAACTCAGCAGGGTGACACTGGGCTTCTATTGATGGAGGCATCCTCATTTTTTAACAGCAGTAGTGGGAGGATATTCAGGGAGGATGAGAGGGCACTGCTCTCCCAGCTGATGAACTGGAACACCAAGGAGACACCTCACCTGCCACCAATGCAAAACAGCCCATCCTTCATTTGGCAACTATTACTGACAAAAAGCTGAAATCATGTCATGGTAACAGAAGTAAGTTCTCATCCAGAGTAAAATCAGTTTCATTCCCTTGACAAGCCTCACTCTCACCTGTTCATTACATCTTTCCTATTTTCCCCAGAGGTTTGGTCTCACTCAGGAATACATTACACCAAACCTCTCTGCTCTTTTCTTTATCATTCTAAAGAATACTCCATTCAGTTTTCTAGTCCACCTGTCATTCAAACTAAAACAAAACACTGCTGACAGAAATTTGCCTATTAAGCTAGCTAACTGCAAAAGTCAGCTTTTCTTTGGAAAAGATTTTTCAGATTTTTTTTCCAGATGATCTCCAGTCAATTTTCTATGTGCTGTGTCTCTCTTTGGGGAGACATTGTTTACACTCTCCACATGGAGAACACAACTGGCATCTTCTCAACAGGTGGACTAACATTAGCTACCATACCCCTACCCTTCAGCAGCAGTATTAAAAAATCCTCCAGAAGGTGGAAGAAATCTCTGAAAATTATATATAACCAAGGTGGATGGCAAATCTTTGAGACCAGTGACCTTCTGCAATATAACCCATAAGCTCCATTCAACAGATCAGTCCAGCCCATGACTGCATCGTAGACATTTATTTCTACCAGCCCAGGTTCTTTAGGGATTGACTTCTGAAGGCACAGCTCACTGGCTGATAGTAATCTCTTCTCAAGTCCCTTAGCTGTTTTTTTTTAAAGCAGAGCTGCCACACAGGCAGCACTGCTTGACTCATCACACTGAGGCTCTGTGTGGAGCAGATTTAATTCCTCTATATAGAATACTTGATATATTTATCCTGGCACTTGACTTTTTCCTCATGAGACACCATCAGAGTAGTGGCAGCTTTAAAAACCTAAGCTTATTCCATATATACAGAAGGAAAATGGCTGAGCTGGCAGGATTTGCTCCACTGAGGACACACATTATCTGTGCTCCCTTCTCTCCTGTAGGTTCATAACAGCCTGAGTGGTTTCAAGTGGACCTTGCAGCTTATTTGGATCATTCTCTCCTCTTCCGGGCCAAAAGAGGGTTGGAAAGAGGAAGAGGGCAGTGACGATTCTGGTAAGGTCTCTTTGTTTAGTGAGATCTATTTCTATAATAGATGTGGTCCTGGAGTTGCTCATTTGGTGGTTAAAGTCCTTGGCAGGAACTTTGTTTCTGAGTGTGTGCCTGTGGCTCCCAGAGCCAGGAATGGCAGCTCTGGTACAGTTGGGAAGCACAACAGGGGTGGGGGGACAGGAACCATCCACCCTCCATATGAATGTCTCTCAGTTTAACAGGCAATGTGATTGTCATGTAAAGTGTTACATAACTAATCCTTCTGCAATACTTCCAAAGAAGATTGTTCCTGAAAATTTATAAAATGGAAGCAGAAAACTATCCAGAAGATACTGCATGTTTAGTTGTACTTTCATTACTATTATTATTAAATTATTTCTGAGGCTGAAATAATGAGTAAGTGTGCAACTGTGATAAAAAAGAACATGTCTTAGAAGGGATATAAATGATAAATTACTATGAAACAAATGACCTTTTACTACCAAAATATCCTGTGAATTCTTAAGTTGAAACACAGAACAAGATCCCAAAGGAAAAGACAAGATAGAAGTTATCCATGTGTCAGAAATTAAATACTAAAGTAACTTTCTGGCACAGGGAGTTTTGGCTGATGCAGCTTTTTAGCCTCTCTAGGACACAGTTTTTCCCAAGAAGAATATGAAACAAGCATCTCTGGAGTCAGCTGAACACACCATTCAAGTCCATAGTCTGGTACCTTCTCTTCTGAGATGAAACCCAAAGCTGTTTTCCAATAGCATTCCAATATTCTCCACTGACACTGCATAGTGTCATTTTCATCCATTACTAACAGAGGCAAAACAAATCTTCCCAGGCTGGTTGCTAGCTTTACATTTTTATAATATTTCTTATAAAATTTCAGTCTTTTTGAAAAATTTTTCTTACTTCCCATGCTGGGAGAGGAACTAATATTAAAACATCAATCCATTCTTTGCTTTCCTTATGATATTTTAATTTAGTTTTTCAAGTTTTGTAAGAAAGGTGGTGTCTCATGGTTGGTGTGGGTCCATCTAATGATCACTTATAACACGTTGACAACTATGGTTTTACTGTTGTTGAAATCGTATGTGCCTTATCTTACAGCCAGAGACCACACCACAGCCCATATTTCTGCATGTTATGTTAATTTTCCTCTAAATTTCAAGTAATTTTCAAGTGTACTTAATTTATTGTGTTTTCAAAAGAATAATAAAAACGACAAGGCAAAGGTCTGTAGCCTCCTGTTAATATTCATATCTGGGGCATTTCATTTGTGGAAACCTGCATTCATTTAAGCCAAGTTCTACTACAGAACCTCTGGCAAAAAGGAAAAAAAAAGGAAGCAGATTTAGGCTAGGCAGTCCAGTCTCACATGTTGGTAGCTGTGTGTGCCACAAGTGGTGAGCAATTAATGCTTGTGCCCAGGCCTGTTCAGGTTAGGGACAAAATGGGATGGGATAATATGATCCAAATGTATTCAGTATCAATACAGTACTGATGAGTTTTTCAGTTATGACAGGATTTTTAAGAAGTCTTAAGTGCTACAAAGCACATTCCTTTTATCTAGCGCTCGTCACTGTAATGCAGGACCCTTCAGTGCTCACGACACAAAGGCTCTTTGCTCCCTCAGAATTCATTTCAGAGGAAGCCATTAGATCTCACAGTTGCAGTTTAATGTAGGGATTTCAGGTCATCTCAGAACTTACCCTTTTCCAAGAACAGTTTTAATCATTGTTCAGTACTTGAATATACTTTTATAATTATGCTTCAAGTGTTATTGCAGCTATATTTCAGATTTTACGTACGTAGGAAAATGCTATATTATTTTAATACTGACGGTAGAGTAAAAATGTATTCAATATTCACCTTTCAGGAAGCACAATCAAATATCCAAGAACACTATTAGACTTGCCTAGCATAAAGTTTCAAACTGCTAATGGATTTTAAATTGATGTCATAATGCTGCAATTTAAATACATGATGTTCATTAATTTTGCCAGAACTCTTTGCAGAGTAGGAGTGGTATGAAAGAAGGAGGAAGGTTATATTTTCTCTACCTGCTTCTTTTTATCTGCTTCCCCATTTTTGATATACAAAAAGAGTCATTACATCAGCTTGATGTGGGTGGGGGGGAAGTTTATTCCAGTAGGTTTCAATTGGGTAACCACCGTGGAGTTGTACCAAATTAGTATTTTCCATGAAAAAAAAAATCACCAGGAATAGGATAAAAATAACTAACACATGATAGGCATGACATTTCCTAAAGACAGATTTCATGGGACCCCTCACCAAAAATCCATAGGCACAAAGTGGAGGAAATAAGGGAAAGAAAGGTCATCTTGTTCATACACCTCCTTCTCACTGAAAGGTCAAAATTCATGTATTGAGCTAGACAGCAATATTGCAAAACAGCAGCAGAGCTTCCTACAAATCTCAAGGAGTCACCTCGGATGTGGATATTGAAAAGGGAAAAGAGATGTCATCATGGAAGGCTACTACAAGATCTTCTGCTACGGAGGGGAGTGAGGGTGGGCTCTGGATGCAAATTTTCTAGGTGAAGAATCCCCTATTTCAGGAATGTCTCCAAAGTGAAACTAAAATGTGTCTAGACATAATGGCCCAGTATATACAACACTTCACATCTATTTGTATTTCAAATCTAATATATTTACTGTACATAAAGACAGTTTTCCCAAAGCTGTTGCTATGGCTACAAATCAAGGAAACCATAGCAACAACCCTGTATTATGTACAGCCTTAATTGTGGATTAAGTTATGTCTCTCTTTGCATTTTGTACTAAATACTCCAATACATCTAGTTTTAATCTTTTTTTCAGACTTTTAAATAATAATCCCACAATTCTACAGCATCAAGTCAAATACACAACACCCTTGAAAAATGTCTTTACAGCACTATTCTGATCATACCTAATAACAGCCACATCATTGTTTTTTACTTGAGATAAACACTAATGTTCACATCATCATATTTCCTGATCTTTTTTAATACAAATTATTAAACACTACCATTTTAACCAAGTAATTGCTTTTCCATCATCTCATAAGATTTTTCAAGTCTCATTCCACTCAGTCCTACCCCCCAAAAAACCAGCTCCTCCTAACTTAAATGTTTATTGCTATGGAAAAGACTGGGGAGTTGGGCCTTTTTCAGTTTGGTTTGCCTTTTTCTTCAGAACATAAGTATGCAATAGAGAGACAGGAAAGGCATAGAAGTAGCTCATTCTAGATTTTCTAGCTTCCTGTCACTTCAGATGACTGATTGGGTTGGTGGCAAATTATCCTGTTTCCTCTGCTTTGTTGACCTTGCACTTTTAAGTACACTAAGGAGTTGGCATGCAGCCAGACCTTGGAGTGCAGCCTGAGAGGAACAGGTAAAGGAGAACAGAGAACAAATGTGAAGAAAAGAAGAAGGATGTTAGAAGTGGCTGAGGAACAGGAGGGAGTGCTATCAGACAGCAGGAGATACCAGTGGGTGACTGGATTCAAAGGACACTCCAGGAGAATATGAGCACATTCAACAAAGAATTCATTCAAAGAATTCTGCAAAAAGATTCCCTCAATAGAAGAGAAAAGAAAAAGCCAAAATTCACATCTCTGAAAGCCTTCCATCCTATCTTCCCTTCCATCACTTTATTTTCTGATAATTCATTGTGGTGCTGTTTCCTCACACCATTTGGTCCTTGACGAGACACCATGTGTCTCATTTTGCAAAAACTTGGCCACATCTGTTTGGGGCATTAGCCTGTTTCATAGAGCAAACTTTTCTGCTTATTTTACATACCACAGCAGCACAAAAAACCTGGAAAATGTCTAAATTTTATGAAATGAGCAGAAATTCAAAGTATTTGATGAAATAAAGAAACTAATAATTGAGATTTTCTGGCTATATTAATACAAATAGTATACAAATGCTTATTTGACAAAGTAATATGTGTTCTAAAAATTATAGTCTGAGAAAGCTGTGAGTGTGAGTTAGGAACATGAGCTATGTGAAAGCTTTTCACATAAGCATCACAACAAAAGTTCCCTTGCACAGGGAATAATTAAGTCAAAAGTGCATTTACAATAAGCAAACCATGTTCAGGTTCTTCATTATCATTTTAATTAGCAAATATTAATGCAATCTGCAAATACAACAGGGAAAACAACTAAAATTACTAAGTTTAAGGAGTCCTTCATGACCCAAGCCAAATTGAGACAAATGTGTTACAAATCACTACCGGTCACCAGCTTTCAGGACATTCATTTCCATTTACTGTTAGAACTTCCAAGCATGTTATCAAATTTAAGAATGAATTAAGGCCCTCACAAACTACTTCTAACCTCTGATGAAGTCAATGGTGAATAAAAATGGATCAGCATGCTCCTCTCCTCCCCAGTTATCAGTTCAGACTGATAGCGATCCAGTGACCATGGCAGCTTTGCCTCGTTCAGATTCCACGCCTGCCACTTTGGCAGCAACCCAGGGACAAGGAGAACAGGCTGCCCTCCCATTCCTGAGGGATGAAGATGTTGGGTGAAGCCTTGGCCCCTCTGAGCTCAACAGCACCTCCCATTCCTTTCACTGGGACTACCATTCACATCTGAACAGTTCTCCTTTCAGGTTCTTGTCCTTTTTTTGTTTTATAGATAATGTACTTTGGCCTCCAAAATAGTGCTACATCTTACAGGAGCAATGATTAAAAGCTACATATGTTTAAAAGGAGCTGCCTCCTAAAAACCGCCTCTCTCTCATCCTGAGTTCCACATTTAACCCACTAAAGGTAGGATAATAACTAACTATTCCAATACACTTACAGGACTAAATATAACAAAGTGGTGAAGTATTTTCATTCTCTGTAAAGCTGTTATGTGAATGAATTTCACTCATTAATAACTGTAATTTTATAGGGAAAAAACCCCTAGCAGTTAATGGAAGTCTGATAGCATTTCTCATGACTGACAGTACCAGAACTGATTACAAACTATAGAAAGAGCTCAATTTTTATCTTGCCTTATTTTGAAAGATTCCATTTTACAAATATTGCAAAGAGAGAGGAAAAGTCTGAAGAAAATGCACCACCACCACCACAACCCAACAGTGGCGCTAGAAATTTTGACAACTAAGACACTTTAAAGCAGGAGTCCCTGTAAAACCTAATTTCATCAGACAAGTATTTTTATCACACAGCAAGTATTTTGCAAAGCAGATACACATCAGTGAGTTTTAAAGTACAGAATTCAAATACATATCTAGTTTTGAAATAGCTATCAAGTATTAATGCACTACTTCCAGAAAAATCCAGTAAACCTCTAGCTTTATACATTCACTAGACTCACATATTCTCATTTCACATATCACTCCCTTTTCCTCTTTCATGCCCATACAAACAAAAATGAACTATTTCTTCTTAGGGAAGCCCAGGCAAAATGAAACATTTTTAGGACCTTACTACAACAAACACAAGAAAATTCCCTTTTGCATTAGAGAGATTGAAGGATTGAAATTAATCTGAAAGATTTTCTTGTTTGTATAAACAAGGTTTCACTCAATAAGGGTGATTTTGAGGTCAGTTCATTGCTCTCTCCACTGCAGACATGACAGAAATTTTAAAAATTTCAAAGGTCATTTAAGTGGTAGGAGACTTGTAAAATAGCCACTTTGTTCAGAAACAGCCTTGTTCAGTTTTTGCACCAGGCAGGTTGTAAAAAAGCATTAGATGGGGTCAGAGGAAAAGAAATCTACTGGTCCATTTGGCCAGGCTGTTAGAACCAGGTCTTACCTCTTGTGTTTTTACATTTATATATCCATAATGAGTTTTCAGAGGCTGCCTTTGGCCATTAGAAAAAGGGATCCACTTGACTCTGGTTTGTCCAAAGCAGTTTAGGATCAAAGGGAAAGTTACTTCATTTGTGAGGCGAACGATGATCAGACAGAGGAATGCTGCAATGAAACTCACAGCAACAATGGACTTTCTCTGTAATGAAAAGAAGAAAGGAAATAAATTATTAAAATTGAGAGTCAGTTTTAATAAAAAAATACATATCTTCAACTGGAGGATGAAGGAAAAACACTTGAGAAAGCTTTATGTGAAATTATTCCTCTGGTAGTCACCTTGCTGCAGGAGCACAAGGAGACAGGTGACTGGATTGTTTTATTTCAATAAATTTGCATTTCAGAGGTTTGCAGAGTTTCTTTTAGAACTGGCTGCAAATGAGTCTGTTTTCCCACAAAAAAAACACCAAACTTTTTTTTAAGGTTCAAAAAACATCTATCAACTTTAAATTTTATTTGCATTTGGAATAAAGATTTTATGTAAACATCTACACCAAAGTCTTCACTCAAAATCATCCGTCTTCTAGAGATGACAACACACGAAAGGAAAATGCCATCTGCAGTGATGGCATTTTAAACACAAAGTTTACTGGAAAGATTACCATCCCTACAGATTATTCCATGCAGCAGAATTCATGCTCTAACTTTAAATACTTTAGAATAAATTGTTAGTGAAGTCAGCACCACATTCTGCCTTATTCCAGGTTCATGAATTTACCAAGTGAGGCATTATTTTGGACAAGATGATCTCCATTGTTAATAATTCAACCAATCTGAAGCCTGTAATTAGTCCTCCCCTTCCACCTCTAGCTCATCCAGTCAGTTGGAATGTAAACACTGAATTGTGAATCATTGAATGTAATCCCAGAAAGATCACAACTTTTTCCCTGGGTAACTCCCCAGTTTGAAGGTGAAAAACTTATGAGAAAGTAGGATGCTCTCCTTGTTTTTAGCTATTTTTTTAAATACTGCAGTCAATTACTTCTAGACAAATTACTTAAGGACAGTCATGTCGGTTGGCATGTGTAAAGATTCTAGATATGATACTCTATCAAAAAGATTATTTTCACATTTCCCCTGTGGGAATGAAACAATTATCATTTACACGTGTTTTTACTGTACTTTAATTGCATTCTAGTTTTACCTAATTTGCCACAGTTTAATTACTCTACTGAAGGTAATTCTATCATTGTAAACAGTAACATTTACAGAAAATACAGGGAAAAAAAAAAATCATTTGCCTAAGGGCCTGTACATAAGTGTATCATAACACTTAATGCTGGATGACAGAATCTGATCACCCCAATTCCCATCTACCAGCTAACTCCCAACTAACCAGCAGAGAACACATTTAACACCACTTATTTTACATGATGGCAGTAAGATCACACGTGATGCCATGGTAAAGGCAAGCTCTCCTTGCAACCAGGTAAGATTAATCTGTCCTTGCACAACAGTGAGAATCACAATGAGCCCACAGCAAATTGGAAGGGATGTTATGATATTCCCACAAAAAAGAGTTAACAAAATAATCCATTGCAGGGGTCAATTGCCTGGCTCTGTGTTCTGATGTACTGGGAGGTTACAATTTATAAGATAAAAGCAATGAGAGAGTGGGCTGGAAAACCTGGGTGAAGGAGGTCACTGTGAGGAGAAAAGGAAGAAGAGGATGAAGAAGTATTGTGGCAGTGTGATTCAGTGAGGAACCTCAGCCAGCTAATGGCTGTGCAATGTAAAATTAAACCCAGCAAATCTTCAGAGGGCAGTGCAGCAGCCACAACCCAATCGCAGCTCTCAGAATTCATGGAAGCCACTGCACTTTTCATCATCTGCATTATAACAGATTTACATTAAATTGCAATAAAATGGCTGGGGAGCACTTCTGTGTCACTTCTCTTTGTAGCAGATGGAGTCAGAAACATTTAGCTATATATCAGAGCCTTGTAAGTGCTAAAAGCAGCCAAGATGTGCAGTGCAAGTGATAATCATAAAGCAATGAGAGGGAGCGTGGATTAGTCATATTATTTATTGCAAATCAGAATTAAAATATTGCAAATATTTAAAGGGGAATCTAGAGTCTCATTCCACTACATGAGCATGTTTCAATCAAAACATCCACAGCAGGAAGCAAGATTGCTTGTATGATGCTACTACCCGATTTCCACATACCCCATCTTCCTGGTTTATTGAATATCACTTTTTACTTCCTTTATTTTGTGCAAATCTGTTCTGAACTTGAAAATAGTGCAATCAGCTTTATGTGCTTCTCACGGAGAGTTGTTCTAAACAGCCTTTTCCCTGAGCAACATTCAATTGTGTAGCTAAATTTCTTGGCCTTCATTACAAACCCACCTGATTTTTATATTTTTTTCTCTTCAAATGCACTGTACTACCAGATGAAAGAAAAAAATAAGACCTTTTGGTTTTTTATGTAAGAAAATATAGTTTGAAAATGAAAACAGTAAAGATTTTACTCTGTGTGTTGCTTAGCCAGAAAGAATTTGCACTAACAAGAACATTCAAATGAGAGAAAGGCATTTTTACAACAAACAGAATTAAGGCATCTGTTGAAATTGTTTTGGAAAAAAAAAATCTAGCCATATGCAAACCCACTGTTTACTTATCAACTTGTACAAAGGACGTTGGTATTAAGTATTCAATTCCCCTGCAATTTTTGTTGAAGGCATGAGATCCAACAAAAGGCATTCTCTGTGGGAAAGACTACTGCAAACTGGCATTTCAGTGGCTCCATAAATTTCACTGTAAAAATACTGAAAAACACCAAAGCACATACTTTTTATAGTTTCAGCCTTCTTAAAGCACCAAGTAAACAAATCTGATCAGTGGCCACAAGTATTCTACAGGGCAATTCTAAAAGTAATTTGGTCCCCTTAACTCCCTATGTTCTTTACCTGCTCATTAAAAGAAAAAACAAAACAACCAAACCCAGGTGCTCTTTGTCATTAACTGCCTGTTGTAAAATCTCCTTTCTTGCAGATAAATGGATTTTGTTATTGATCCTCTGATAAAACTTAAAATTTAGCATTTGAGAATCCAGAAATTCTACATGTCATTGGGATATGACAGAGAAGTCTGAAGCTACATACAGGGATGAATACCAAATTGTAATTTGTCTCAAAATTTGTCTGCATCAACATTTTAAATACTCACACATCCTACCATTTGGGAGAGCTTAACCAACACTAATTAGTAAGTCAGCAGAGAAACAAATCTTATTCCTTCTTAATTTTCAGTTCTCATGAATGCAAATTGTCTCTTAACAAAAGAAATGTTTCTCTAACATGGACATATCCTATGCATAAATCTCAATCAATCCTTTTTTTTTTTTAAGCTAATCTAATGTAGACATTATGATACTGACAACATTTACATAAGAAATGTATATTCAGTTATAAACATCTTTTAAATGTTTCCCATTTTTTCAGATACTCAGTGAGGGGTACACAGGGAGACATATGTTAAAGAGTTTCTTACCTGGGTGACTTGCATGGTGTATCAGCTTTTGTTACATTTGATTTCAGTCACAATAGTACCTGACTAGCCTAGATGGCAGTGGCAAGAATAAAATTACCTTTCTCATGAATACAAGATCCTCTAGCATAAGAGCAAAGGAGTTTACCTTTAGTTAATGAGACTAAGTCTACCTACAGGCTCATTCCCAGTTTAAAAAAGAAAAAAAAAAGAAAAAAAATGGTAGGAGAGGAAAAAGCTGAGATCAGAGTACCTGAACTGCAATACCTGAGACCCCAGTGGGCCAAAATCTCTCACTAGGACTAAACAGTTTCTTCTAATTCTTTTTATTCAATCCCCACAGCAGCACTATCCCACTTTTGGTGTCAGTTATTTCTCAGACACCAAGCTCGTTCTGTCTAGCATGTATATCAAAATCAATAACTAGCAGGCATGAATCACATTCAATTTATATCTAGGTTGTTAAAGTAAGAATTGAAATAAAACCAGGGGTGTCATACTACTCTGCTGGATAGAATTTAATTAAAAACTTCATGGGAATAAAACAGTAACTACTTTCAGGGGTATAAATATTTGGCAACATGGTCCCTAGCACTATTTATACGCTTCATATCATCGAGTTTTGGCTAATTACCAGTGCCAGGGTGATTCATTAGTTTCAGTTTGGCAGGAACTTGACAGTCTGAACAAGTTTTAGTCATTTTTCTTTCATAATCTGTTAAGAAGTGAGATGACAAGAATAATTTTTTTATAGTTCAATAATGCCTGACAGAATAGTAAGACACAAACATTTTTTGTGTTGTATACAGTTGCCTGGGAGGGAGGGAGGAAGGAAATATTTTCAGCATAGGAAGATAATTTCTTAAGTTGTAAATTTTGCTGAGATCTGTACTAAGTATCTTTATTCTGCTTTCTAGCCAGAGCACAGCAGACTGCCACCTGGCATGTATTATATGGCAGAGACTATCAAACCACTTCACAAGCAGGAATAAATCCCCATCCTAGTGAGTGTCACTGTAAAAACCCATTTCACAGGTGCATAAACTGAGGTTGAAATCAACTTCCCTAAGATCACAAAGAACTGAAGATTTTTACTCAACTCTTAAATTTTCATTCTAGAACTATTTTGTTTTTCAGGCTTATTGTTTCTATCACAAATAACTGCCTGAATTTGTTAAAAGACAAAGTTGAACATGATATTATGGAAGATTCCAGTAAAGAACCCTGTGAGCCATGCCCCAAACAGTAATTGCAAATAAGCCTTTTTTCATAAATTGATTTTCTTTGGTACTCATTCTTTCTTTTACTTTTTAGATACATGGCAGCACCGGGCTTGGAAGGACAAATGAAAGGTAAAGACTTATGTGAGGGTTTTGGGTCCCTCAGATGACACAATATGCAGTAATATTGTATTATTTCCACAATTCCTGCCTTTACAGGCACAGTGAGTAACTCAATCGCTTTTTTAATATCTCTGCACATCATACCATTTTCATTATAGGACTGATGCAGGGTTTCAGTTTTTACTCAAGTATAATACTAAATGAAAACAATAATGGCTACACTTACTAAATTTGTTTCAATTTGTAGACCACTATATGTAAAAAATAGTTTTATTTAATTTTCTCTTTTATAGTCTTGAGCATCCCATTTAAAAGCTACTTTCTATTACAACAGAGCATTAAATGAAATTCTTTCAGCACTGTAGTTCACGGTACCTTACTGATTTCACAAGTATTGGAAAAAAACATGCCTTCTAGCTATTTCTTTTGTCCTGAAACTCCCTATAACAGGGCTGCTGAAGAGACAGTCAAGCAGAGGTCCTAGAAGTCTTCAAAGAGAGTAAGATATATAGCAATGATCCTTCTAGAAACAGTCATGTGTCAAACATCATTTGCATAAAATCAGCAGCTGAAGATTTACTTTCTTCTCTTCCAGAAGTGAAAGTTAACCTGAATATGTTCAAAGACTCCACAGGAGACTGCTGTCAGTGTTTCTCTCTCAGGAGGAGAGAAGAAAGAACAAAGCTGGTAGGGTTTATATCACCAGTAAGATCTCATTTGGGTTTAAAAAAACCAGTAAAATTAGGATTAAAGCAGTTTGTTTTTTTTTTTGAAAAGGACATCTTTGCTAAACTGGAATGTAAGCAGCCAGGAAGCTGAGAAAAAAGAGCAAAAATGAAGTTCAGTGATGAAGTAGTAATGCAAGAAATGCAGTGCACCTAAAAATAGGTAGTTACAATGAAAGAAACATGTGAGTTTTATCCCAAACATGTTTCTCATAAGAAGGTACCCTGAACCAGGACTGTGTTTGAGGACTATGGTGTTTAAGCAGGCATGAATAGAAGACACATAACTTCTTGCACACCTTCTCTGCAGGAGCTCTGGCCTTTTCTATGGCTAAGGCAGCTCAAGGACTCTCAAAACACAGCACATTGTACCTCTTGTGTTGTTGTCATTTGTTAAAACTTTGTTACTTAATTCAGTTTTCACCATGATTCACAATTCACAGGTGGTGTGTCTAGGTTCATAGCAGCTCAACATATTCAACCATATCTTTCATTGAAGTCAAAGCTGTGCAGAGTGGGTTCAGGTTTACTGGGGTAAGACCTGAGCAATGAACAAAACAGTAATCAGCACAAGCCAAATAATTGATGTACCAGCAGCAGTCTGTATTAAAAACCTTATATAAGAGATAATCCTCCTATATGTAATCTCCTTTTATTAGTCTCAGGTAACTGCACAAGTTTCTTACACACAGCATTTTCATCAAAAAGACACTTACTATTTACTTACTTATTTAGGTAATAATATGAAATTATGTAAGGTGAAGAACTTCCAAGTTTCAAGGAGTAATTGTTGATGTATTTTGAAGGCCTTCCATATGCTATCATGCATAAGAAGCTACTAGATTTGAGAAGCCCCAGTGATTCTGAGCGCTTCAAATTGCAAAGCATTGCCAGATTTCAGGAATTACTTTGTGTTACTATTCCCTCTCGCCCTAAACTCAAAGCCTGATAAGAAGGAGCATTTATTTGTCTGGAGATATTCTTACCCCTCCAGGCTTTCCAGCACTTTGAGCTCCCCACATCCTACAGTTCCTGCTCTTGATTTCGTCCTTACTCAAAGCTGACCCTGTACTTCCTCCAGCAGTCTGCTCCTGGCCCAGGGTTCCCCATGCCAACAGCCCCACTCCAGCGGGAGCAAACCCATCATTAGCACAGCCCCAGCTCACACACCACAAGGTCACACCACCACCAAAGCAACCTAAACTTCTGAGCAAGTCGTGCCTTTGGCTAGCCTGCTACTGGATTTATACTGCAGCTGAAAGCTGTCCAGTAATTTAAAAGATCTATCCCCCATAAAATCCCCATGGCAGCGAAGCACACTTTAAATAAGGTTGTTGATTTTTCATTCTATAAGATCTGTTAAGAATATTTAAAACTCCAGTTACTGAGTCACTGATGTCCTTCACAACTAGGGTGAACTTCATCAGCAGCTGTGGATGCATATTATATAAACACTAATGTAGTCTCTGCATGATAAAGTGGTATTAAAAAGGAGAAAAAAAGAAAAGCCTCTGCAGAACAGCTCTCAAATGGCGATTTTTTTTCGGGTGCTGGATTATTGCCCAGCTCTTCTTATCAATACCTTGGCAAGCTTTCTGACACACACAGGCTGACACACGCTTCCCTAGAATAGAACTGCTGGTACAAGAATTTGTGATCTTCCAACCTGGCAGTTGGTTGTTACTACTTACTGAAGTAGTACCTGATTGTAGCTATTTTTCACCTGCTGAGAGAAGTTCAAAGAAAAAAACCACCCATATGTGAGTATTAACTCTTATCCTGCCAGATATACCTCACTTAGATGACCTCTCCTTCTCCTCTATAGAAACATACAAAGATTCATGATCAGCAACATCCTGAGACTGAATCTGTAACTGAGGGATTTTCACAAACATTCTGAAAAGCACTCTATAGCTGCCAACATTTTCATGAACATCCCTTCAAAAAGTTCATTCTTGCAACCAGAGATAGACTAAAAATGCATAAACCAGTTGAAAAACAACAACAACAAAAAGCCCCACAAATACATCAGAAGAAATTCTTAGAAGACAATAAAATACCAGCAGACCTCTGGTCAGCAGATCTTTATATTTGAAAAAAGATGTAGTTATTAAAAGTCTTTTGTATTTCTCTGCTATTCTACAGGAAATACCAGAAATACTAAATTTCTTGCTTCAGAACTCACAGGAAAGGTAATTTGATGGCTTCTGAAGTGAAAGTGAGAAAAATTCAATGTTTGCTCGCAGCAGTAAAATCATTAGTGTGATTGGTATGCAGCAGCAGGAATGGGCGGTAATGAGATACCTATATGTTTAGCAAATACTACACTGGGATGTAACCTCTGGAAGTACTAACTTCTAGATAAGAAAGAAAATAATCAGACAAATAAAATTAAACACTTGACAGCAGCCCAGAGGCAGAAGAAATGAACTAAATAAAATGTTGTAACAACCCCACATTCTCAGGCTGCACATCTGTGAAGAAAATGCCTTTTGCTGGAAACCTTCACTTGCCTGCAGCTCACTTCTGCCTGTGGGGGAAAGTTTATGCTACACAGCAAAAACTGCATAACCAGAAATTCACACAAATGAATTGTAATTGCCTACCACCATCTGGACAAGCCCAGACTTTCTCCATTGAATTTCTTTCTGTAAAGATCCCTGACTGCCACAGTGGACTTGAAATTAACAAAAAATTGACACCATGCCTCTGTTTCCTTCTAAAAGCCATTTAACAGGGGAAGACAGAGGAGATCGTGCCCAGCCTGTTCCTTGGCAGGACTCTTGCTCTGGCCCTTCACAGCAGCCTCGTCCCACACTATTCTTTGGGAGGACAGCACTTCTGGAAAGTTCCTCTGGATATTCTCTCTGCCAGTCTCTGCCATGCACCTGCTGTTCACAAGCACAAAAAGAAAACAGAAGCAGGGGATCATTACTGATTTTAGTCTTGCACCCTCAGGCAGCCAGGGCACCCTAACACAGTGCAGGTGAGGGCCTTGTTCCAGAGGCAGGGATGCAAAGCCTGTTCAGGGTGAGGAGCCATGTGGGCTCTCTAAGGTCTGGCTGAATAAAAGGTTGGATTTGCTCTGAAATATAAAAATACTGAAGTGATAGAGAGCTCCTTCACCAGGCAAAGGTCCACGTTCAGAAAGGAGAAAAAGAAGTTTTTACACATTGGTCTTAAAAAAAAAAAAAAGGGTAACTGTGAATTAGAAAGAAGCTGTTCTTAAGCAGACGTGAGAGATGATGTACTTCAGCCAGGCTGCAGGAGATCTTTTGTAGTCTCTTCTCTTTTTTTCCTTTTTCTTTTTTTTTTTTTCTTTTACATTTGACCAAGAGACTCTCCAGCATAGCTGTAGGAATGTTGTCCTGGATTGGCAGGAGGCAAGAGCAGCCTCTATGGATGGCCTTTCACACAAAGTAAGAAAACCTTGGGCTCTACATTCTTTTGGCAATTTATGAGTTTTCCATCAGACATGGAAATGTCACGTTTACTTCGGATAAACCTCTTCCAGCCTATTTCATCCATACATAGCTGCCACACACGTCATCAGAAAAGCAAAATGTATTACTGAGTGCCTCCAAGCATTGTCTGCTCCTGGCACGTTGAGGAACATTCCAACAGGCCTAACCATTTACAGCCAAGAAAAAGCACGACCTAATTACAGAGAAGTCTGGGCTGAGATCAGCTCTTTTGTAACGGGAATTTGAAATTTTCTGCCATATAGCTGGGAGCATGCTACTTCTAGTGAGGGGAAAAAAACACCTTTTTCCCTGCTTAATTCTTGTTCTTTTCTGCATGCTGTTTTCATAATTGGAAGCTTAGAAAAAGGGATTGGGGAAACAAAAAAAACCAACCAAAATCAATACACAGGTGTGGCAGAATCCTCTCTGAAGAGAGAGTTTAAACTATTCCTGTGGCTTACAGACCTTCAGGGCATCAAATCTTTGAGTAAATGGAGGCACAGAGAGGATATGGGATTTGCTGGGATGGTCACATTAGGTTCCATTCTGAGGAGAGCTGCACGTTCCAGCACAGAGCAATATGCCACAGGACACACGTGGAACAGGGAGGGGATTTAGGGGGTGTGTTTGGATGAAGACATGCAGAACCCAGCCAGGCACTTGTATTGGAAACATTAATGATCATATTATTATCACAGCACTACAGAACAGAGCTTTTCATCTAGAATGCCCATCAACTGCATTAAACATTGCATGCTCCTAGCAGAACATCCAACTATTTTATGATTCCAATGAAAAACAGGAGGCAGGCCTATGTTTTAAATCTTTTTTAGGAGGGGCTGCACTGAGCAATGCCGTGTCAGTACCAACACAGAGGGGCAAATGACCTGGGCATTTTTGGCAGAGAGATTTCTTTTACTGACCCTGCTTTACTCACTTTTTCTCACACAGTCACTGGAAGATGTTGCAAAGCAGCAGGAACTTAAAATTTCTTGCCCACTTAATACAATTGTATTCCTTCTACAGGAAGGAGTCTGTTCATTATTCATCCTTAGATAACATGAGCAAAAGGCTATCAGAAGCCACCACAAAGGAGACTCTCCAGATAGCAAAGATTATGCAGCACTGCAGTTACAAAACACAATGAGTGCTCACACACTGCTCAAGCAGTTGATGACATTTCCCCCATTGACTGTGGAGCTCCTCAAATCAGGGCACTGAAACTCAATGAAAGCACTGATCAAGGTAGTGCCTTCAACTTAATTATGAGTTTTATTGATCGTGTCTTCTCTTTATAAAAAGAAAAAAAAGTGGGGCACGGCAGGGGAAGTAACCACAAAGCACTGCAGTGGGACTTGGCAGAACTGATTCCTTGGAGTGGGAAAACTCTGCCTTTTGTGCTGACCTCTCCCTTCGAGGAATTAGGAAATTGTTTTTACACAAACCTCTTTTCATCAGAAGGAGGCAAAACACAATATTATGTTTACAATAAAATCCATGATCTGAGATTTATTTGGTGAATACACTCAGTTGAATGGGATACCTGCAGTGGAATAGCACCCAAAAGCCACAATCAGGAGTCAATCTCCATTGTGATAAAAGCTGTAAATTCTTTGGATTCATTATTTCTGCACAGCATCTCAATAGGAGCTAGAGAAAATCATAAAAATTGATAGTTTTCCAAAAGACATTCTCCCAAGCAGTAAAGTTTAATCTCTCACTGATCTGTTATCCTGATAGAACAGTACAGGGACAGTAACATATATATCCTACCCAAACACACATTCCATCATCGTATCACGCTCCTCTCACGCTGGGTGAGCTAACTGAATTGAACTTGACCTTCAAAGCCCTTGGAATGCAACAAAATATCTCTGTTTTCTGACATTTATGGGTGGCTTTTCTGCATGGCTGCTTTTATTGCCTGGAAAATAATGGCAAAAGCTGTGTGTACAAACCCACTACAAACACTGACAAATCACATGAAAGGAAGACAGATTTATTCAATGTAGATTAGTCCACAGCTAATCTAATCATATCCAAGTTTTACATTTTTAAAGTAGATCAAAAATTCATAGAGTTAGCATTTCAATACAATAAATATATATTACAGCTTTATTTTAATCTGCAAGTGTAGTTGAACTGATGTGGATTTTCAGTGCTTTCATTTTTGCTTAAAAAAGCTTTATGTGTTTCATATGAAAATGCATCATTGAAGCAGCATATGCACAAGAAAAACCCCATGAAAAATTCATACAGAAGATTATCAATCTCTGTCTAATAAGGCTTAGATAAAAACACATTTGGACATAATTCTATATTAAAAATTGAAGGGCTACACAAGGAAATGCAAATATAATCTATTTGTGTCTTTCTTAAACATAAAAGAAACCACTCCTAGCCACTCTATCAGAGCCGATCTAGAACATTTTGATGGAAGAAATGGAACACAATTGGGCACCTAGCACAGTTTTCCATCCTTCAGTCCATCAAACATAGAGAGACTGTCATGTGTCAGAAATTATTCCAAACCCCTGTTCCCTGCATACACATTCTACTAGTGCGCACGCAAGAAACAAACAAAAGTAGTACAGACCCCCAAAACATTCAAATTGAGTTTAATTTTGGCGTAAGACATAATAAAAACATAATCTACTGTCCAGGTACTTGGTTCTTTGACAGCATATCCAGCTACTTACACCAAACAAAGCCAGCTGTGGAATTCTGTCCCTCTTTCATATAAAGATATCTCTAATTGATTCAAAGGAGAGCAAGAGAAAGCCAGAAGCACAATTAAATTTGAACAGGAACAGTAAGAGAAATATAATTTTTTAGTTCCTTCCCAGGGCCTTTGGGTATGAGTTATTCAATCTGCAAACTCAGGATCCCTCAATTCCCACTTGAGCCAAGTCTGGTGTCACCCAACCCAGCCTGTGAATGTTCTTGCTGACATCTGTGGGACCCAGCACTGCACCTCTGCAGCTTTAAAGCCACAGGGGAACTTCCTACGGTGCCAGCTGCGCAAGCCTTGACCTGGATAAGAACAACAAGTTCTCGCCTTTATTTTTGCAGCTGGTGCAAGGCAGCAGGTTCTGCCCACAACCCTTCTGTAGGGTATGAATCTCTCCCACACACTAACAGCCCTGAGGCCATGTATTTTCAATTATCTTAGACACCGACCTGGTCTAAAGCAGTAGAATAAGGCCAAAGCCTTAATGAATTCATCACAGTGTCCCAGAGGTTACAGAAGGGTTCTTTCCAGCAGAGAGGCTGTCAGAGACACTGCTGAGATTAAATAATGCCCCCCATGACCCTTTGGAAGTACTAGGCAAAGGTGAGTATTCCTAAAGTTCATTTAGAACCAGAATCATCCTCAGTTACTTCTAAGAATAGATCCTAGGCACTTCAACATCTACAATATTCAAAAAGTATGTATAATGAATGCAGGAATGTTACTCTTACATTTACTGTTTCATCTGCTTGCAGCGTTTTCCATTATTCCTCTCAAAGGTCTTCACTTTTATCACTTTTTATCTCCACCTTTACCCCAGTGCTGGTCAGGCAGCAGTTACCAACACAAGAAGGAACTTGCACAGGACATAACACCCCACTGCCCTGTGGGGTTACTGGCCATGCTGCATTGTGCCCACATTCTCTGCCAGAATACTTGGGTCTGTAATAGTTTGTACACTCACTACAAGTTATGAGAGTTTATGATATGTTCCAGTCACTAAGAGTCAAAAAATCTATCCCACTGCTCTGAAAATAAAACAGCATAAGATTTTCTCAGTGATTCTCTAAGTCTTCTAGCCATAAATCTTAACAAATAATGCTGTTTGTTTAAATTAACACCACTACACAGATTAATGAGACACATCGTCCACCAGTCAGGGGAGGAACACAAAGATGCATCCTAATGTATTTAATTTCCAGGTTCATCCATTTAAGTATTATGTAATGTGACATTCACACATTACTGAAAAAGTTAAAAGAACAAAAGGCACATCACTAATCAGCCGATCATTTATCATTTGATTTTAAATGCCAAAATTAAAGATGCCTTTTCTTTTTCATTAGATTTTTTTGTACTTTTTTTCATTAAATCAAAAATATGTGAGTAATCAGAATATTTATCTGCAATTTCCTTGATTCTGCACATGTAACCAATCCCAGAGTGCTGGAAAATAGATTTAATTGGTTGAAACCTTAGGTCTGTTGGGACTCCCACAATTTAATTCCTAGAAGATCCAACTTCAGATGTTAATGTTCCAAGACATTAAATCCTGATATTTTCAATTTCTCATTCCTAGTTATTCAGCATTCACCACAAATGTCACTGGTCAAATTTCAGCCTGTCTTACTCCATTTCCCTTTGCCTGAAAGGTGCTACCTCACTGAGTACCACAACATCTAATTTTATACCCCCTGACTGTGCTTAGATACTCTAATCCTCCAAAAAGTCACACAGTACTCCCCATTTTCCCAAGCAGTTACACTACTTCAGCAGCTTCTTACTACCCCACAATACTGCTGTCAAATTTTGCTCTTTTACTTACCTTAAGGAACTGCAATATTTAATTCTTTAAACCCTTCTTTTGCAGTTATGCCCCAACTTTCCATTTAGGTTAAACTTCCCCGTCAGTTTCTCCTTTCATAACTGTTTTTAAGAAACTTCTACTTAACTGTTCTTCATTTATACATAGTATTCTGTCTAGCTGACTAATTCCACGCTAAATTCCCTCCGAGAACATGATCTTTCATCTCATAATAACTCTTTTTTTAATCCTACTAAATAGCCTTTCTCTTTTTAGGACCAGAGTCCTCTGCAGAGCAGCAAGTGTATGTGTCCATTTTTGTTTCTCTGCTATGACACTTGCTCCTGTGGCTGCTGTGATGGTCATGTGCTGCTGCATTTCAGCCCTGTTAACAGCTTTAAGACTTTGGTACTGAGATGCTGATGTTCTGATTGGAGTTGTGTTAAAGAAGAATAAAGTTCTGTTTTCACTTAGGCCATGCAAAGTGCCCTCTGTGACAAGAAGCACAGCTGGAAGTTCACAACACTACAGTGAAAGAAGGTGCTTTGGGGCACCACCTTTTCACAAGTATTTACCCAGAAAGTACTAATTTAAATGATCTGTCACTAGATTAGAAGCAGTTTTCTAAACAGACCGCATTTAATATATCTAATTGGTCCTGCCCATTCTCAGAAACAGACCTTTGATATATCTTCTCTCAACTGGATTTAGCAAGGTAATTAGGCCAAACTCTTCAATCTTCCACAAAGTAGGTCCCCCATTCTCCAGATACATCAGCTCCTCAAGCTCTGTTCTGCCTTCAAGTCATCCTCCTTCTATAGGGAGTAAACTCAGTCTTCCAAAAGGGACCTCACTCTGTGTGTTCAGCTACAAAACGTCCCTGACTGAAGGTATTTCATGGTTCAATTTTATTTAGATTCCTGATAATTTTGTGAGTGATCAGCATGCCCATAATGAGTCCTAAGTCATTTGCTTCTAGCTAATGAGCTGTCAGTATGTCAAGCACCATGGTTGCTCGATGCTGTTTTTCCAGGGCTTGTCTAATTGACTTTTTTTTTTTTTTTTTTTACGTTGCAGAACATCCATAGAGTCCTCTGTTACTTTAACTTTGGTATCAGCTGTAGGAGACAAATGACCTCCAGAAAGCTTTTACAAAACCACTTCCAGAAATGGTCTCTGTCATGCCAGGCAGGACAGAAAAGGCTGCAGCAGATAGAATAATAGGAGCTGGTGGGCTTAGGGTCAGATTTTTGGAAAGCACTCTCCACTTTCTGACAGGGAATTTACAGAAATGCGTCTTGAAAATTGCATCTCAATCTATTTTTATGCCTTTAGATACTATTGTAAAAAGTTTGCAATGGTCAGCCTTAACTCAAACATTTTGGAAGTGTCTCAAGGAAACACATTGTGGCCAGGCTGGACCATGACAGAAAACCTGCCACAGCCAGGTCACCTTACATAGGAATATTCACTATGGCTTTAAACAGAGGTAAGAGAAAGTCTCATACTAAATGATCTAGCCTCTCAAATTTTGACCAAGATTGTACAAACCATGTCATATGTTGTCCAGTGAAGAGTAGAAGTGTTAGAGGATGAAGTCAGCTACTAGGGTTACAAACATTAAATTTCACCCTTCAGCCTTTCTACACTAAAGCTGTCATCTCCTAAAAGCCTCGTACTGTCACCTCAAAGAGACAGCAGCTGACACAACTCTTTAAAGTGAAAGGAAAAAGAGATTTTGTGATATCATAAAACTGGGGGTGATAAAAGTAATAGTAAGTACAGCAAGATATTTGCTGCTCATCTTTCACATCTGTTTTTTCTTGTTGTTACTGGACACTCACAGAAATGGAGAAGCAGTGCAGCTTCTCTTGTATACCCAAAGTGCTTCCCTTTGGTGATACAAAGAATACAAAAACATAGCAAAGCTCTGCACTGGTTAAAGTTCTCAAGTTTTCTCTGTCTTCCCTGAAGACAGGATAGATATAGACAAATATTAATAATACATAGAAAAATAATGATAAACTGCTGGACTATTTTACTGCACAGAGACCAAGGATGGAGAATCAGAGAGGTTTTGACAAATCAACTGTGAGGCAAAAACCCCACCAAACCCAGTCATGGTACACAAGCTAAGTTAGAGAATCAAGTCTGCACCATGTAAAAAACTAAGACCTCAAAAGACCCCCTTTGCCACCAGCAGAAAAGCAGACTACAGCAGGCAACAGTGCTGACTAGGGGAAAATGTTGTTATTCTATTATATAGGGGTAAATTATTTGCTCAATAAGCTGAACTAAAAGCCCATTAAAAATGGCATCAGAGGGAAAGAAATGATACAATAACAGTCTGCTAAGGCACAACTTCAAAATGCAAAGCAGTTCAAAATTTGTCAATTACTCTATCTAAGAAACCAAACAGGTAAGGTAGTGACACCACTAAGTAACCAACATTTGACTTTTTAATTTTTTTTTTTAATTATGCTGTTGTCTAATAATGAGTAAGTTCGGTTTGATTCATTTAATTCATTCCTCCTAAGCAGCACATTACAACTCACCTGGAATGAGATTTTAAAAAATTACTGTTTCATCAAAGGTTTTTAATACCCATCTATGATTTAATTTGATCACCAAATTTGATCTATAGTGATATTAATAGATAAAAAAATCCATAGTAGAGTCCATTATTGTTGAACTTTATCATCTTTTTGAAAGTACAATGGTAAAATTATCTATTAATTAGATTAATTTCAAGGAAGTTTAAATCATCCTGACCCATGATACTCGCTTGCAAAGCTTTTGTAAGAGAATAATTAATAGGCAATAGTCCAGGAATATTATTCTGAGCAGATGCGAACCTTGAACTTGCAGTCACTAGACTTAAATTCTAACTAGGAATACATCATCTTATGGAAACCCCAACACCCTGGAGGGCTGAGAGAAGAAAAAAAGATCCAAGTAGATTGCTGTTGTTATATATAGCCTGTATTATTGCTTAACATGGCCACAAGCTAGAAGTGGATAGAAGTAAAAATTTCTGAATTTTAAAAGTTCAAGGTGAGAAGGACTGTGCCACTCAAATAATGGAGCCTTGTTTAAAGGACATATCTTACAAGCCATTTAATTTGTCACCTATTCTGCTGAAAAACTGTATGGCCTTGAGCAAATATTTAACCCTAAGCAGTAGCTAGCAGTAAATATATACACCAAGGAAGACAAATACAAAACTTAAGCATGATTTTGCTATTTTTCCTCACCCTTCCATCATGACACATCAATTTCTACAGATTTTGGATTAGATCTCTTCCAAACATGTATCTGATTCCTGGGTCCTAGGTTTAAAAATTTAATTATAAAGTCTTTATGGCAGAATAGCAATATCCACCAAACAAGGAATGGGAAGTAACCTAGATTAGAATCTTGTATTCATGTGTGAATTCTCAACAGAAATTAATCCCCGTGTTTTCTGATAAACCATGTCAAACTGAACGGTCTAATAAACTGTAAAATGTTTTCCATGTTGATGGATGGAGCTCTTACCTATAAAACCACTTCAGAATATACTGAGAGACCACCAAAACGCTCTGTTTCAAGAACTGAAGAGAGGACAGAAGAGTTTCCCATGCACAGAGACTCCCAGAACACCCTGTAAGCAGAGGTGGATGGGAAGTCCTGTTCTGCTGTATGTGCTGTTTTATAACATCTCAGCTTTTAACACTGACACCGTGCAGAACAAAAGCAGATCACTGAACCGAGAAACCTAAACCCACGCTCCCAAGGCTTCAGGAAAGATCAAACCGACTAGATGTACACTTATAATATTGTGACTAAACAAGGAAAGGCTGGAACAAAGGAAAACAGCCTTCCCTTGAATCCCTAGTTCAACTCATACACAGCACACACTGAGCAACACAACATGATAAATACCACTGCCTTAGCTATAATTTTAAGACATTTTACAGCACTAAGCAAGAACACTTTTTCTCAGGGAAATACCGTGTATTTCTGATGAACTATTTAGCAGATGCTACATGTGCTGAATTCAAATGAAGTGTTTGCACCAGAAAGTCACAGGAAGAAGGACCTCACAGCATGGCCCTTGATCCCCTGTAAGAAGTATTGCGTGCGGCACTCAGTAAAGCCTGGAGTTCTTTTATAACAAAGTTTCAAGAATAAATTCTACCAATAACACTTTCTGCTATCTCTCTGGGAAATCTAGTGAAGTGAAATTGATTTTCTTTTTTTATTAGCAAGGCTATTAAGCATGAGGCACCAAGAGATGAATGGAGAGCGAGCAACATAAAGAGACAAAAGTGTCTGAAAACGCGTTTTATTTGTTGCATGGTTTCTTTTTGAGAAGAAATCACAGAATCAGAGAGTATGTCAAGGTAGAAGGGACGTAGAAGGATCATTAAGTCCAGCTCCTGGCCCTGCACAAGACCATCTCCAAGGGGCACACCATATCCTAGAGAGCATTGTCCAAAGGCTCTTGAGCTCTGTCAGGTTGGTGCTGTGACCACTGCCCTGGGGAGCTTGCTCCAGTGCCCAACCACCCTCTGGGCAAGGCATCTTCTTCCAACATCCAACCTAAACCTGCTGAATTTCATCTGGTCAGTGATTGTCCAGTCCTGTAATTTGTTACGGTCTCTCTGCAGGGCCTCCCTGCCTTCAAGGGAGCCAACAGCTCCTCCCATTTCTGTATTTCCTCAAACATGCTCAGCATCCCTTCCAGTCCTGTGTCCAAGTCATTCATTTGTGAAGCTGCTGAAGAGCACTACCTGCAGGATAGTGGCAAGATCAGACTCTGTCCAGGCTCCGCTGGCAGCACACAGTAACTCCAGGAGCCTGCCTGCATGTAGGAATCTGCAGGTGCAGCAAGCAGCCACTACAGAAATATGATCCTAAATGTGTGGAAAGAACCAGAAAATTTCTCCTAACTTCTGAGATTCATCTGAGCTCACTAGAGACTGTTCCAGTAAAAGTCACATATTGCTGATAGCCCACTTCTACTACTCAATATAAAGAAATTTGAAACTGGGGCTTGCAGATGAGGTTAAGAAACTCATTATCCATACCTCCCTCTTTCCATCCTTTTCTTTTAAACTCATGTCCTCATTGCTTTTTCTTTGATTTTCCTCCTGCTTTGATCATCCAGAGCTGACCATACGGGTTTGTTCCCTAGGTCATTTTTCAACAGAAGCATAAGTGGCAGGAGAGCTGGAAAACAGACCTAAAAGGTATTGGATAGCAGCACACTGCTGCTGTAAAACAACTGGCCCTTATTCTCATCTTGTATCTTCCTGGTGCACTGTTTTCATCGCTTGTCTTTTATAGATAGTGTGATAAAAATATTGTAGGCACAGCATTCCATTCTCTGGGATTAGAACCATTTGGCACACAGTGACAAAGAGAACAAAGGAGGATGCCCCTACCCCCCAACACATGCAGTTTACAATGCATTTATGGTCCTATGAGAGTGGAATGAATTCCTACAAGCAGAATTAATATGATACCTTATTCTTTAACATCTGAAGGAGGCAGAAGTAAAGGAAAAATGAAACTTAAAGTGCCTCTTATTTCAAACAAAAGGAGGATATTTAAACAGGAGAGTCTCAGGGGAAAGATTTCATATCACTACAAACAGTGAATTTGTCCAGAATATAACAGCAATGATAACATTACTAATGGAAGTAAGACATCCTTGCAGTTTCCTGTGGATTGTAAATTAAAGAAGCAAGTACCAGAGCTATCTTTGTATGCACGTGCACGTGAGTGCCCAAATACACTGCTCACCCTTTGCAATTACCTAATTGTAATGTCACATCAAAGAGAGTCAGAGTACAGAAGAATGATTTCTCATCTGCATCTGGCTGTGGACGTTCTGTTTGTCATTGGGCCTCGGTGAGAGCATGAAGCAGCAATACACTCATTAGTCCCTGGAGGTTTCTGCAGTTTATGATCAAACAGAGATGAGTTTTCCATCTTCCTGCTGCTTGTACATCATTTAGCACTACAAGATGTTCCATGAATAATGGAAATAATGAAAATACGTCCTCTAAGACACTCTCCCCAAGCCAGAGACCACATACACTGCAGTTATTAACCAATTACATATGCATTGATGAACTGGCAGCTGCTGCAGGGCACAGTATGTAGAGTGCCTAGTACTGCTCAGCTTTGCCTGCCTTTCCTCAGCCTGGGAGCTTGCTTTGGATCCTCAACTTCCACTGGAAGTTTTGTGAGAAAACGGCTCTTTCTCACAAATCTTACAGGAATGTGAGTAGCTCTGAGACAACCAGAAAATGCAGAAGTTACTTGGAGCACAGGTCTGGACAGACAGACAAACAGGCACAGCAGCATGGCTGTATAAACTTCAGTTGTGACTGTTCTTCCAGTTATTTCCTTGTGGGCTTCCACAGCACAGTTTTGAAATACATGATAAATAAGGACAGACTGAACAGCTTTTAAAGTATGGATTTTTCTTGTTTACCTTCAAACTTGAAGATAAAAGAACATCCTCACTCCATATCATAGCTCCACCTGTTCTTCCCAGGCATTTCTTGACAATCTTCATTTCATAGGAACAGTAAGACAGGATCCAACTCTGAGAGTCAAATAATTTTTTTGGTAGCACTTAAGTACAATGTAACTGCAAAGATCCTTAGGGACTTATTTAACAAAGTAGGCTGAAATACTCTAATTCTGGATCCTGCTTGCTTTAGTAAATTCTATAAGAAATCCAGGACCATGTGGGGATTCACAGTTGTATCTATATTAAGCAGCATGGCCAGCAGAACATTTTAAAGCAACTAAGAGAGAATTTAATCCTTCCAAAGCAAAAAGAATTTTTCTTGAACTGTTGCCAAAAATAAGTGCATGTTACACAATTTTAATTGCATTTGTTGGAAGTATATAAGCATTAAGTAGTTCACTGTTAGGTGAAAAGTAAGAACTACAGTCAGCAAACATCTTTAATATAAGAACTCACTACTGAAAACATACTAATATTGGGGGTTTGGAGTAGTGGGGGGCTTGTTATTGGTTGGAGACAGAATGGTTTCTTGTTATAATTTGAGTGCAACTTATCTATTTGCTATCCCCCCTTTCTGCCCATAGTTAATATGTACTTGCATATTTTGACAAAATGATAAAGAATGTTAGGCTGGTCTTTTATCTCAGACTTAATTAAATTCCCAAGAGAAAAAACCAGCATCACCCACACTTGAGGTCAGATAGGCACAACTCAGCTATTCAACATTCTACTTGACATTTTGCTGGCTGGCCAGTGCATGCCCACAGCTCCAGACTTGACAGCTCGTTTGCCATCTTGCATGTCCAGAGTACAGAAAGAGAGAGCAGGGGAGCAGGAGAGTATAAAGAGGATAAAGGGCACACGAGATCACCACACATGGAGAAAAACTTGCTTACTCAAATATCAGTAGTGTTGTAAAGAAATTCTAAAATTCTTTCAGCAGCTCATCAGACATAACCAGTTCAAGTCAGAAGAAGCCTGAATGCCATTTTACACATTTATCTCAAATTCACTTCAGAAGATGCTTTAATGAAACCAAGCTGGAAAATGCAAATATTTGTTAAATCACATATGACAATGGTTCTACAACCACACTGCACTGACAGAGCCTGATTGTCTCTCACACACTGCAGCTAATGCGATTTTTTATTTATGCCAATTGAACTATTTCTGCTTTTCATCACTTAAAAGAATTCAGTTCAAGATTAAGAAAAAATTGAGGTTTTGAAATTCCATTAACTAAATGAGAGGTTGAAAGTCACAGATCTTAATTGGACTGTGTTATTTTTATATTAATGGTATAAGTTACAAACTGGTAAGTAGACAAAAATGTATCTTGTCAGACAATCTTGCTATGTTGGCATCTCATTAGAGATGAAGAGTAAAACACAGTCCATGAGGTTCAGGTACATGGGAGACTTATACAACAAGCCAGGGATGGGGCGGAGGTGAAAAAAACAAAACAAAACCCACAAAACAAAACAACCACAACAACAAAGTTCTGGAATTTGGGGATGTACAACGCACGTGGATAGAACTACACAGCTTCTATTCCCAGGGATGGGATTAAATACATGCTCAAGGCAGCAGTGTGATTAGAATGAATTGGTGCAACAAAATGTTCTGAGAATGGAAGCTGATCCAGTTCAAACAAATGAGAAATGAGGATGCTACAATGTCGAATATTTAATTAATGAAAGAAAAACAGAGAAAATTCACTAGAGACAACTGTTCTGTATTCCCAGACATTGGCTAGCTGGCTTGAGAAACATTTCTATTACTAAACTCAATTTTAAAAACAGGAAAGAGATTCAGCTGTGGAAGACTCCAATATTGTTCAATTAACATTTTGGTATAAGATTTTAATGACAGCATCTTGAAAA
>NW_005054347.1:1438254-1481106 GCF_000277835.1 Geospiza fortis
TGTCTGATTATACCTCAGCCCAGAAGACTGAGAAAGCTGTCTTAAAGGATTACAACCTACAGATTCACATTTCTGATTTGTACAACTGCTGGAGGGCATTGTGGAGTGAAAGCATTTTCTGAGGGCGTTGTGCAGAATGTACATCTCAAGTGTTTTACACACATGAATTCAGCAAACCTGCCTTTCTGGACAGCAGTAAATCAACCAGCCAAGCATCTTAAAAAGAAATAGAGGAGAGTAATACATTATATAATTTTTCTCTGTTTTGTCCTGTGAACACACTTCTGATAGTGCAGAGCGCAGAGGTCTGTTTGATAAAGCAGTTTGATTGATAACAACTGTGCCATTCCTCTGAAGAATCCACATGAGTATCACAGATGGTGAGATAACTTGCTGTAATTTTCTCAGCAAAGAACACTGAATCAAGCTTTCAGCCTACATAGCAGTCAATAATTTCCAACAAAAATTGCTAAAGGAGATTTTTTTTTATTTAAGTAGGGAAGGAATTCTGTACTTGCATCTCTCAAATTTCGATTATCCTGGCATCCACATCTCTGCTGTGATGCTGGAATGTGTTCTACAATCAGCATGTTGAGTATTTCTGCCCCAGTGATTCTGACTGCACATGTAGGTTAATGTCAGACCCTGACAGTGATAAGGAAAACAGTGAAAATATGGGAAAGCAAAAGGAGGGGGTAAAAGCATAAATAATACTGAACTACGACTGACTGAACTGAGATGCTTGGAATTCTGTAGCACTGAGGGTGTGGTCAAGTGCTCACCTTGTACTACCTTCCCATTATACTGTACTAGCTGGGTCATGCAGTGTCCTTGTGTCCTGCTACTTGGAGCCTAACTAGAATAGCTGGACTTATTTGAATTGAGAGTTGGTTCATGGGGTGAGACATCTAAACCTACACATAAGGAAACCACATTTGACATGCTTAAGTATTAGATAGAGTGAGGGGGGAAATACCAAATAAAGCATTTCTATGATCCAAGTTACTCAACTGCAGTTATCCCTCATTAAAGAGTTTTTATCAAATCCACTGACCACAGGATGGACAAGCACAGCGTAGACCCTCAATCTGCAGGTGCACTGTGGACTGTAAGGGTGTACAGGAGTGTTCTGTAATATCTAACTTCAAACAATAATGGGCCTTCAAAACATGCACCACATTGGATGTCAGACAGCCTTCTGAAAACTGAATAAATAAGCCTTCTGCTGTAAAAAGTGTTTATTCCTATTTCTCTAATGAGCAGCTCTTCCTTTTTCATCCATAATATCCAACATAAGACAAAGTTATATCAGGACAAATTTCCATTTCCAGTGACTCTTCTGTCAACAGGTGAAACCACAATCTAGCCAATGACACAAGAATCAGCACACCTGGATTCTCACATCTCCCTGGACCTGGGCACTAGCTTCAGTCATGGAACACTGGACTAACTTACAGAGCTAGTCCAAGCTTGTTACTTGCGAGGCAAATAAAAAAATAACTTGGTCCTTATAACTCAAATGTTGTAGTAACCTTGCTCCCATTACTCTTAATAGTTTTTCTGAACAGCACAGAACTTCAAGGCACAGGAGTCTATCTGACAGTGTTTGTCTTGAAGGTTTACCCTCCATTGCCTCTTCAGACTTTCCACATGCTCCCTCTGCACACAGCACCCTAAAAAAGCATTCCCACTGTCTGCATTCTTGGATCATGCACAAAACCAGCTGCAAACCTTCTTCCTCTGCCATTGTGTCTGTTCTCTGAAAAGCCTGCTTTGATTCCAGCTCTCACACCTTTCATGTCACTGGCATTTTGTTCCATTCTCACTGGCTTGCCTTTGGAGAGTTCTTTCCCTTGGGAAGAAATGCCACAGCTCCATTGATGGCCATGCTCTGTGTACAGCAATTTCACAGGAGACTTTATTGCTTGAACTCTGTGGCACAATTTCCATTGGTTTACAGCAGCTCTAAGGCTCTCAAAGCGGTCTCATCATCATCACAATTATTTGTTTAAAAGGCTCTTCTGCTCTTTGAGTGCTGTCATTCAGTAAGCCCACCTGCACTGGTTGGAATAGCATCCTTGTTCCAAGTCTAGATCATCTTTTGGTTCTTGAAAAACAAAAAAATGCTTCAACTCAAATATAGAACATCAACTAAACTGCCAAGGCATCTTTTTACCCCTTGCTACTTTTGGCTGTAGCTGATAAAATGCCAGCGACATATCTTTCCCAGTAACACAGCCTGGGAATTTGCTTCTATGTTGACCCATTCAAAAAAGCTTCTGCTATGACTAACTCCTGCAAAGAATCCTCAGATTCAAATTAAGATGAAGAGCTTTCTAGCTATTTCCCATGCAAATCTCACTTTCAATTTTATGAATAAAAATTTTAAACTGTCTTCTTTGTATAAGGAATTGTCAGTCTATAATTTTAGAATCCTTAAAAATTCTATTCCCAGGAGCGGGAATAGTCCATCTTTCACAGAAACCTGGCATTTAATTTCCCTTCTGCTTTTCTGCAGTTTTATTTCAGACACTTTTCTCATAACACTGCTTCTGAACTGTCTCATTTTTACTTGTTACTTTAGCATTCTTGTACAAAATACACATTTTTAAACTCTAACAGTACCCAGTCTCCTCAGCTTCTACCACTGAAAAAAAAAATACTCTGTTTTTTAATTCTGTAAAATAAATAGAGTCAAATAGTGTTTTGCTGTGAAGTGCCTGGAATTTGTCCCTTGGCTTTTCTGCTATTGTCATTCTTCAGAGAGAGCAGAAATCCTTCCCTCACCAAATTAAAGCCATTAGTCCTTGTGTAGCCACAGCACTTGCCAAACAGAATCTTCCCCGGCAGCTGCAGACAGCTCCAGCCTGTTAACTGACTACCTGCTCAAGCATTTCCCACAAACAAAATGCCCTGGTACACTTGCAGCTTGCCTCTTCACGTCCTGCACAGGAGCACAAGGTTTCCCCTGAGGCCTGCCCACATGGTGGAAGAAAAAACACCTTACATCCCCTGAGGAGGGCACTGACAAGGCTGGGACACCAGGGAAGGGATGTCTGGCCTCTGCATTCCCACGGCTGCCACCTCCTAATGCAATCATCCGCTTTTTTATAGCGTCTTCTAAATCCTAGCCAACAGTTTTACCCCTACAGGTACAGAGTAAAGAGGTTCTGAAGACATATACTTATTAAAAAGTCAGAAACTGTGCAACCAAAGTGTCTGTGTGTGAGTGGGGGAATATCACCCAGCAATCATGCAATCCCAAGCTTTTCCCAGGTTATCCATAAGGAACACAAAATAATCCTATTTCATGTTTCTACGCAGACACTCCAGACTTTGAGCCCAGTTCTTGTTACTAACAATAATGGCTGACAGGTAGATGGAGGTTAGAGCAGTTCCATTATAAAGGAAACCCAAAAGAATACAGAATTAAAGGTTTCACAACTCACTAACTCTGTCACTGCTTGATGTTTCAGCTTCTGAATTCTTGTCTTTGCACGCTCCTCTTAATGCTTTTATACAACTTTCTTGCTGGACTGTTTATTAAAGCAGCTGTGTTATTCACTATAAAAAAATCTAATAAAAGAGTTCTCTCTTTAAAACAATTAAAAATAAATGCAACAGATGCGTAGCTCTACTCTTGGCTATTGATTTCAAATCCCACATGACTTTCATTATTTTATTATCATTCATATGATAACTCAGGGTAGAAATTGTTCAGTGAAATGCACAGAGATTCACTTGGGACCTGACCCTGTTGGGTTCCACCCTCCTGCATTTTCAATTTGCCTTCAAGTTGAGTATTCATTTTTAAACCACACCAAACTGTACATATGGTTCATGATAAAATTCTCAAGAGGAGGCCACTGGTTTCAGGAACAACAGTAGAAAAAATATGAAGAGAGTAGTGTGAAAAGAAATGTCAGCAAGGCTCTGCCTGATTGAAGTCTCTTCTGCATTCAATATTTGAATTTTCTGCATTATTTATTGCCACCATAAAGAGTTTAATCCTTAAGGCATCATTCTGCATGCAGTTTCTTTATAAGCACACGAAAGCCTAAGTAGCTTAATTCCAATACAGTTATATAAATTATTAACTTCATCTCCAAATACAATATGAATTTCATCTGAGAAATTGTCTGAGATCCAGAACTTCTGTGTGGAGACCAAATTTCCTATATTCAAGCATTTACAAGAGTTCTGTGAAACAATCTTTCACTTGAAGGCTATACTGCAGACAAGGATCATCTTGTAAACTGCAAGCAGGACCAAGGAAATATCTCCAAACCCAAACATTTACCTATAAGAATCCTATTCCAACCTATATTTCTAAATTTTTCTCTCCGACTGACTAAATATAAACACCCCACCACCACTACTCCCACCCCTTTTCCCCAAACCCCAAGCAGATTAACCTACAATTTGGCCAATTGTAAGGTACCTTGAGGTAACTTACTACTTTGAGTGCATCAACATGATAACCTAGGACATGGCAAATCTCACAAGAGAAAACTCTGCAAGCACCACTTCTATTATTCATTCCCTACTGTCACCCTGAGTGCTCTCAGAAGAGTTCTCCAAATGTCACCTTCCCACTAACTTTCACATAGCTACATACATGTGGCTAGAAATACTGCTTCAAGTATATCCCAATGTAAGTGCTCTATTTCCACAGACACAGAAAATGCATTAGTTTCTTCTAAAAAAATATGGAAAAGAAAGGGGAAGAAAGGCAACAAAAACCAAACCAAGCAAAACCCCAAAAGTTGTGTCCACAGAGCTGGTACCTACTTCTATGTTATCCTCAAAACTAAAAGTACAGAGGATGAATTATTGTTTTTAACAACACTAGAACCCTAAAGAGCTTCCTCCAGGAGTCACTGAAGTTCACAGGAAGGCATGGGTTGACTTATTTCTGCAGCAGTCCTGGCCTTACATTCAGTCCCTGAGTTTCTGCTTAGTATTTGTGATTAGTTGCCTGTATTAGTGATTCAGTTGCTATTTCTAGTATTTCTGTCCAAATATCTGACAAATAGCAACACTTTCTGCAAAGATCTGTATTCTGGTACATGAGGAAATATGTACATTCTTTATTAATTACTAGTTCTTATTTCTACTTAAGAAGTTTTAGCCATCTAACTGAAAAAAAGAAATGAGATAAAATAAGCAGTTTTCAAGTGGAATACGACGCATCAAGCAAGGCACCGTCTGGCTAAGTTCCTGCTAAGGATCACCTGATAAATCAGCACAGACCAGAATTCACTGTGTGCCCAAAACGGGAAGAAAAAGCTTTGTATTTTGTACAAGTTAAAGAAACCAACCACAAGATACAAGTATCTTTCTGGAACCATCCTCAGATGTCTTAAGAGGAAAGAAAGAAAGCAAGCATTGCAAAATTCAAGAATGAAAATGCTGATAACATCTCAGCTGAGCCCATTTTAGGATCTGAGCCAAAATTCAGTAAGGAAAGGACACAATGAGCTTCCAGAGGGCAGGGATTTGTTGTTCCCACAGGCAGCCACTGCTGCTGGTAAAGCAGGGAGTGGTTGTGGAGGAGGCAGCACGTACCTGGGACGTGCACTGCCAGTATGTGTGTCTAATTTTTATTGTATATACTCCCCTGGACACAAGAAGTTTTAAGAATTCCAACATTGCAAGCATTTGAGCTAGCCTATTAAATCACTGGTCTTTCTTTCAATCCCAGGTCCCTCAAACTCAATGAGTTTATTCTGCCTGAGTAAAAGGTTCACGTCCTCCACTGATTTCTTTTCATCTGTCTCTTCAAAGAAAAGCTTAGATAGAATCTAGAAAGGCAGATTCTAGGCAAGGTAGAAAATGCTTCCTACAACCAAAACCTTTATGAACATTTTGAATTCTGTTCCATTCCAGTTTTAGTGATGTGTGTGTTTATATTACAGTCTGTGTTTTGAAATGAGGGAAACTAAGGCAATGCAGCTAGGTCAAGGAACCTGCATTAGGGTGGATGACTAAGCACACCAGATTCAACACACAAACCACAAGATCCATTACAGTTTATTTGTTCCATATTGTTTTTCAGCACAGCCTTACCTACGAAACAGTTTTGTAAAAGTAGTGCAAAGCCCTCTGATTTCTCTTGCATGGTTTCTTATTTTTTTAAAAAAGCCAAACACCTTTTTCCTTGGAGCATAAAAGAAATGTGTTTCTTAGAGTCTGCTTTCATTAGAAATCAGGAGTAACATCAACTTTTCTACAAATTACCTTTGGAGGCCACATCTGGTTAGCTTAATTCTTCAAAGATTGCCTTGCTCTGTTTCCTTGGCTCTTTCTTCCTTTGTCATATATTGGCTCGTTTTATGTCTGACAGTTCCTTTATTACCAGATTTCATTTTGAATCCGATTTCCCCCCCTGTCTCATTACTTCTGTCTTGCTCTCTGTTTGTTCTCTATTTCTTTTTCCTGTCTGACAATTCTCTTATTAGTGGATTTGGTTTTGCCTTTGTTTCATGCTTTCTGCTTTTATTCTCTTGTGTCTTATTTTTGCTTTTTTACTTATTTTTCTCCTGTCAAGGCCTCCTTTTCTTTCTGCCTATTCTCTCAAAAGGTATATGCTTAGCTTTTGTTTAAGGTTACCAGATTTCAGCATGCTGTGGAGCTAGTTTATTGTTAGATATTGCCATGAAGAAGGAACCAGGTTTAAATCAGCTCCTTTGGTCTATGAGCAGCCACTAATCTATGTATTTATACAGCCATAAGCTCTGCTTCTCAGCTACTACAACATGTCCTAGAACCAAACCTTCTAGTTTAAAGAGCAAGGACACTGCTTTTAAAGTTCATTACTTTCCCCCAGCATTCTCCATAAGCCATTAGGTTCCCCCCAGTTAGTTCAGACAGAAGGTGACACTCCAGCCCTGCCTTCGCCCTGCTCCTTGCAGGCTGTCACAGCGTGCTCAGGACAGTAAATCCTCTCCTGCTGCACCTTAACACGCACAATCAGTGTTACCTGCAGCTCCCGTGTCTCAGCCCCTCCCCAGGGAATCAGCTCTGTGCGTGCACCATGCAGGCTTGCTGTGAGACATTTCAGAGGGAAAATGAGAGCTTTTGTGTGCTTCACTGGGGCTAAAGTGGAAAAAGTGTTATTGATGAGCTTCATCCAGCTGGTCTCCTAATCCTTTAAAGAGCTCCCTGTACTACCAGGATTCCATGTATGCCAGGGACTAGCAAGCACCCACTGAAATAGCCCTGACTGAAAGCCAGGGGACCTCAGTTATATTTGCCACTTGCATCAGTCATTTATTTCAGGTGCCAGAACCTGAGGCAAGACCAAGAAAGCACTGCTGGGACAGCTGGCTGATCTGAAAGGAGATGTCTGGCCTATACTGATAGTTCAATAGGATCTTTATTTTTACAGCAATAGAAAACACAACTGGGTGATCTCACTGCCACTGACTACAAGAAGGAGGAGAATATTATCTCACTGCCCCTTCAGATTGTTGTTCGGGTGTTTTTCAAATTAAAAGGGAGGTCTTGCAGCCATAAATTTTCTCCACCATGCTAATGGATGGAGAATTCTGCTTCCAAAGGCACCAGCAAAAGGAGCTTTACAAGATTTCTGGGTGAGAGCTCAAACTGATTTATTATTTGTCAAGAGACACATTAAATAAACTTGGCCTTTTTTGCTGTCATCAGCTGTCTGAAAGACAAGCTATAAGCATTAGAGTTTTCTTTAATGCCACAGCACTTAGGTTAGAGAAAGCACAGTTGAAGCATCTTACATTTGGAAGGAAGGTGGGATGTCAGGATGAATGCTGCTTGCTGGGGCTGTCTGTTCCTCAGTGGGGAATTAGTTCCTGTGCAGTGTTTTCTGTGTATGTTTCCACTGGAGGGGAACAAAGTTGCAAATTGCCTTTGGTAATTAAACTTTGGTGAATCACAAGGAGGATGAAGTGTCACGTCCTTCTCAGCCTGTAACAAGGATCTCTGTACGGTGATTCAGCAGTCCTTTAAGGATCATCATTGCCAAGGTGCAAGAAGCAACCTTCTGTGAGTTACCTGCAGGACACAGCCTCTCTATTGCCACTGCAGAAATGTTCATGTTTGTTTTTTGTCACAGAACTCCCTCATAGTTTCTGGTTCTTTACTCTTAAAAATCAAAAGCAGTGCTCCATACAAACAGCAGCACAGACCATCAAGGCAGTGATTTCTGCTTAAGCTTCTGAAAACCAAAGAGAAAGCAAATTATGTGCCATGCACTGTGGGCTAGGCATACTGGCACCCTGATCATTTACTACTGAAAGCTAAGAAATCAAAGGGATATAATGCACACAATGATGTGGGGCAGTGCAACATAAAACTTAAAGGCATGCAGCCATGCAGATTTCTGTATTTAAATCCTGTGGACATACTAAAAACTGCAGCTGTGTGAACCAGATACCAACTTGCTATGCATAAATTCTGAGTTCTCAGACCAGTATCAGATTCTCAGATTCATCAAACTGATGATGAATGAAAAAGAAAATAAAGAAATTTCTCAGAAATGTACTGATGGTGGGGCAGGCTTTTTTTTTTTCTTTAAACAGATGCCTCTGCACGGATTTCTCTAGACTAAATTGTATTAATCACATTAGCACAGTAAGTCCCACAGCAAAGATGACTCATCTTCTCTGCTGATAAGGAAGGCCATCTCTGTTCCTGCAAACCAGACCCCTCTCCATATCACTTGGCTTCCTATCTTGTGATTTAAATAGAAATGGGACTAGACTGCACACCCTTGACACACAAGTCCAACTAACATTTCAATAACTGTTCACCACTATGCATAAAAGCCCTTATTAGCTGTCTTTGAGTGCTGCTGACCCTGACACAACACTAAACTGTGGCAAACAGGCTGGGATTAGAAATTTCAAAACCATTTAGATGCCTTAAGATGCACTATCATAATCTGCCTTTGGGAATGATCTGCCCTCACAGCAAAAGCTACCACATTAGCAACATATTCCAATTTCCACACACTCTCCTGCAGCCACAAGCCCTGTTTCAGCATTCTCCACTGTTTATGCCGGATTTAATCACAAAAGGACCTCATGCACCCTTCCCAGGGCAGGTAGAACCAGGTATTGTAGACACATGCTGCTTTTAAACTAAATCTGTATGACTGAGATTCCTTTTTTCCCAGCTTCTCAAAAAGTGGAGCACTCAAAGGGCAAATAATAAATTTCCTAAAGTACTCCTGCACACCATAGAAACTGGAGACTGATCTGTGGTCAAAGGCAAGACAAACTCTGCAGACCTGCCCACAACTCTGCTGTACCTGTTAGTCTCCTTCTCCAAACTGAGACTGACAAGTTGCCTCTGCACTGCAACTATTAGCAGAATTCAAACAATCCCAAATGAAAGATCCAAAAGGGATCCAGGGTCCTCAGTTTCTCAACTTCTGTGGCTTGAATTCAGGCCAAAGCAGTGACTATTTAGAACCCAAAGGCTGATCTGGAGTGAGGAACTGTTCCTCAAGAAAAGCCTATTGTATACAGAAGTGTAAAACAAGGACAAGGTTTGGGCCAAATCTACCTATCTTATTTTGTCACCAACCACTTGATCCTATTTTCTCCAGCATTACAAAGTATTTAGATGCAAATGTTGAGTTAATGAATATGAACAAAAAAGTTCAAGCAAAAAGAAAGCAACGTATGGGTAAAACACACTATTAAAATGTGTACATACTTCAGACCATACTTCAAGACAGCTCTCCCTCAAAAAGGCTTGAGTTTGCCAGTAAAAACAGCATCCAGCAAGCAAACAAACTCATTTATTTCAGGAGTCAAAGACCAATTCACCCTCCCTGTAGAAACTCTCATGACTGAAATGCTTTCCTAATTGATAGTGAGTATTTTTCTGGTATAGAAATATTTAATCTACAAACATGAAGTGAGCACAGCAGGCTGACTCTGAAGATGTCACCCTGAAATGAGTTGACTCAGTTGGGCATCCCTTCCAACCTCACAAAACCACTTTTCATCACTGTAGTTCTAAAAGCTGTTCCAAAACTTCACTGGTTTGAAAATACATACAAGACAGGAATTGCAGGGGAAGTGGGAAAGGCTATAATATTCCTATAAAGCAAGATAAATTAAAGGAAATGTTATCCTTGGACACTTTATTTTCTTATCAATTTTAGACAAAACCCTGTCTTTTGTGGACAATAACTTCTGATCAATTGGTTCTAATTGCTTCAAAACCAATCACTGAATTTTTTACAAACCACAGGAAGATTGCCAGTGAAATCTATGCCTCACCCCTACTAAGACTGTTTTATGAGCTGTCATATCCTGCAAATTTCATTTAAAACTGAGCTCTGCCTCTGAACTATTTAACAATTAGATGAGATGTTTTGCTACAATTTCACTGCAATTCAATTGAGATGAGAGTTCAAGTGAAAGAAAACTTCAAAATGCCACTCAATTTATACTCATCCTTATATTGCTTAAAATACCCAAGATCACTTCCAGCAAAAAATCCAATTGCTGCAAAAACTTAATGAGCCTTAACATTTCATATTCCACAGACCCAAACACGGACAGACAAACTACAGGTTGATGTTGTTTAGAATACTGCAGGACACCAGGAGAGCACTCCGGGGTACAAAGCGCCCTGCTGCTAATGGTCTGTGCTTGAGCTGACAGCAGTGACACACATGCACACGGTGAGAGCTCCTGAGGGCACAGCCATGATACAAATGAAACTCCCTCTTCAGAAGCAGGTGAATTTGCCCATGTACATGCAAATAAAGGGTAAAAAGCAAACCAGGCTGAAAGTTAGCTTGAGGAATAAAGAAGCTGGCATGTGAATTTAGGACATCATCAAGACACAGAAAGGAAATAGATGCACGCAGTAGGGAGACGGAACCTGACTTATCTGACTCCATCAAGTCCACCATCAAATCATGTTCCTAAGTGCAAGAGCCATGACCTAAAAACAACCAGCCCGTCCAGCCAGTTCCCCCAGGACTCACTCTGCAGACGTTTCACCAGCTCCATCCCTTCTCTGGGCACGCTCCAGCCCCTCAGTGTCCTTCTTGTAGTGAGGGACACAAAACTGGACACAGGAGGGTCTGGCCTCACCAGTGCTGAGTACAGAGGGACAATCCCTGCCCTGGTCCTGCTGGTCACACTATTGCTGACACAGGCCAGGATGCCACTGGCTTTTTTGGCCACCTGGACACATACTGGCTCATGTTCAACGGACTGACAATCAACATCCCTGGGTCCTTTCACAGCAGGGACCTTCCAGCCACTCCTCCCCGAGCCTGTAGCACTGCATGGGGCTGCTGTGACCCTGTGGGCCATGACATTCACACCTGATCTGTCAGCCTAAACACAAAGAAAACCTGTGAGCCCTACCTAGGTCTGTCCTTGCTATGAAACCATCAGTTGCAAAAACAGGTCTGCCACTAAAGTCTTGACTAGAAAAGAAAGCACTTAATACTTGCATGAAACAAATAGGAATTGACTGAGTCTGCACTGACACAAGATTCAGCTGAAGGCCACTAGAAGTAGTGAGCAGCATTCCAGTATTTTTCCAGAATAGTCCCTCTCATTTATTATTTTTAGCTTGCTGTTCTAAGAAAAGAAGTCACAGATGCCTCTAACCTGCCTGTCTATTCACCACTTTTAATAGTCAGATTTCCTTGCAAGTTTCATGAAAATCTTCTTGACAGGGCATAGCCAGAAGTTACCTACACCCACTGCACTTCTGGTCCATACCCATACACACAGGCTAGCCAGGTACCCAGACCTCCTGGAGCTCAGGATCTCTCACAGCACTGGTTGGAAAAAGCCCTGTTACAAAGGAAAAGAACTAGACAACACCAAGGAAAACATCAGAAGTATGGCAAGGAGATGCTCTTTTGTAAAGGCCGTGAGGAAACAGCCAGAAAAGCAAGAGACATTGTGGTGTGGAAGGAGGGAGGGAAACATACAATGACACTGGAATCCCATCCTGAGGCAAGCATGTGTGAATTCCATTACTGATGGAATGACTTTTTACTCATTAAGAAACTTTAGATAGTCTGTTGGTGTCTGTTCTCACTGCTTCCAGAACAGAGAGATTCATTAGGAGGGTCAGGTAGCGATATGTCCACAGGACAAGTGAGTCAGTGTAGGGTGTTTGAATGTCGGCAAAGGTCACAATTAAAGTGCTCACACTCCAGCAGCAGTGGCGCCACACAGCCACCAAGCCCAAGCCTTATCATGGACCAGCACAAGTCAGAAGCCACTACAAAGACTTTTACATAAATACATTTCCTGTTATCAGGAACGAAATGCTTCCAAGGAGAAAGTGTTAGGGTTTTGTTTACAGCAACAATTGAGAGACAACAGCAAATTAAGAGAATTCATATTTCCGATAATCCTTTTTGACAAAATTCATCAGCCAGCTAAGGAGTGCTGCAGTTTGTTCTGATTAGCAGGAGAAATTTATGATAGAACCAAGTATCTAATGCAATTCTGTCTGATAATAAAAAAAACAAGAAAAAATAAAAACCAAGCAAATAAACTAAGAATCCTCCCAATCAATAAAACAAAACAATCCTCTCCCCCCCCAAAAAGCCCCAAACACACAGATTTGCTTTGAATGCAACAGAAATTAAAGTAAAAGGAGTTATTTTCTTTATTAAGAGTACCAAATTTCTTTCTAGCTGACACTTAGTCCAGGATTTTTTGGCTTTTACTCTGAACTTGAACGCCAGGGATTTTGTGACAATTTCCAACGCTTTAAATACAGCCCTCTCTTACTGCTGCAGTACCCCATCTACTTTCTCTCTCACCTGTATATCCACGGCTTCATAAAATCATTTGCAACAAAACCTTCTGCCCACATGCGCCCTGTGCCTGCTCGTGTTTGAAGTGGAAGCTGCTGTCACTCTACCATCTGCTCTGCAAAAGAGCATCTCTGTTTCATAATGGTATACCCAGACAAAGGGCAGCTTCTGCTTCCCCATTGGCAGCAACAGTTTTAGTCCAATTCAGAACAATATGTATTATCAAAAATACAGGGCAAAAAATACCGGTTTTTCCAACGTAAAAAGAAAAATATATCTTTATTTAAAGTCACCTGAAGAGCGACCCAAAGGACTCTGAAGAAATTAAGGAGAGACAGTAACATTATACACGTGTGCATGAGTCTGTCCTGTTTTAAACCCTTTAAAATGAACGATTTTGATGCTAAAGAAAAGGATGAAAATTATTATGATGAAAGGCCAGCTCACAATGTCCTTGGATCAAAGGCCATCCAAGGCTACCTGCCCTTGAAAGCTGTTTTAAACATAAATCTCCGCTCTTGATTCATTCCCTTTCAAAGCCTGTCTGAAAGTACAACCAGTTGTGACAGTGTGGAAATAAATTTAAGAAAATGTTTGAATTCTGAGTGTCTGATCCTACGATCCTACAACTCTAGTCTTATATCAAGCAATCAATTAAGGAGGCGTTTTTTTTTGTTTTTTGTTTTTTTGTTTTTTTTTTTTTTTGTCCGTTTTTTACATCAACCCTTCAATGCAGTGTTGTGGAGTTTAACACCCATGACCACTACTTCTCTCATGTTCAGGCCAATATCTCTGTTCAGCCTCAGTGGCTTTCCTCTTTGACCATGAGCAGAGATTATGGATTCCATGTTCTGTTTGTATTCTTTAGTTCTTACCTTTAGACATTGGATTTTTTAAACTTTCTTTGAAAAATTCTGATTTCCTGTTCATTTTTAAGGTCAGCTTACAAAACATGCACAACTTACCTGTGCTTGATATAGCTTGTTAAATATTTCATTTTATTTGTGTTTTTATTAGCAGAATTCAGCCCTCTGGGGCACTTTTACAAAGGATGCTTTTGAAATGTAAATGTGATTGATTTGATATTACATCTTATATTATTCTTAGTTGCATAGTGCCTTTGGGAACAAGAGGATGGAGTTTTCTTTTAACTGATGAAAAGGTATTTTCCCTTTTCTACACACAAAGAGCCTACAAATTTCTAAAAAGAGTTACCTGTCTTCATATGTTCATGCTAACCAACTTTTAGTGCTTCTTCCATTTTCTGAATTGTTTTGGGTAACAAACCAAATAAATTTGGTACTCCCATTTAAGATGCAAGTTCAAATTTACACACTGTGCAGACACAGTTCCACCTTTAACAGGCTGAATAGTACAAACCTCACCAATATTATCCCAGTTGCTAATGAAAAGTGCATACAGCAGTTCAGCTCAGTGGTTGAGAACGTGCTGCTGTGTTTGCAAAACCCCATTATAACTTGCTTATGTAGTGAGAATTATTTGAGTGTTTTAAAAAGCAGTTAAATAAACGACAAATCCTTTATATAACACTAAGTCCTTTATAAAGAACATACTCCAGATGAATATTCCAACACCTGGAAATGATGGGCTAGCACACTCCCATTTGAAACCCACGTTACACTTTTCCCTGTCCCCAAGAGGGTGGAATGGTCATAGATAATATATTTCACTGCAGATCTGCAATCTCCTTCTTGTTTCAAAGAAGGAATATTCGTATGACTTCTACAACTCATCAAACCCCAGCTATTTAGGAGAAATACTTCTCACAGTAATAAACAATGGTAACTGTTTCCAAATAGTGCTGTATTGTCTGGGGAGGTATTTAAAGTAAAGCAAGTAACTAAGAAGCGATCTGCGTTTCACACGCACAGTATTAAAATACACCCACAAGAACAAAAGGCATTTGGGTAAAATTTAACCAATATTAAGGATGGTGTTTTTCCAGTGAATTGGTAAAGCTCAGAAGATGTAACTAATTAGAACAGAAGGCCGCAACAGTTAGACTCTTTCAGAAAGAATAGTTAAGGTACGTTGCCATATGGTTCTGAAAACTCATTTAATGCAATCCATATAGAAGAACATGTGCATATACCCCTGTGAGTTTCCCAAGCATTAATACTGCCTTTTAACTCAGCCATTTAGTGCAGGCACAACTGTTACTGAGCTGCATGACTTTAGACAGTGAAGGTAAAATTAAAATGTGAAAAGATTACAAAAGCTGTGAAAACAGCATAAACCAAGACAAATATTCACCTATGTGTTATATGATATGGGATGTTGCATTCTGCTGAAACAAGCTTGGTATAGCAAAAAACTTTTTAACTTCAAAAGAGCAACTGTATCCTTGCACAAACTTGCACAGTAGCTAGAGCAGCGTGGCCATGCAGCAGATCCTGAGGCAAAGCACTTAATCTATATAATATCTAAATTGCAAAGCTACATGCTCAAAATACAGAAAGAGCCACAGCTATAAATCACTTATAGAAAAGCCCTCACGTTTGACAGTATCAGGTGCCATCTGTCTCTATTCAAGTGTGCTCCTTGGAAAAAAATCAAGAAGGAATTAGAGTTGAAGAAAGAAGTTGGCATGACATTCATGAATCTAACAAAGAAATTGAGTTAGAACGGACAAAATAGCATTTAAGACCTTGACCAGTGAAATATGGTTGTCATTCACTACTGTGAAACTACAAACTTTTTTACTAATAAAGAAGCAGCATTGTTAGAAGTTAGTCTTGCATTTAACTAGGATGTTGCACTATTGATAGTGATCCAGAAATAACACCAAAAGCAGAACTTTTGCTCTTCCTCCATCTGAGAAAGTCTGGACCTCATTAAAATCCCAAGGCTTAGTTCACCACCTAACATATAAACCATTCATCCTTCCATCCCCCCCCAAAAAAAATCATGCACCAATGAGTAGTTTGAAAACCTTACTCTCTATTATTCTCTCTTCTGCTGGAGCTGTTCTTACCTACTGTGTCAAGATCTATCATCGTTATAAAATCTTTGACTGCTAGTTATTTTTACCATTGCACTTCACGTGTTTTGGGCCTCAAATAATATACAAAGTAAGGCCTTTTACTGAAACCTTGCCCAAAGTAAGAATGGAAGACTATTTTTGCTATTGTTCAATTCATAAAATTATCTCATATCCATAATCCCAGACTCATCCCGTAGGAGGCAAAATATAATCCCCTGGGAGGCTTCAGTAAAAATGGAACTGTGCTCCAGTTCTGTAACTGGTAATTTCCTCCCACAAGCTGAGGGTTGATGTGGACACCCTGCACAGGTTCTGCTGATGCCACTGCTGACAGGAAAATGGCCCTGTATTCACACTTGTTCCAGTTCCTCAATCTTAATCACCTGGAGGCTGAAGACACTTGCTTAATTGTGTATATTTTACAAGCAGTCAATGCAAAATTAATTACTATCGCTTCCAGTCCTCCAAAAGACATTTTAAAGGATTTCCAGATGTATACAGTTTTTAAAAGCATCCTTCATTGATCTATGTCTCTGCCATAGATCTGTGTGCTGCTTTCTGTTCTCTTCAATCCGAGTCTGGAAAACAAGGTGCCTTTTCTGCATCCCAATGCCTAAATGCATTCATTGACATTTAATAATATGTTTTACTACTCTGGCCTTTGAGTGTGCTGTATTGCAACTGCCTGGGCATCCCATCGTTTCCCCACAAGTCAATGACACTTCTAAGGAGGGAATAAGTAAAATTCTGGTTTTGATGGTAGCAGTTTCTTGCTTGCCTTGAATTAAAGATTGTAAATAACAGGAACAACACAAGGCAGCTCATGGCTGTGGGTGTCAGCTCCCTTCAGAAATTGCCTTATGGCCACCAGTGAGGCCACACTTGGAACAACAGGCCACACAGAAAGTTGCACTGCCTTCGCTTTCAAGTAGACAAAAGATTTTGCAGAAGGTTAATTTAGAATATAATGTGTCTGTAAAGGAGAATTTTTGAAAGCTGCAGTACTTATTTTGAAAAAATTTCTGTGATACAGAATGCATGGGAAAACTGTAAAGAGCATTAGCTTAAAAATAATTTTTTAATGTCACTTCCCTGATTGGTAACATTTAGCTAGTGTGGAAAATAGTTATTTGAAAAACCCATACTTTAATGTGCAAGCCAGATATTCAGATATTCTCATAATCTTCAACACTGCAGATTTTCAACAGTAGAACTTTGCATCATTGAGCAGTCTTCCAAGAGAACAACATGAATAATATACATTAATTTATGATTTATTTATCTTTACTCCAACTGCTTTAGTGCCTATATTCTCACAGCATATTGAAATGCAGCCATCTCTGGAACAGAGAAACCAGCCTCCCAGAGCCCCAAACCAGCTCACTGTGGGAGAAAGCAGAGCAAAAAGGTGCCAGAACAAACATTATCTGAAGGAATGGTGTCACAGAGATGTCAGTTCTATATAGAGAAATGTAAATGTCTCATCTGAAAGCCTCCAGTTTTATGGGAACAGAGGCAATGAAAGACACTTCATGAGGGCACACAAGTTAGAGCAAGGGACAGACTACTTCTAGATGGATAGTTAATAACTAGTGATCAAAGCTTTCTTCCTTGAAATCAGCAGAACTCCTACTGCTTTCCATGCATTTTCCTTCCCATAGCTATGCTTTGATACAGGAAACCTTAAGTAAAGGTGAACAAAAAGCCACTTCAATGAAGAAAATGCCTCTTTTTTAAAATAATTATTAAAGGCCCTCCTTTGTCCTTTCACCCTTTCCTTTCCCCCTCCAGAGAAGGCATCAAAATCTGGTTTTCATCTTCTCAGATCAGCACTGCCCGTTGTTACAACTGCACCAAAGCTGACTGATCAGTTTGGACGTTTTGGTCAGCTGCTTCCCATTAGCAATCTTTGTTCTGAATAATACTCTGGACAAAATAGCTGAACATCAGCTACCTGAACACACGTGTCTACCACCATTTTACAAGCCTTGCTGTCTGGCTGACTTTCCCAGAAGGCTGTGTCATGCCTACACGTTTTTTCTGTCCCAGAAGATCTGAAATGGCATTAGACACCTGTATCAAAGAAGCAGAGCCCCATCATTCAGTACAGACCTTCCCAAAGCAGAAATATTACGTCAGTCTGATAAGAGCTGTTCCAAATTCAGCACCTGGGTCAGGACAGAGGAAGAGGAACCTAAAAGCTTTAGGTATTTTTACATACAGTTTAACTCCACTGTTGTCTCACAGATTCCCTAAAGAGCATATGGAGCTTACAGATTTAAGACAGATGTATTCTATAAATTCACTGTACACTTGAGTTTACATATTAGTCACTGTTATTTTGTAACAGTAGATTGTTGCTGTAATATTAGCATTTCATACAGCTTCACAGTTAGGGAAGATGGAATAATCATTTGGGAATCCACAGGGGGCTAGCAAAACCAGGTAAATATTTTGCTATTCAAATTGTGGTGCGAAGGCAGAATTTTTCATCAAAAGTACTGGTACAGATTTTTCAAAATCTCTTTAAATACCTTTCCTACAAACTCTGTCATAACACATACTAATGTTTTTTCCTGACTGCCAATCATGAAATTGATCACTGCATTACCTAATTGTTTCTAAGATCTTTATGATTCTTAGAACATTCTTTCTACACAATTTCCCTTCTTGTTTTGTAAATGATTGGGAGAAAATATTTTTAAATATGTATTACCTAAGAAAACAACTATGATAAGAATAACAAATGATTGCTATCTGTTGGCAGAAAAACATTACAAGTTACAATAATTTGACTGAATCGTGAAGTCTGGATTACAATATTCAGAATTAAGCAGAAGAAAGCGGGGTTAAAAAAGAAGGGAACATTAAATAGGTAGAAAGAAAATCAGTTAATTTCTTACTTTACTCTTCAGAAGTAAGGTCAGCAGGTCCTTGAAATTTGAATGAAAGTTTACATTAAACACCAGGTTGCAAAACTGTAATGTTTTTTTAGGAGCAAAACTCCACTGAACACTTCTAGAAGAAAAACATGTTAAATTGTATTTCAAAATACTTCAAAACCTCTGTTGTTTTAGACCAGGGAGACTTCTGGTGCTACTCCTTCTGGTGCAATTGATTTACTTGCACAGAAATCATTCATCTATCAGTATGGAAAACATAAATGTCAAAGCAACTATAATATATGTGTACCAATAAAGTAATCTGTTATGCCTTCTTTTCTTTTTTTTTCCCCTTTTCTTTTTTTTTTAACTCAGCAAATAGAAAAGGCTTTATTAACCTTCAGTAGAACGAAACAAGGTTTTTTAAAACAGAGGATCCCTGGGTAACTTCCACGCAAATGTTCTTCAGAAGGGACAGTGAACCCAAGCTGCAGACCAGCAACCAAGAACTGCCAGTGCCAGTCTGTCCTCACCAGTATCATTTAAACTTCCTTGCCTCAGCTTTTTGTTGTGGGATTATAAAATAACAGTGTCATAACACTGATGATCTGCAACGTCAGCCTATTCTTGTGGCTGATGCTGTCAGTAAATTTAGTTATGAAGTAGTTCAAGAGAAATCCTATGTCTGAAGAAACACACACAGGCACACGTGTCTTGGGAGAGCAGATGACTCACAAAGAAGCAAAAGACACTCACTGCCTCCATGTTTTCTAGCAGTTCCCAAATCACTTTATTCAACTTACTCAACCATCTCCAATTCATTTCCCCTTAAGGTACTATGACTAGATTAAAATAAACAAACAATCAAACCTGAAAAAAATGCCACAACCACACAAAAGACACCTCTGCTCAAGAAAAAAAAAATAAAAAGAGGAAAAAATAGGTAAAAAAAGACCATACCCCAAATAGTGTAGCTCTGTGTGATGAGTTCATAGATGAAGTTAGAAAGCAATAAAGAAATCTCCTCTCATCATCTACATCACAGGAATATGGCTCTGGTGAGGGCTCATCAATCATGCTCCACACCATTAGCTGTTCTAGGAGCAGTCACACACTGAAAGGTGGGAAACTTGGAAAAGAAAATCAACGTGATCTGACCACTTCTGAGAGCAATGTGATGGAGAGTGCCTGAGTGCAATGCCAAGCTGATGGTGCTCTGGAGGGACCCCAGGCAGCTCCCAGGCTGCACTCCAGCACTGCCCTGGCTGGGCTGTGGGTGACACCTCAGACCTCCTGCAAGCCCTGGGCAGCTCCCCCGGAGGAGGGATGTAGGGCTACGTCCTATGCTCAGTTTTGTGTCTTGTTATCAACTGATAACAAAGTACAAGAGGTGGACCAAAAGATGAGGCACTCGTGGGAATGCAATGCTGATGATATTTTAGAAGTGATCTAGAGCTGAGAATTTCAGGGGGGAAAAAAATTGAGGAAAAACTATCTGTGGTTTGAATGGGGATCCTTTATCAACATTTGCTCTGACATTTTAAAGTAAAAAAATAACAAAAATAGAAGTTATACACTTGTTGTCTAGCAAAGAAAAGTACTCCAACCCAAAAAAATATTTTAATACTGAAGTTCCATTTATGTCTCTGTGACTTAGGCAACTTTGTATTTTTGGTCCAAAGTGTTTACTATTAAACAGTGTGATAATCACAGTTCAGTATACTCTAGGATCAGTGGTGCTTGTGGAATTCTTAATTGGTGGGAGTCTCAAATTTTGTAGTAGACATATTTTTTTTTTTGTGTCTAATGCAGCAGACAGCAAAGAGAACAAATTCATTCTAAAGAGGTACAGCACAGGCCAGAATAGTTTTATACTAAATGTCCCCCTCCTCTGCCTCCCCAAAAAAACAAACAAACAATAACCCCCCCCACGTTATTTTGGAGAAGATGTTGCAACTGCCTCCTACACATCCCACCTGGGTGCTCAGCCCAAGGGTCTGCATTCCCAGGGAACCTGGGGACAGAACTCTGAAACCCTGCTGCAGGCCAGGCAGGAGCACAAGGGCATCACAGAGCATGGAGCTATCACAACAATAGCAACAATAGAAAAAAATGCATTTAAATACAACCTCCCCAACTGAAAATAGATTTTTAAACATTTTTTACAGACTATGTCAAATTATATTAGGATAATCCTGTTCCAACCTAATTTATTATTCAAAATCCACTTACTTTAGAAGTTTAAGAATCTATGTCTTTTCCAACACTACCAGTTTTTCTCTTGTATGCTGCTTCAGGAAAGCTCTACTGGGTCCCACAAGTTCACACCAAGAGCTGACTTGATACATCACAGCCGTGTATACAGGAAAATACTCAGTAGAACATAAAAATTTATTTTAAATATCTATTTTTTTCCTCAAATAATCTATTAAGAATATAGTTGCTGCTCTGGAATACCATACACCCTCTGCAACACATTATGTCTGACTGGGATTGATACAATATCAGGGAGATTTTTTTCCTTTCGTTGTCCCCCACTAAACCTCACAAACTCTAGCAGGAATAGTCTGTTATTGCCCTCTTTATCGCTGACAAAGAAAACAGGTCCGAGTCACTGTAAGGTTAATCTTTCTTCACAGCTATCTCTCATCCCTCCAAAGGCTGCATTAAACACCTTCCAAATGACAAAACAAACAGGTAGAGTGAAAACAACAAAGAAAGAGAGACATGAAAAATAGTCGTTCTTCCTTTAAAGCCATCCAGAACATGAATTTGAATTCTGCATCTAATTCCTACACAGCGTGGCTTACAGAAACATTAAAAATTTATAAACAGAATGGGAAATAGCTTGAAGAACACAGAACACATCTGTTAACCAAATGGAAAGTATCTTAAAAATTAAAGAGGTTGTGGAAATTATTTGGTTTATTCTTCTGCATTGCACACAATCATTATGTGTTCTTCAGTTCTAATTGAGTCCTCTAAGTTATAAGAGATTAATAAACACAAGTGCCCAGCCATAATGTCTGTTTATACCAGTCTTTGATCAAGCCTAACTGCAACAAATTGGGAAGAGTCTTTAAGTAATTATCAGCATTATTACACAAGAGCAGGAAAATACTTGCATAACATATTTCTCTTGGACCTCACTCACCAGTAGCAGTGAGGGAGGACAGTCTTAAAATGCTTTTGAGACCTCAAAAGTATATGAGAATATGAACTGACCCAAGTAAAAGAGCATGAACTGACCTGGATAAAAGAGGATACAACATGCTAACACTCACACTAAAACAAACCATTTTTGAAGGTAAAGGTGTTCTTCATATAGTATTTTCATCTCTTGTGAGGAGCAGACGAGGATGGACATGAGGCCAGCAAGAAAATAAGACTGACTGAGTATAATCATAAAGGGAATATTGGAATGGAATGTCATCACTGTAAGTGGGCTGATTGTAATTTATATTAATGATATGCACAATGCTACTCTCCTACCATCCCAGGAAAAAAAAACCAATTTAAAAAAACAAAAACAAAACCTCAGAACCCCACATACACTGCAAACCACATTTTACTGTTTGCATAAGCTCCATTTTGAGGTTGTCAGTACAGCGAAAGTATCTACAAGATAATTAATGAGATACAGCAAACCAATAAAAAAGGTGTATTTTTCTTCTATGTCTTGTTCTACTTCATTAGCCAGCAGGAGGAAAGTCTTGGAGCGTGCAACTCTGCAATTTGTCTGTTGTCTCAGAAACATACCAAACATATTTGATATGCTGGAGGGAAAAAAAACCTTCTTGACTTCCTTATTATTAATCCACACCTGAGAAGTCATGCAGTTTTCATGCAACTGTACCTGAACAGCCAACAAAAGTGAGAAAACTAGATGTCTATGTCCTTTGGTGATACAATCCAGTCTTTCCATTTAAAAAAAACCCCACAGTTTTGGTTTTTAATCTAGAATCAGTACCATGAATCAAGGAAAAGATAGCCAGTGTTTTCTATAGCACATTGCCATTACACAACTAAGATAGACACTGCTACTTCATAAAAGAGCAGATAGTTAATTTCACTACTGCCAGAAAGGCTCTCTTCTAGAGATCTATTTTTACTTCTTCAAGACCATTAAAATATGTACACAGCCAATCCTTATTCAGAGCTAAAGGCAATTTTTAAATTACCAGTTATGATGTTAATTCTTTGCTAACAAGATTTGTGATTTATATAGCATGCACAGTTTAATATAACTATAATTTGCTCTCCTGCTGCTAATTGATGAAAAAGCACTAAATACTTTTCTTAAACTTTGAAGAAAAATTATTAATCATTTTCCAATGTGCTGTTGTCCATTATTGTAGACAAACTGCTTGAAAATAAAGATGATGATCTAAAAATCAGTTCTAGGATCACCTTTAACTTCCACACCATGAATACCTCAGTTACATACCATAAACTAATTAATATAAGCTCTTTCACTGCAGTGTGAGTAACAGTAGAGGAAAACGGAAGGGCAACAAAACATAAAACCAGAATAATGCTGTTTGAACACAATTTCCAACTTTGTTATGTGCAATTTTCAGAAAAAAGTTGTATTGGTGCACAGGCATACATAATAACTATAAAACAAGCCTTATTTAAAACAAACAAACCCACTAACATTTTCCTTTTAGTTAGTTTATAGAGCTTTCCAATTCCCTTAAAGCTTTTTATTTCAGCTAGCAGAAATTCTGGTAAAGGTAGCCAATGTTTGTTCCCTGACATTTCTGCTGAGAAGAAAAACAAGGATTTGCTCATCTTGCTCTCTGAATCCACAGTACATGTGTGAGAAATAATCAATAGATCTCAGTTGCTACTGCAGAATATTTCTGCAAATAATCACTGCAGTTGTAATCCTTGGGCCAACAGATGAGGGATCATCTCTGACTCTCCCCTTTCAAGAATGAAAGCTTAGGTGCCCCAAAGCTATCCACTTCCTATGTAACATTTCCAAAGCACATTTCTGTCTCGTGTGCACATCACTGCAAACTAATTTGGGCCCCTACTGTTCCAGTTTTGCTGATTTTTCCTCACACAGCTGCTGAAAACTTGTTTATTTCAAATGCTCCCAGAAAGTTGCCAAAATTGATTTTCTAAGTTTCCCCAAAGTTTTTAATTGTTTTGAGGTTAAACAGCAAAAAACACCACCCTTCAACCACCCCAATCCACTCCTCAGCCCCAGTAATTAAGATAAGCCAGATCTTGGCAGCTTCCAATCATAGTAAGATCATTTTGGCCATGTTGGCCTCCCCTTTGGTTCTTCTGTCAGAATTCCAGAGATCATCTTTATTTGTGGAAATTTTAACAAAAAAACCCCAAAACTGCAGTTTTTGAGGTTGCACACAATGGCATCTGTACAAACCAAAGCCTGCCTATGCCAGCATCCTTTGGGATGTGGGAGCGTGTAACTCATCTGACTACAGACCAAACCTGAAACTAATGTCTTCAATGTTAAATGCTTGCACAGGACTAAGTCCAATGAATATTCTTTAGTAGACATAAAATACTTTTTTCTCTATCAAGCAAAACAACACAAAACAACCCCCCAGAAACCAACCAAAAAAAAACCCCACAGCAAATATATTACAGAGTTCCTCCTCTTGGAAATATTTGTATAGAGAATATTTGTAGACAGTTTTTCCACGAAATTCATATTGCAACTTTACAGTGTACATCCAATTTTTATTGGAATTATATACATAAAGTTTGCTTTAAAGCTCCCTGGAACAAGCACCGTGCTTCTTGATCTTTATTTCAAGACCAAGAGGTCCTTGTCCTTAATTAGCTTCTTAAGGTTGTAAGGTTTTTAGCACCACCTCAGCTTAGATGGATAAAGCCTTAGCATAATGAGATTACTAGAAAGCTCCACTTTACAATCCAGAGCATTACAATAATATATTTAAAATACAGTTCTTCATGTACATGTAGCAGGACAAATGCAGAATTATGAATGAGATTTACACGCTTCTACCTATATGCAAATTTTGCAGCTACATCAATAAGGTTTTTTAACTAAGACATCTTTACAAAACACAGATATTTACTTAAAAAGCTTAGGTTAAAGAAAGGATTTTCAGTGAGAGAGAAGACAATTTCAGTTTATATCCAACCACTATTGAAGATATTATTTAAAATGAGAGGGAAATGTATCTAGAAGGGCAGAAAATCATGATACCCAGATTACTCAGAATTCAGAATAGACTTTTTCACAAACAGGTTCAGGCCAAGGCAGACTCCTAGGGTTAGTCACAAGTGTAATTCTAATACAGAAGGTCATGTACGTGCCCTAGGGCACCAGAGAGTTTAGACAAACTTGAGTTAATGGAGACTGCTCTCTTAAGATCAAAAAGAGGAACAACTAAATTGAATTTACTTGATTAAAACAAATTTGATCTATTTCCAGAAGAGGGAAAAAAGCTCATCTCTGATCAATTAAGATTCTTTGAGGATACTGCCAAGATGAAAATCACGGCATAATTCAACCAATTCTTTTTTAACATAAAAAAGAAGAATCTGAGGTGAGTACTTAATTAAGACAGGAAATTATTTTTAGAAATAATTAACTTTTATATTTCAAAACAAGCCAAAGGTTACAAAGTAAACTTTTAGTAAAACCAACACCTCTTCTGTTCCCATTTTTGCCCATGGTCACAAGCAGAGCAGGATCTATGCAGACTCAGCCCCCTCAGTGGGGCACAATGGAGTAAGGCTGACAGTAAGGAGACACCCAAACACCTTTTCACTCAGGTGAATTCCTTGGGAAACCTTGGACCTTTCTGGAGACCAGCACATACACACCATGTTTCAGCATTTCTGTGGAATTAGGATCAATATTTTCAAGTGGGATATCAGCATTATAGATAACCAGCAAGAGTAGAAGATTTGACTTTTAAAATACTCAGTGGTCATAAATATGAGAGCACTGCAAATTTTATCAAATGCAAAAGAAAGCAGATCATGTAAGAGAAGGTGCCCAGGCTAACAGCAGTTCAATAGTGATAAGCTTCAACCACTATACTGTACAGCAAAGAAGAAATTCTTGCAAAGTCTGTCCATTAACACATGATAAAGGGGATGGAATGTATCTCCAAGATCCCAGAATCACTGATGGTAGATGCTGGGAAATGCTGCTGCTATTGGAACAGAGCTATGGGCTACATGGATGATTGGTCTAACCAAACAAAGTATTCATATTCTTTTTTAAAATCCAAGCTGATGAGACTGTTATGTGCAAAGAAGAAAGTGCTGAAGTTTCCAAGGATTATACAACTATTCATTAATGAGGTAACCAGTCTCTGTCCAATTCATTTTCAGGAGAATTAACGAAAAAGAAAGAAAAAAAAAGCCAAACCCAACAGGAAAGATAATAGTTTCTCAAGCTTGTTGTTTTATGAGTATATTGCTATGATTTTTTGGCATATTCATATATGAGGCAACATCTAGACACCTCTCCATTTTGAAAGTGCTCAAAGAGATAGGAAAAAAGTTCACATTAGACTCCTTGGCTCCATCCCCATTTATTCTCCTGCAGTGAACTTGGTGACAGAAAGGAATTAGCTTCTTCAGATACCTGATATCAGAAGCTAAAAATACTGAGTCTCTCTCTTGCATGCACACAAAGAACAAACAGTAATCATGACAATGGACCAGAGACCTGTTCTTGAGCAGACTGACATGAAAGGAATTTAGTTAGAAACTGGAAACTCTTCTGATCACAAGGAAAAATTGCAGTGAAGTTTGACAGAGAGAACTCGAATAAAAGCAGTCACAGTACCATCTGTAATGGGCAATGGCTGCCACAGGCAACAAACAGCATTTGGATTTTTCAGCACAAACCAGGGACACCTACCTCGAATTCTAGAAGCATTTTCAATCCACAATTTCTGTCATATACCAAGAAAGCATAATAATCATTTAGACAAAAAGCAGATTGGTCAGTTGCCAAGCTGTGTGAAATGGCCAAGTCATGCTATTATGAAATCTTATAAAGATAAACTAACATGCAATAGATTAATAAGGGGAAATACAAATATAAGAAGCAAGTAAGAATACTCAGGAACTCTATTATAAAGATGTACAGATACATGCAAAACTAGTGAGCAATACCACATCCAGAGATGACGTGTGGGGCAGGCTTGGAGGCCTCTCGCGTTACCTCAGAAGGTAAGAAAACAAGGAAAAAGCAAATGCTGAAGTATAAAACATGGATAAACTTAATACAAAGAAATGTGGTAATCAGAAAGAGCAATACCCAAGACAGTAATGCAATAGTTAGTATAAGGGGTAATTTGCACTAACTGTGGTACAGAGAATAATTGTATCTCAGCTTCCAGAGAAGCAAATAACATATTGAGGCAGGCAGGAACAGGGATCAGTGGCTTAGGAGACAGCATTTTGCATGAGTAACATTAATGCAAAGGCCTGTTTGCAAAGACAACACTAGGTATAGAGCAAGAGACACACATGCACAAAGTTCAAACAATTTATGTACAACATCATGCAAATTTCCTCAGAATTATACAGGAAAATAATGTAAAGCTACAGTGAGACAAACTGAATTAAATAGCCATAAAACTGAAGGAAGTACACAGATTATAATTATATACAAAAGCAGCAAAGAAACTCACAGAGTGAAGTTTCAGAAAGTAGAGACCACACAATCAGTGCCTTCAGTTAAAACAAGTGGATGGCTGCTCCTGGCAATGCTAAAATGAGCAAAGTGTTCTTATGAGAGATGAGGCTGATGCAAAATAAAGATGCAGCCTGAATATGTCTCTTTTAACTTGATACAGCCATCAGAGGTAGCATGAAGCTTATTACCAATCATCCCACCTTGAAGTAGTACGTGAATGAAAAGAAAATCACATAACACGAGGCCAGTGAGATGGTGCTTGAAGGATCATTCCTATAAAAGGGACAGTCAGTACCTTGTGTGTGAAGGTCACTATCACCAGAGGAAAAATACACACCTGATTGAAAAGAAATGTCTTGTAGTAGTATTTGCATGTGAAAAGTTTGGTTCAAGGACAGGAAACCACTGTAGTGAAAAGACCATAAATCACCAGAGAGCTGCTTAAAAAAAAAGTCAAGAAAAGAAGACTAAGGTATACATAACTGACTTGCCATCCAGTACAGCTGACTTTATTCAGGCTTTCATCCAGCACCTTCCCAATGAGGCTCTTTCCCAATAATACAAGGTCCCAAGAATACAAAGACCTTCCCTCCCTGCATACCTGAGCTATGAGGTAATGGCACAAGGCACAATTAGATATGGTGGTAGCTGAATCTCAGTGAGAAATTATCACTGAGCCAAGAAATTCTCTAAATATTAGTTCACACCTCTGTAATACAAGCAATGGATGCCTCACAGACCTCAGTCAACAAAAGATACCTGAGCCCAGTGAACAAATATAACTCACACAATGGTGTCCAGTCTAAGCACAAGGAAAGACATTAACACAATGCAGAAAAAGCCTTCCAGATTGCTGGCTAAATGGTCAGATATTGTAAAATTACCCCAACACTGACAAGCAGCAAAACCAGAAGTCAGAAATTAGGAGAAAAATACATATATATATTTATTACATTCCTTTGTTTAAAGGCATGAAGGTGTTCAAGAAACAATTGGATGTGACACTGGGTGCCATGATCCCGTTGACACAGTGGTGATCAGCCAAACGCTGGATGCAATGACCTTGAAAGTCTTTTCCAGCCTTAATGATTCTATGATTCCAGGGTTATGTTGAACACCAGCCTTAACTTCAGCTGATCGTTAAGCCGAACTTCCGCCACATTTGAAGACTGTCAGCCATTCAAGGCAAATTGCAGAGCAAATCTGTTTAGCAGATGCTAACTTATTCATAAACAAATTGCAGAGGGTTGTGATATATTTCACCAAAAGAGCCATGTAAATTTATTCATAACAAAACAAGTCATAACTGAGAATGCTGAAGAAGACATAAAAGGCTCTTGAGACGTGATCAGATGACCACAATAGAAGATGGAAAGTTTTTCTAAAATGCTATTCTATCAAGAACTCTTTTTTTTTACTCCAGGGAAAGATTCAGACTTGCTTAAGAAAAAAAAAATTGAGGTCACTAGCAGTTCCCAACACAAACTGTGAAAGGTTCACACCTTCAAAATCGGATAGGCTTTCTGCCATTAAAGCACCATTTCTTTCACCTCTCCTTGACTTGCATTTATTATATAAAATACACAGACAAATTTTTAAGGTGTAATTTAGGCAAAATGAATGGCACATTTTTTTCAGCTTTGCCTCTTCAGATGAATCAGAAGGGTAGGACAGGTTCCCAAGAGAGGGCGTCCCAGCAGGAGAGTATGGTTGCATTCATGGAACACTCCAGATCCAGCTCCAGCCAGGGTCCAGTGGGACCTGTGTCAATCAGTGTGTCACCACTGCGACTGTGCCACCACACCTGGCTCTGCAGCAGGGCCCACAGGCACAGTTCCATCCTCTGCTGCTGGCAGGAGTTGGTGGTCACAGCTCACTGCTGCTACTCCGCCCCCTCCCTTGAGCTGCACAGAGGATGCTTTACATGCCTGAGGTCCCATTTCAGCCCCTGCTGACTCACGTGTCTTTCCCTTAAGCAGCTACAGTTTATTACTCATCAGTCAGCACAGTTATGTTCACATCTCTGACTAATTATTAAAGAATACTAATACAGAAGATTTACATGAAAATGGACTTCACTGCCTTGGATAAAATCAGAATTAATCATGCAGAGATCTCCTCTGTGCATTTGTAAATGTTGTATGGAAACCAGGACGTCTGGCTGCGTCCCAAGAATGTGCTCATAGCACTAGAGCTATCTAGTGTAAAATATCACTTTTTAAGTAGTAGATTAAATAAATACTGCATCCCACAAGTGGAGAAATTTAGAGCCTTTTTTCAAAGCCCTTTTATAAAATTAAAATATCATTTTTTATGCAAGAAACTTTGAGTCTGGGAAGGCCAGGCAAAGAAAAAGAATCCCTTCGCCACACTTCCCAAATGAACCCAAACAAACTAGTTTAGGCAGAAGCATGAGCTTAAGCAGAGTAGATTCCAGTAAGTCCTCCAGCTCCTGCAAGCAGCACAGCTGCAGGAGATGACTAGGTCTGAGAGCTTTAACATTGCAGAACTTGCAATTATTGTGTTTCCTATCCCTTCAACATTATTGCAGTTTTGGAGGATCCACCTCCCTTTGAAGCAATTTGGTTCTTAACCAATGAAAATTGTTTCTGCAGCGCTAGAAGAAAAAAAAGTCCAACTTCAGAAGCAATGTGGAATAAGACATGGTCTTCTATTTGAAAAGGTTAAATAGCTTTTTCAAACTCTTTGGTTGATAATTACTTCCTTGGTTGGCAGATATTTTTGGTTAAGTTGCTGGAAGAGTTGTTTTCCTTTGCAGTCAGAAGAAAAGAGTAATTCTTTGAAGACATCTCCATCTGGAGAAAGCATAGGCAAAACATTAACTTTGTCCTTGAACTCATGGTAAGGATTGAGCATAAGGGACCACTTGAGGGAGACTAATCCTAATTTCAGCTACCTGAAGACTGAGAGTGAGACTTGTAAAATGGTAATTCCTTCTGCGTAGCAAGGCACATGTCCTTTCTCACCTCTGATCCAGTCTGATCTCTGTATCATATACAACTGTGTCTCACCCAAGTAACTTCCATAAAGCTACAAGTTATGTACTTCAATTTAGGAGTGAAATACTTAGCCTACTATAACTTCAGGACAGAAAAAACCAAAGCACCAGTGTTACACAAAGCCTTTGCAATGGCCAGGAGCTAATGAGTAAAAGGAAGTTCACAAGTTCCAAAAGCCAAACCACACCTCTGCAGCACAAAGATAAAACACTCCCAGAGCTCCAGCCAGGCTAAGCCAGAGGAAAAACCTGAATGATCACAGGTCTGAAAGCAAATCACTGCTGAGAGAGGCAAGGGAATTCTCTGCATCAGCTTCCTGGAGATTACACTGACCTGACCTATTTCATATCCAGATGTCAGCTACGACCTGGTTTTGATGCTCCCAAGGAACCCTGATTTCACCAAAGTCAAAATACATAAGAAGTATAGGCAGAGTGCGGAACAGGAATTCGTTCCTGGCAGGAAATTATCAGAAACCGTGACGTATGAAATACAATATAATCATCACATTAATGCAGAGTTCTACATAATAAAAGCTAGTTTCTTTCAGGGTTCACTGGAGGAAAGAAACATGCCAAGGAACCTTTAATTGCACACCTCCAGTAGGTACAGATTAAAGAACATCTGACAAAAACGAAGCAAAACAGTTATTTTGAGAGAGAGAGACAATTTCTCCTTAAACACAGTGATGCAAGGCCACTGTCCCCCTGGAGCACTGTTCCATCTCTGGAGTGCAATGAAAGCTAACAAGAGTCACTAATGGCATGCATGTGACACAGCAGGTCTGTTGATAATATTACTGGACTTTTTAGCACCATTTGTTCTTGTTCAGCAGATCCTGAAGCAGCAGTGAGCAGTGGTGATCTGTTACATCTGGATGGTTCTGTTTAGAATTGGCTCCACTCTTGGTTGGTGAAAGTGAATCCATTCTCTCACTTTGCTGGGTTTATGGACTCCCTTCTCCCCACATTGATTTTAAGGCTTCAAGGCCAGAAGTACTTCTTTTATGACTTTTACTTACTTCACATGGATTCATAAGCATACTCATAAAGTGCATCTGATATTAGCACATAAACACGTTATCTAGAAAACTGTGAGCAACTCAGGTGAAAGGCGAGAGCTCTGAAAAGGATCATATCCGTATGGCACAACTTTCCCAAAGCCATGTCTCACTTAGTCTTTCCATCTCTGTTTCCCTACTTTTATTCTGCCACTAAATTACCTGATTTCAACTCCCTCTCAAATCTCCCAGCTCCTTCTCCTCCTCCCTCAGATTCAACCAGAAGACCACCTGCCTAACTCATGTAGTGGGCTCACAGCCTTATACTGCCTTTCATGTTTGTGCTGCACCAGTTATCACTTGATCTCTGTGAGGATCAACAGTGCCAAAAGCACCACTGTGAAGCAACTAAAATGAGAAAATGGGACACCAAAAAACGAAAAAAATAAAAATAAAGAAGAAAAGGATGATATAATAGCCTCCGTTTATATGCAAAACATTAGGCAGCTAAACTCAGCACTGTGATGTAAAATAGTACTGACATCTGCATTTTCAAAACGTGTGGTCTAATCTCCACTGGAATCCCTAGTGCTTAATCTGCCAGTCACCACACATGGATTTAGTATTTACTGCCAGGTATTAACTTGCAACTGTTTCAAGCATAAAAATCCTGAGGATTGGACAATACAGCTAAGAAAATATGGTTTTTATCTACTCTTTTCACAAAGATGTCCTACCTTGTTTTAATAAATAAAAAACAATCCTCCTGACTAAAAATTTAATACTATGCTTTGTATTTTGCTAGTATGACCATAGAAATATCCGTGAACCAGAGCAAAATGTGAGGCTAAATTCTCATTGAGTACAAAACAAATCACACAGTGCCAGATTAGAACTAAATCTCCTTTACTCTAAGTGGCAGAGGACTGTGGCAGGGAAATTTCTGGGGAGGTTTGTCACCTCTGGAAAATTTCTGGGGAGGTTTTTCACCTCTACACCATCTTCTGTAGTCTAGAAGAGCCTTGAATTTTACCCCCAGGGTCCCTTTGATTAATCTGGATATAGACCCTGAGTTGTAAGAAGAGAGTGCACCCCTTAGCCATGTTATGCAGGTTTCCATCCAAAAAGCAAAGCTCTTCCTTTCCTACCTACTGTTCTTTTCCATTTAGAAAGTGGAAGAATAAATAAAATAGATGGCTGTACAAAAGAACAAACAAGGAAAGATTATCTCTTTTAGGAAGGTCAGGAAACAACTAATCTGAAACAAATGTAAATAATTACCTCCAGTCTCTACTTCCTACAAGTAAAACCTGAACTGCACACAGTTCAAAGGGTTTCTTTGTGTTCCTATTACAAGTGTCATACAAATATTGGGCAGAGGCTCCATTCCTCAACTGATGAAGAACCAGAGATCCTGAGACTGTGTTGCTCACTGGAGCCCACTTGCCAGAAGATGAAGAGACAAACACTTTGGTACAAATACTGGCATTCCATGATTGCATGACTGACCACAAGAGAAAAACTCCCACCTCTCTCACTAGATTTGGGTCTCCTGATTTCCAGGGTGATTTTCCTTCACATTGTTCTGACCTATTCACGGCATATTTTGAATGTGCTATATGGCCTACACTAAACTGGCATTTCAGGACAAGGGTTTTGTAACTTCTCTAGAACAGTTATCAAAGTAACTGTCATTTATGGCTACATCACTCATTAGACACTTTGTCCTTGATTGCTATTGCTCATCAAATTTCTTCTCACTTCATTAATATTTTCAGTGCAGAGATCACAAGAAACTACATGCTAGAATATGGCAGTTTCTTCACTGACTAAGGGAGTCTTATATATTTTATTCTAATAAATCCAAATGTCTTTTCTCCCTTCTCATTTTAATAGGTGCAACCAGACAACAAACATTTTTCATCCAATTTTTGGCAGAGCTCCTTTAAACACTACAGTCATTCTGCTTGCCAATTCATTTACCAAATACTCTCTTTTGAATTGGAACGACCCTCACTGCAGTAAATTTTAAAATGTAAATGCAGGCAGCAGGCTGCCTGTATTTGCCCAACTAAGAGCTATACATTCATGAACACTTCTGTTCAAGGAAGCAGAGGGTGCAGGACTAGGTGTTTATTTTATTTTTATTGGCGATCGTGTTTCCGTCTGATGGAAGGCTGGAAGCTTAAACAAAAAACCTCCTTGAAGTGAAGGTCAGTACAATCAGATACTTAGAACTCAGAGTTTAATTTACCATATGAAGGTTACTAAAGGAAAGCATCAGAAACTACTTTGCACAATGTGACTAATGCAGAAAAGCCAGCATACCAATTGCAGCAACAGATTTTGTATGGGGTGCTGAAACATTTTAAATGTCAACATAGAATCAGTTTAATTCTCCAGCATCCAAACAGTTGTAAAGAGCAACCCTGAGTAAGCGCACTTGCTAATTGTGAGGTAACACACCTCAGCATTGACTCCAGGCAAACAGATCTTCATTACCCCTAGAGAAAAAAGTGGGAGTGTTGGTACCGACTGAGGAAATATTTTTCTTGTGCTAGGCTGGTATCTAAAAGCAAATACATTTTTAAAATATTATGAAATAAATCAAATCACTCTGTAAGAACTACAAGCACAAAATCAGTAAACGCCACACTCAAAGGTTTCCTTCAAACACATTATGCTTTCAAATCAAATTTAAAAGTTAATTGTTTAATTCTGCTCTGAAAATATTCCAAAATCATTATCAACTGTATACAAGCCTGATTTTCACGAACTCAAGCTAGTGCTGTACATAACCAGTGAACTTTTGCCTGCAGTAGCAAAGATAAATAACAACACTGTTCTTCAAGATGTCCCAGGACTTGGTTACAAATTAAATAATACATCACCTTCTTCAGGGAGAAATCACATAGCTAGAACCCCATGAAATGTTTGATCTAGCTACAGAGTAACTGCAGACAGACATCTCTACAGTCTTATTGTTATTGACAAAACTTCCACAACAGGGACACAACCTAATAAACCAAAAGGATCAATTATTTCTGCACTACATTCCTTACCATCTCAGTTCTCCAAGCTCTTTAAGTAATTTCCTTAGGAGTAATTCAAAGCAATGGCAAAGAGTCCTTGGAGAAGTGTGTTTGACTTTACCAGACTTCTGAAAACTTCAGTGAGCAAAGATGTGGCATTTTTCAGATACACTCTCTGGTCTGTACAGGACATGCTTACAAAACAATAAGAAAGTCTCTTTGCCAAATTTTAGCCAACTAACCCACCATTCTACTCACATGGGTACATAAATGAAATAATTGATCATCTTCCCAACAATGCACAAGATTTATATTGACTGTGCCATTTAAAGAGACTAAAAAAATGCTGTCTTACTTTTTACAGTGAACATGAAGAAAGAGTAATTACAGAACCACTAGATGGAAAACAATCACAGTATTTTAGTTAAAGAGTCTGAGACTAAGTAGTGTAATGTACTCATCTGCAGTCTGTCATAATGAAGGCAGTAATTTGTTCCAATACTATTTACGTATCTTAAATCATTTGGTGCACGATAAACTTCACAACAGCACTGCAAACATTTAAAAACTACAATTTTGTGGGAAATATGAGTTCAGGATTAGGATGGCAAAAATAGGGCGTGATTAAAGTAAGACACTTCACTTTCTATAGTTCCAGGAGGGGTTCAGGGGCAGGAGAGGGGGTGAGGTTTCCTTGGAAACCACTCTACATGTATAGTTGCACTGTTTAATATGGATTAGATGGCAGAGTTACTACAAAGCAAATATAATTATTATTCTTTAAACAGAACAAATCTAGAAAACAAACATTTACAATCTCTAAGGAACATAAAAGGATGCTCAACAGGACAGCTCAAACAGCAAGAGTGCACAACCAGAGCAAAAGAGAAAAGCCATCAGTGTCCAAGCTGTGAAAGTAATAATGAGAATGAATTCCATGTGTGTCCTCTTGTGCAATGAATGACTGCCACAAGCACAGTCAAGTCTTTTATTTGCTTGGTCTCCCTACAGTCATAATTAGAAGGACATGTTTCAGTTGGCATAGGTCTTGGAAACAGGCAGCCTTTCAGGAGAACAAACTCATTTAAACCCATTTTTATTAACAAGCATGTCTTTTTTAAGGGCCACACATAAGATATTTACCAAGAAGCAAACCTTAAGGGTGAAAAAAAAAGGTCTATAAAATATTGGCCAATCATCACGCTTTAAGTGGGTACAGTTTAGCCCCCAGAACCATCTGCTGCTGCCCTGGAATCCAGTTCTGAATGGCCTTGATTTTAGGATCACTAGAGGCCTCCAATGTCAGCAGAAGGACTGCAGCAGCCACCAGCCCTGCAGACACCCATGCACATGGTTAAGTATTTAAATATGCATTCAAAACACAACCTCCACAAAAAACACAAGTGGAAATCAAATGAAACTAAAGGCTACAGTCAAAGGCAAGAAAATCTCACACTGTTTCTTAAACTTAACTCAAGTTTACAATCAACCATTAAAATTTTTTTTAAGTCTGCACAGTTTTCATCATTTCACCTGAACTGTTAAATTAAAGAAAACAACAAAAAAGATAAGGAAAAAGATAATATTTAAATCACTGTGGTTTTTAAGCACTTGAAGCTATTGCATTACTGCAAAATAAAATGATAGAAAGATAAAGCTGTTCAGTTTTTTAGTCAGAGACAGATCAAAGTCAGCCCTGAATTGCAAGTCTATTTAAATCAGGTTTTGATACAATAAATTAAATTTTCAGATACAAAATGCAAAAATTCAATAGAAAAATTGATCTACAAAACCAGAGCTGTTACATGAAACATTCTCTTATTATGAGCCACCTAAATAGCTGTCAGCTCTCCTAACAACTTCATGTTAAAGCAACAGAACACAAACACCACCATCACATTAAATCCAAGGCCTATATGCAATTACTGCCTTGACATCTCGTTTTTTTTTAAAAGACATGCAGTTATTTAGTAGAAGGCATTTGATAAGGAAACACTGAGTAAGTACTACTAACTGTTGGTGAGAGTCTGTTCACATGCTGAAGAGAACTTAAATTTCCACAGGGGGTGGGATTTTTGTTTCCAGTGATCAGCAAGGCACTGTATTTTTGTGCAGTATATTGATGGTGCTGCATTTCATTACACTGTGAAATTCAAAACCAACCTCTTCTTATGAAAGAAACTCCATGAAAGAACATAAGCAGGATCTTTCATGACTTGGAGAATATTCTCAATAGTCCATGGAAATTTCCTATCACAATAAAAAAGAAAAACAAGACCAAACTACAACCTTTATTAAAAAAGCCTCTTGACAGAATAATAAATTACTAATTAACAATTAGCTAACTCTAATCACAGAATTAGACATACTTTTAAAAATTATTAGCTTTTAAGCATATTAAATACTAAAATCTAAATGTAGCCAGGTAAATGCTACAGACTTGCATAATACATGGCACCATTTAAAGCAGCAGTCTGGGAGCAGGGTACATCAGCATAAGAACTGTATTTTAAGCACCATCTATACAGGGTTATTGCCCAGCTTATTTACTGCTGTTACCATGATCTATGGCTGTGTGACAACTGTCACAGTCACAATGGAGTATGACAATGGAGTGTCACACCACTATCAAAAAAAAATAATTTACGGTAACTGCACATTTCTCGTTTTTAGCAGTGATCTAGCACAAAGTCTTACTTAAGTACAATTCTTGCAAAATACAGTACTGCTGATGTCAAAATCTATTCCAAAAATTTCCAGTGATTTAAGCATAGTTTTAGATGGCATTGAGTAAAGAGCTCTAAATCAACTGAGCACTCCTCTTAAATATGTCATTTAAGAAACAAGATCACAAAGAGGAGGAAAACCCCCAACATTCATCAAAGGGAAATGAGTTTCAGACAGCTTCAACATTCTGTGCTAGAAAGATACCACAGAGGTGGAGATGTCATCTCTAAAAACAGAGATGTTATTTATATTTGCTCCTTCTCTAAACTTAATGCTCAGCATTCCAATGCAGAGTTGCCAATTTTCCTCTTGTATGGAGATCAGAAAAGGATAAAAAAATGAACCTGCATTGAACATGGGTGTTTCCTGTCCCTTTGACATGTCCATCCCCCTGGTTAAATCCTCTACCACCAAGGCAACAGCTGACATCTCCACTGCAGGAACAGCACATGCACATAAAAGCAGTTTTTTATTTCCTAAATAGATCACCTACTTATCTCACAGGATAATTAGCAAAATTCAAGAATTTTAAAAAATGAAAAATAAAGTCACAAAGATGGTAAATCTGAGTGAGACATAATTTGCTCAAAATGATACAGTAAATTAGTAGAAAAACCCAGTGTTTCTGACAATAAATGGCAAAGGTCTTCAAGAGGACCTTATAAACTCAGCTTTCACTTCTCCCTTATACTCAAGCCATTTCTGTTTTCTGAGAACAAAGTGGAGAAGGTAAAACAAAGACTACTAGAGAGCTATATAATCCATTACAAATGTCCACATTTAACTTTTATCATTTAAAAATATGTAGATACAAAAAATTCAAGTCTATTAAATTGTCCTGTCTCAGGTTTCAGAACTTCTAGAAGTATGTCTTACTATTTTTAACATCTCACCACTCACTTCTTAATGTGTACTGGTCTGCAATAAAGTTGTTTTGCTGACTTAAATGCAGCAGTAGTAAAGCTGTGCAAGAAGCATACTAAATTAAAACATTATTAAAAATAAAGGTAACTAAACCATTGTAATTTATAGGTGCACACTGAATAGAGAGTAACTTACTACCTGCAAAAACCCAAACAAACCAACTAATCTGTCAGTCAATAGTAATCAATCAGGTCTGCTCTCTAGGGTTTTTGGTACTGTCAAAAGCATTTAGGAATAACTCCAGTGACAAAGCCAGAGAAAAACCTTCCAACTTGTCTGTCTAGTGAGCACATCTCAAGTAGTAGCAACCAAAATCTTCAACAGATAGTTTATTTGCAGTTCAAAAAGCCCATCAAAGTACTTGTCAAACAATGGACAGAGGACAGCAAACAGAACATCACTAGGATGACATTCCTTATGCCTTACTAACTCACAATGAAATGCAGAGGCTGTTCTGGCTTCTGGAAGCAGGATATGGAGAACCAGAAGAGCATAAATAAAGCCTAAGAGAGATGGAAATCACATTTTTTGTTTGTTTGCAACTTTGTTTTCTTAAGGTATCTTGTTTCTAGATCATTAAAAAAACCCAAATAAACAAAAAAACAAACAGATTCTTGTAAAGTTTTACTTTTGTGGGCACTTTTTAATGCCATCTCCACTTCTGCCCTCAATTTCATCATCCCATGTCCACTTGTGAAAACACATAGGAGCTCATGAGTTATTTCTTTGTTATTAAACCCGCAATTTTCAATAAATAGCCAGTTTTCCCCAAAAATATTCCCTTAAGTGAGGGAATATCCAGATATAGGCAGGGAAATCCCTGTTCTTTCAATCTTTCTCTGTAAGCAAGACAGGCTCCTTGCTGGTGCCAGGGAATACAAGATGCTGCCCCTTATGATGCCTGGAGTAGTATTTGAGGTTGTGCCTTTGCTTATGCCCCTTCCTCCCTCCACCATTCTCACTTCAGCAAACCTCCCACTGGAGTCAATTAGAATTTTGCTTGAGTAAGCACTGCAGGGTATGGCCTGTTGGCATTAAATAAGTCATCATTTTTAATTGGCATTTTAAGTTCCATCAAACTACAGACTCTACCTCACATTGCCTTAGTAAATGTTTGCACAGGGTAACAATTTGGATCATGTTAATATTCGCAAGCCATCCAAATATGCACTGTACAAATACTGAGGTTAGGCCAGTTATTTCAGGACAAAAGATACCAAGACCTATTCTTCTTAAATTAGTATGTATTTTGAAAGTCATAAGACAGCCTAAAGTTATTTCTTTTAACCCATGCACATATTTCTTTTAGATAATTTGGTTGAGTGCCAGTAAGTATTGTATATACAGAAGACCTTATAAAAGCTTGCTTTATCAGTAAATTCATCCTAAGCCTCTTTTTAAGTGTAACATTATTCATCTTGAAAAGGCTATAACAGCATGCTCACCACTTTTCATGATTACAGTAGCTGCTATCAAAACACCCCAAAAGCTCTCATTATTAGGATTTTCTCACCAATACCACTCCTCCTCCCCCTTCAAAAGGGATATTTAAACAATTTGGTTTGTTGTGTTAGCTGTATTACACACTTAGGATGTGTATCCTTTGGAGCACATGGGACTAGAATTCATATGAACCTCAACAAATGTTGTAGAACATAACATCAGATTTTTTAAATTTATTTATTTTCAGGATCCTGAACCACTTAGCCTAATAGCATTCTGGATATGTGAAGGACAAACTTCACACTATCTTGCCATTTCTACTCACGTGTGTGCTTATGTGGAAATATATGGAAAACACTAAATTACTCTAACATTCCTAGTTTTTCCCCCAGTTTCTCCAAAGAACCACAGAGACCTGAGTGAATCTTAAGGTAATCTAGAAAATGCCTTTTTTTATCCTCCCTCCAAAGGAAGTCGCCATTTCTTGGAGCACCAATCTCCTTCAAACATCCTCATGCTCAATTCCTAATGCATATTCAGGATTAATGACAGCTAAGAGAAAATATTGAGGTTGTGTAATATTAAGTCATGCTTACAGAAACTTAAAGGAACACATTTGCTAGGTACACCATGTTTACTTACAGACAGAAAAAGAGTGAGAGGAAAATACATTTAAAGCCAAAAAGAGTGGATTGTTTTTGTAGCATTCTAGAGTTAAAAGGCAAAGTACAATCAGTCCCTTAGTAAAACTGAATCTGACATCTCTTTTCTATCGAGATTAGGAATTATCATCTTGCAAACCCACAATTTGAAGCATCAGTGTCAACCTGTCTGGAATGCAATTTAGATTTTTCAGTAACATAAAATGCCTACTCTTCTATAGTCATTAGTAGCTGGCATAAACAATCTGACAGGGAAGGCCCCAACAGTTTGCAACACTAATTCAGTATTTTGCCAGTAGCTCTAGAGCTCTCAGAGGGGCAGAAGAAACACATCTCTTTAACCACAATCCCTGTTATTTTTAATTTTTTGTACTGATGATTTGCAAATCCTTTTCTGTGACCAACCTGATTTTTGTTGAAGAGCCAGAAAACACACAGTGGAGATAAGAATCACTAACATTTACGCACATGATTTATTTTCTTATAATTAAAAAAAAATGAGCTAATATAGATTAGCAGTTATTTCTTAGAGATTAATCTAAAAACAACCAGAGGAAAAAAAAATGTTTCTTTTGAAATGTAAACGTCTGAGATCTCTCATTCCCTCTAGTGGCCACTGCAGCTTAGACACAGGATTCAAAAATGTATGTGAACTGCATCCTTCCATTTGATATAAGTAACTAGACTGAGCTCTGCCGTGATGTCGCATTTTAAGTGGAACTCCCTGAAGAAATCAATGGGGAATTCTGCTTAAAAAACAGTAGCATATTATGCCCTATAGTTGCCTAAGGAAGATTTCTTCCCTGCAGGGACAAAAATGAAGGTCATTCTCTAGGAAGAGTGCACTAGGGCTGGGCTTAAAGTAATTGAAAATTACATTAACATTTTGATTGTTTCCCATGTGTTGTGCTTGCCTGGGCTTCAGATCAAAAAATATAAAACAGAGATTTAGGAAATGTGAATCAAAAAAGAACTGGTGCAATTCATGGTGAAAGGCACAAAATGTAAAAACAAATAGGAAAAGGCAAGTTGCTTTTTAAGAAGACTCACTTCGATCTGACAGATCAAGAAGCTGGAAAACCTTCAATCTATTCCTCCTCCTCAAAAAAAAAATCTATGTTTTGTGCTTACTATTATGTTCAAAACTCCTTTGAAAAGGGAAAAACACTAGTCTAGGAGTAGAATAGCAACATGTGAACATAACATCTAATTACTTAGGTAAAGGGAAGAAGATGGTAGGTACTAGAGAAATTTCAATCATGAACTCTATTCTTCCCAATCAAGATAAAAGGGAAACTTTGAGAAGTGTAATATACGTAGAAGAGAGTAATTCAAACTATTATTGCCAGTTTCCAGGCTAAATACAAGCACTGCAAGAAAAAACAAACAAAACCCTGGATTTTACAGTTCCTGTTTATGGTGGATTAAAGATTGAAGATAAATAAAGCAATTGATTAACATTGTGAAGGAGTGGGAACTACTGAAAGTATTGAGATATTATTAAATTGACAGCAAATGATACAAAGTCCGTTCTGATACCCTCATTTTAGAAGAAACAGAAGAACTGGATTTCTACAGCAGCAGCACATGTAACCAACTGAAAAATCTGGAGTGAGCCTGCTTATAAAGGAAACATAAGACCGGACTCATCACACTGGAAGTTTGATTAAGAGCATGAGAACAGCAAAGCTGAAATATACTTCCTTAAAGACCCAATGAGCAATTTGCAACTTAAAATGCCTCCATCTGCCTTGAAAAAAAAAATTGAGTGTCACATAGGATCTCTATACAGAAGCATCTGAAAATACTTTTGTTCTAATGCAAGACTGTAAAATATCAGTTAAAATATCAGTCTCAGTTCTGAGCATCACACATGAAAAAAATGGAAATGAAATGGGGAATCCAAAGAACGATAAGCAATGAGGAAGATCAGATCAGAGATTCTAAAAAAATATTGGGAAAGGCTGGGGTTAGCACTTCCATTAATTCAAAGGAGAGATGACAACTCGATATGCTTCAAACACATAAAAGTACAAGCAGTAAAGGGATTAAGTTTCAGCAAGGCCGATAAGGACAACATTTTCAGACTGTAATGAAATACAACAGTTTAGCCTGCAAGGTCTGGCTTATTGAAGGTGTTAGGAACTAGTTAGACAATCACCAGCCCAAAGGAGCAAATACAGCTGATCCTGCCTTCGGGCAAGATCACAGGGCTGATGACAGAGGTCCTGCCCAGGACTGTAAGCCTATCAACAGGTGAAGAACAAGGCCAGTCACTGAATCTGAAAGACAGAAGATAAGAAGCAAAACAAGTGAATTAACAGCAAATACTCTTTTAACACATTAGCTTACTAGGCCACAGAACTCATTACCAGGGAAAAATAGAGGTTGAATGTTAAATACCTTCCTAAAAGCAATCACCCACATTTACAGACGCTGAAAAATATCCTCAAACAAAGGACTGTACAGCTATAGCACCAGTAATGGGATTATTTATGGTTGTTTACCTGTTAATTTTGCAAAACAAAGCATCGTTCACTGGGAAGGTTAGAGGGTGAGACCGATTTCCTCCAGTTTCCTGCCCTGAAAGACAGAGCACTAATCTGCATGCCCAGACATCAGGAGAAAAACATTGCCTGTCTCAATACTCACAAAAGGCCTAGAAGAACACTGCATTGCAAAACTAATGCATTAACA